>NC_142403.1:9273237-9580023 GCF_059441095.1 Idiotropiscis lumnitzeri | reverse complement strand
GCAACGAGATTAGAGGGCTCCCCTCTTTTTTTTTTGGTTCCAGTTCTTACCATCTCCTGACATGCAGTTGTTTATTTGTATCATCGTGACTAAACGAGATGCATACTATGTCAGGAGTCATCACAGAGGCAGCTTTGAGTACTTAAGTAGTTCTTTCGTGACTGAATGTGATTCATACCTGATTTGTGGACATCAGAGAAGTCCCGTTTTGTCAGCCTACATGGATATTGGAAATATTTTCCTTGGTAAATTTGGAAAGTTACCACAGAGTGAAACTAGTCTAATTTTGCACATTTTCTGACAGACCCTTCGATGGACAACCATGAATATGATGTGATGTTTTTGGGGTGACGACCGGTATTCCACTAAGGAGTAATGGCAAAGCGGATAAAAAACTTGATGTCTTTTCTAACATTTGTAAGAGATTTTAGCCGACATAGTGTGATGTCAGCTTGAGTCACACCTTGGTTCACAGCAAAAAAAAGCATGTATGACTAAACACATCCAGACTCAGGCAGTGTCGCAAATACACAACAATCCTCAGCTCTTATTGTCCTTTAAGGTGCAGTAAGGCTTTCAAAAAGACAAGTTGATAAGCCGTCAAGGGCTGAGCTGTACATAGCTGTGGGGAGGCACACAAGGGAACGCGAAATAGAAATAACTGTCAAACACAACCTTCGTTCTTAGTTTTTGTCTAAAGTGGCCATTCAGCTAAATCCCATTACTTTTCTCTCAAAGGTTGTTATGGCGTTAACCCGGACACAATTCCAAAAAAGTGGACATGTTCCAGATGTGTGGCAGGCGCCTGGGCAGTGGTATGTGGCACACATTGCTTAATTCCTGTAGCAAATTTCCACAAACCCAAGTTACTCCGTTTTGATGAAGCCAATGTTTGAAATGTTAGATGCTCTGAATTAATCCATATTTCTATCCTCAGGAGTGTTGCCTCTGTAACTTGCGAGGAGGCGCTTTAAAGCTCACTGTTGATAACAGGTATGTTAGCCAAACACGCACAGTGTTAAAAAAAACAAAAAAGCAATCTTACATAATTTAAACATGGTATTTGTTAGCCAATTGAACTTTTAGTTTTAATATAATGTTATGAAATGAAATTATTGGACCATCTTCGCATCAGTTTTTGGAGAGCCTCACTACTGTGTTTCCAAAGGTTGTTTTAAAAGATTTATTGGTGTCTGCCTTTGAATCAGTTGGGTCCATATCATCTGTGCCATCGCTGTGGCTGAAGCTCGTTTCATCAATGCCACTGAGAGGGAGCCAGTGGATGTCAGTGCTGTTCCAGAAACACGGAAAAATCTGGTAAGTTAGTGCGGGAACGTGGAACATGGATTGTTGTTTTCTCATTCAGGTGAGCGTATGTGCACTATTGTACACTGTAGCATTTCTTTTTTGTTCATTTAATATCCATCCAGGCATTTATCAGGTTACCCTTGTAGATAGGTTTGTGGGTCTTTTTCAATCTGATGGAGAGATGAGAAAAATGTATGTGCTTGGGGATGATGAATACTCAAAAGATATTCGTATCGACACCAAATCAATCGTAAAGGTAGCGAGAGTTTCACAATTGCTGCTGTGTCTTTAAAGCAATGCTGGTCTCCGTTCTTCCTTCCTTTTTCTTTGCTTTTTTCTTACTTCCTTCCTACCTCCGTTCTCCATTTCTCAAGCGCTGCTGCTTGGATTGTCCTACTTCTCCGCTCATTCAATCCCACGACACAGGCAGCGGTATTGCACTCTGCTGCACAATCACCAATACCGTCAGCCTCTTTGCTGTTGCCATTCTGTGAATAATCGATCAAAAAAACACTGGGTGACGTTTGCATTTGAGTCCTGTCAAAGCAGGTTCTCTCCAGCCAATTATTAATTGGAAGACTGGGCTGATCAGATGTGAACATGCAACTTGAGAATCCGTTTTGATTCTTGATTTGATTTCATATTATTCAGCTACATGCAATCTTTCCCAAATTTGAATTTGGACGATATGGGGATGGAGAGATTTACTTTACTCTTTAATATAATTCTTGGCATCTAATGTAATTTCTTCTTGGATCTACTGCTTCAACATTTAAATGTAGTATATTGTCATTATCGTACATAAAGTATGTACCATGTTGGGTGGCATGTTGGAGAAGTGGTTTGCATGTCTGCATCAACAAACTGAGGTTGTGGGTTCTAATCTGGCCATTTTGATTATAAAAGTACATCACATGATATTATGTTCCTCTCCCCCGCAATCTCTCTCTGTCTTGACTCTTCATCCGGCATTCTTCACCCAAACTGGAAGTAATTGTTCACAAAATATTCTCAAACAATTTTTTCCCCACTCAAGTTTTAACAGAAAACCACAGCCGGTTTATATACAAATAAATACACGTGCTAAAAATACTAGACTCAAAGATTAGATTTCCGTTGTCATGGCAACCGTTCAAAAGCAATAGTAGCGCCAACTGCAAGCAGACACACAGCCAAATAAAGTTAAACAAAACTCACACGCACACAGTGTGGTGATTGGTGAAAGCACCACAGGTCACCAGATTGACTAGCAATGGATAAACTTTTTTTTTTTTCTGTCGGTGGACGAGCCGCCCCTCCTTCGCTCTGCTAGAAGCATCCCGAGTGTAATCACCCCTGTGAACAAGCGCACGCGATTGTCTTTTAGAAATTATGAGGTCACATAATACAGGATTATGAATCCAGTCTATTTGTTATTGAAAGGCATGAACATAATGATTGTGAAACCTAACATCACTCAATATGCTGGATTGAAAGCGGAACTCTGATCTGCCACATTTACCCTCTGGTATGTATTTTATTGTCCTGGTTACAAGCTGGCATTTCCTTTTTCTGCTTTGCTTTTCAAACGTGGATCTAGGTACAAGTTAAGCTGTATGTCTGTCGCTGAAGTGAGGCAGGTAAAAGAGCATCGAAGGCGCTGAAGGATTTCTGGTGATTGGAAAATGTTTGTGGAATCGGGAGTCATTACAGGTAGACTCGAATTGCCACTAAAGCCAGAATTGTGGCAGACTTGGGGTGGATTTAACACTCACAATATTGCGAGGAAATGAAACAATTTGTTGAATGGATACTCCCCAAGGGGTGTTTGCAAACTCGAGCTGTGATGGGGCAAGTGGTGCAAGTCTCTCAAAATGGCGTCAAGATGGGAAAACTTCCCCCTAATTTGAATTCACATGGCGGCAGTTACACATTTTCCCAAAACGTTGAATTGATATTGTGCTTATTGTCTTTGTCTTTTGTCCTCATCATAGATCTGTGTGTTCTGCCTTGGCAAGACTGACAATAAGAACCGTGGTGCGTGCATTCAGTGTTCAGAGGAGAACTGCGCAACATCTTTCCACGTTACATGCGCCCAAATTGCTGGGGTTGTCATGACGCCAGCCGACTGGCCGTACGTTGTGTCTGTCACCTGTCACCGACATAAAAAAGTGACTCTGAAGGTAAGCGGTAACAACAAAAGCAGCAGTGATCTTTCTTTCTTTTATATCAATGTTTAATGTGACCTTGGTGGAAGCTGCAGTGGGTATAAAGTCTTTCTCTTGATGTTACAAATATGACCAAGATGAATTATTTCAAAACTTTCCCACCATTGATGTGACATAACCTGTACCATAGCGACAGATAGTCTGTTAAAATCGTGTTCTATGAAAGGATAAAACGGATCTTTCTGAAATGCATACAGTCAAGAATAACACACAAAGTTTACTTCAACACCACAGCAAACTACAACTACTGTATGATCAAATTGTTGAAGAAATGCCAATTAAATACATTTGTTTAATAAAGTGAGGCTTGAGTGTATTTTTATTGTATTGTATGTTTTTTTTTTCCCGCCCAGCCACGGGCACCAGCCAAAATGCCCCTGTGCCCGACCCTGGGTCAAAGGGTAATTGGCCGCAACGCCGATAGCTGGTATTACCATTGTACCATCATCGGCATGGCAACACAAACCTTCTACGAGGTCAACTTTGACGACGGCTCATACTGTGACAACATATACCCGGAAAACATAACAGTGAGTGCAATACAAACGAGGTGTCGGGTCAAAGGGACAAACTGAAGTTTCATAACATAGACGTGTCACTGTAACTGTAAAACAATTACAAAATTAAATGGCGTTTTTTTGGACCTAAAACACTCACTGTAACAAACTTGTTGAGAGTGACATGCACGTGAATCAGGTCCACTGAAAGATTACCCCTTATCCATCTCCTTTCTCCCTCAGAGTCATGACTGCCTCAGTAAAGGTCCTCCTGATGTGGGGGAATTGATTGTGGTCAGCATGACTGATGGTCAAGACCTCAATGCTTCCTTTGTCAAACAACACACCCACAAGCTCTACCAGGTGAGTACGACTGAGTACATTGTCTTAATGCTACGGAATTTGCCCAAAAAATTGAAGTTCCATATCTGAAGGGGAATGAAAACCAGCAGCAGTGGCCACAGTACCAACTTTATGTAACTGCTCAGGAACTTAAAGGGACACTTGATTGATGTTAATATTGGCACTTATATAATAGTTTGGCATGTAAAAATGACACCAGTACTAAAATTAAGATTAATTCTACTTTACTTCGATCTACAGGTTGAGTTTCAGGACAAAAGTCAGCTGTTGCTAAAACAATCAGAGATCCATCTGCTGGACCAAGAACTTCCCAAGAGGGTCCGAACTCGTCTTGTGAGTATTTCTGTCGTGGCCATAGTATGATTCGGTTTAAAGGGGACCTATTATGGAAAATGTACTTTTAATGGTTAGACCTCACATAGTTTGGGCTCTGTAGTGACTGTCTGGTGCCTACCCATCAAGTGTGAAAGAGGGAGATATGATTAAATTTGCCAGTGGTGGCTTTGCACAAGGTCAGCTCGCCACCCGCTTAATGTGTGTGATTTCAACCGGTGGCAATCTAGAATGTGCTGTAATTCTGTATCCTTGATTGATTTATTTATTTATTTATTTTTTTTTAGGGTAAGATGTCAAGTCCTTTATTCAGTTAGTTCCAGGAATATTGCATGTTGTATTCATTAGTTATTCCTACTTCCTCCTGCAACCCCTCAGTTCCATGAGAAACCGTTAATGTGTAATAATAATTATTTCATTAATAATGAAACTGTTCCTTTTCATCATAAAATAATTGCTTTGAATTTTTCATATTATTTCGATTTAACTCATTCTATGTCCAATTAAAGAAGGGGCAGGGTCAAATTTGCCCCCAGCCATACTTTGAACACCTCTGCTCTGCACAAGAGGGAGCGAAAATGCAAGAACAGATACATTGCATCCTAAATTCTTCGTGGGTCTGTGTTTTAGGCCATACCTACATCCCAAGAGGAGGCTTCCTTAGCCGATGGAGCTGGAGCAGCCAAGCGCCGTTGTCTGCCCTCCACCTCCACCCCATGCACCAACGCCATGCCCCCCGCGTGTACCCCACACACCGACGCCCCCATGGTGACGATATCCTCACCCCAGCCGACCACCTCTGTAGCAGCACCAGCGTCAATGCAGTTCAGCAGCACGAGTAAACTGCCAGCCTCGCAATTTCTCTCCTCCATGAGCGCGGGATCATCTGCGGTGTCCGCGTCTCCCAGTGCTACTCCGATGCTTCCTGACGCTCCAATGGACACGGGCGGTGCCATGTCCCATGTTTTGACAGAGTTGAACTTGGCCTCTGACCCAACACTAATGCCCCAGTCCGCCCCTTTCCAGTGCCAGTTGAACTCCGATCCCCTTTTGTCAGCGCAGACCCATGCGCCGCTGCCGCCCCCACCCCAACCCACACCCGCGCAGAACATGTCGGACAGCTACATGCCGAGCAGCGGCTACGTCTCCTACATGGAAACCCTCCTGCATTCACATTTCCCACAAGATGAAGGGCCGGGAACTCTGTTTTAGACAACAGCTCCACTCTGCTATAACTCCATTTGGATGGATGCTAATGGGGGGAAAGTGTGGCGAGGGCTGCATTAGCTGGGCACAAATGGGCTGCAGCAGTGCTCTAAAGACATGAATGCACTCTTTTAATGCACATAACTTTTTTGACATGATTTGATTGCCGTGGCGTTTTTGCAGCAGCTAGACAGGAGGGGGATTTTGTTTCTGCTAATGTTATTGTTTGTTGTTGGTGATGGCAATTTTTCTAGTTATTTTTTTTTTAATCTTATTTGTATTATTATTATTATTATTATTATTATTTTGGACTGTCTCTGTGCTTTCAACTCAGTACCTCGTGGCAATGATTCATTAATGGAAGGCTCACATTATTGGTGTCAAGAAGTTAATAGTTATTATTTTTAGGGGTTCCTGTATAGAACTGTTTCTTTTCTACCCATACAAGTAACCAGCAACAAATTGATCTATTTTTCAGTCGAGCCAAGTGTGGCTTTGAAAGCCACACACATACAATGTACTCCAATAATGTTATTTTATTTTTATTTTTTTTTTTGTGCAAGAGGTAAATGGGGCGGTGGGTTTAAAATGTATTATTGGTAAAGTCAGTATTTAAATGTCTTAGATATTGAATGAAGTGTAATAGGAAACATGCAGATATTTGGAGTCAGTCCACAGAATGCATTGTGAACATGTAACATGTATTATCATTGTTTAATGGTTATTTGTTGACTCCGAGTTTTCACTTGCAAAATATGTCTCAGGGTTCCTAAATTCCCAAAATAATTAAATATTGTTGAGGGCTTTGTACTGCTAACTAAAAATAATTATATGAAAATTGTTTAGTGATGTAGTGATATATTCACTAAAATTTAAAAAGAAAATCATTAAAATCATCCACTTTGAGTAAATTTGTTGTATAGTCATAGAAACCCAAGGGTACGATGCAATGTATAACCTCTGTTGTATGATTATAAGTGTGGATCTTTTCTAGTTCATCTTGTGAATTGATTTCGCAATCCTGGCCATTTTAAATTTTTTAAAAAAGTGTTCCTGGGGAGATCAGGCTGAAGTGGCACGTACATGTTTTCTACAGCCGTTTTGTGCTGCAGAGATCTTAAACTACTGATGGACTCATTTTTCCACTTTCATCTTGTACATAGCACAGGTCTTGCATATTGTGATTGAAATCTGTAAATGTCAAACATGAACACCCCTCACCCATCCGTCATAACTGACATGGTTGCGTTTGTGTCCAAATGAATTGAAACCATGAAAGAAACTCTGAGGGATTAAAGTGGCTTGCTCGTCGCCAAATCGTCTGTGTCTGTCTGTACAGCGTCCCTTTTGGTGTTGATTGGTTGGTATCCTTAGACCGAGAAATGGGTAATGGAGCTAATACAGTGGATCCTCATGATTCAAATGCAATGAAGCTAGTTAAAACTTGGAAACTGCCATTTTTATGGCAAAGAATGTAAGATGCATATAATAGCAAGTTAGCCTTTGTATACTTTTGGATGCTACAAAATGGTACTAGTAATGGCAAAGTGAGAGTGTGTGTGATAGAAATTAAACTTCCTTTCATGTAAGAACTTGTCTGACTGTTCTGAACAATATGAGAAAATACAATTGAATAAATATCAATCGCATTGAAAATATATTTTACCATTCGGATGCCATTCGGCTTGCTGAAAACCGCATTATGACTAGCATGAAACTGACCAGAAAAGTTTTTGAACAAACAGCACATTTTTAAACTGCTGAAAATATGGTTGGAAAAAGTTCATAAAACTGGAAATCACCCAAAATATAAATGTATTAGGTAAGTATGCAAATTTGCAGGTACCAAACCCTAGTCTGCAGGGTTTGTAGTTTTAAGTTGTGATATCACCCTTTACCACTAGATTGCAGACATGGCTTGGTTGTGCTTCTGCCAGGTCTTACGCTGCTCCATCCAGCAATGTGAGTAGTAATCACAATATTTCTTGCGGACGTGGAACCATATGCAGGACAAACATAGGAACTCAATAATATTACAATTTTGTGTGAGTTGATTTTTGTGACAATAAATGCACAAATCAAGTTGCTTTGCTGTTCAGCAGTGTTGTGCTGTTGTTGAATAGTCTTTTTAATAGAAGAGAGCCCTTTACACAGGGAAAAAATTCCACTGTGTGGTTATTTTGTTCTTTGCTTCAAACTCCCTGTTCTTTTTTTAAGAGTGGATCTTTTATAGATGCGTTGAAATATGTATTATTAAATATGGAATATATTACGAGCATGTATGCAGTCCATATTTAAAATGGCTGTTTTTTTCCCTACATCAGGTTCAGGAGTGTTTGGTCTTATGTGAACCCCTGTGAGGACTACAGAAATATTGTGCCACCCCCTGACACACACACACACACACACACACGCCCAACAGCATTTAAATTGCTCTGCCTACTCCACATGGCGACAGTATTTCTCTTCAGATGTTCCTTTTCCCTCTCCACTGTGTATCTGTCAAGCATCATCAAAGGTTGAGTGCATAATTTCACTTTAGATGTTTAAATGTACTGTATCAATGAACAAAAATCATGTCACTTTGCTGCCCCACACAAACGAAAAAAAGTGTGCGCTCATGACGAGCTGTTTTCCTGCCGTAATGTCTGGATGATCGAACAGAATTCATTTTGACCAGTTGCCGTTAAGAGCTCATACATTTGGAAGAAGCCCAATAAGGACAACATGGAAATAGAGAGAGAGGGAGAAGGTCATGAATCCAACAAGCACACACATACTGTACATACGCACCCACACTTCCTAGTCCTGCCTGTCTGTGCATATGCCAAGACAGCTTTGCCCTCGCCGGCTCAGGGTGGCCATTAACATTCTGAGGGGCCTGCAGTGTCTTTGCTGAGTAGCTGGGGATGTGCCATCTTGGCAATTACTTTAACCGCTCCCACAGTTTGATTTCTCTATCAGCTGCACTCGGCCAGGGGCGACACTAAAGAGATGCACATGCAGAAGGAGGACATAAAGGACAAACGTTTACATTGACACAACTGGACTTTTGGGGAACCGCAATGAGAACATCAAATAATTCAAGGAGACGGGAGACTGTTCGTCATCTACAACCAACTTTTAAAACCACGCTTCCACTTCAACATTAATAATAATAATAATAATATTCCCTTTATTAGTCCCACAATGGGGAGATTCGAACCCAGGTCTCCTGGGGAGACTGGGTCCTGAACGCGGCGCCTTAGACCACTCGGCCATCCTGGCCTAACTGAGTTAGTTGGCTTGGCCCTTCTCCTCTTGAAAAAAAGTCAAAAATTTATATATTCTTACCACTTGTCCTTGTTAGTATCATGGGTGAAAAGGAGCCCTATCACTGTTGACTTGACATAAAGACAAAAAATTCACACCAATGGCCGTTTAAGAGTCTTCAGTTAATACAATATGCATGATTTTTGGAAAGTGGGAGGAAACCAGAGAGAAACTGCAAATTCCACATAGGAACTCTTCAGATGATAGTCTGACCGTAAAATGTCGGCTAAACACAGTCCTGACAAGTACAAAATCCATTTATAGCTACGGTAATTAAAGTAGCATATGTTTGCACCTACACATAATCATGATGTGGAAAAAAAAACATGACAAAAAGTATTCCTCATCAAACATACTGTAAATGGCTATTGTATTTTATTGAGACAGTGGAAATGAAATGAGCAGCACATACTTGGTGGATATATACCGCCGCTCTCAAAGCTATTATATTTATTTGCAAGTGATACAATTTAAAATCATTTGCAGTTAATGAACAAAACAACGTTAATACATCAAAGCAACTGTTTTTTAACATGGAAATTAAATGAATGTTTGTATATTTTGTAAATAAAATTAAAAAAAAAAACTTTCTTTGTTTTATACCGCATAGCTCATATACCACAACAAAACTGACGCTATTTTTAAACAGGCATTTCAATTTGAAAAATCAAGAACAAAACACTAAACAAGAATAATATTTTTTTTCATTACTCATCTGAGTTTTAATGAGATACTTTAGGTGATTTTGACAAAGCTGTGCCACAGTTTATTAATCTTTCCACATACCCCTTGCAATGTGCTCATGTACACTTGTTGCCGTATTCCCGGGCAGCACGTAGGATTTGTGGTTATAACACATATCCCACAGTTTTCATCTTCGGGTTTGTCTTTCAGCTCAGGCCCATCTTACGTGGAGTTTGCATGTTTCTCCATGCTTGTCAGTTTTTTTTCTGGGAACAATATTTCCCAAAACTATAAATCGCCCATCGATGGTTGTTTAGCTTGGATCGGCTCCGTCTCACCATACACATTCAGAGGACAAACACTCGAAAAAACGGTTCAATGGATAAATTATTCCACATAGATTATCTTCAGTTTGTTAACCTTTACAAGTCACACTCGATTCTAAGCGAGTGAATATGCCTTAAATACAGCACAAAACACCTGTGAGGTCCATGTCCTTGACAAGATTGCTGAAAGCTCCCACTCCTACACGCTGAATGCAGAAATATAATTAATTACAGTTGAAAGTGGCAATTATGTTGACAAGCAGCTTGATATGACAGGCTCCATTATAGCTTTAAGATCTTATTACACCTCTGTCGAGTAAATCACATCTGATTGAGCACGTCAGTCCGTTTGGCCTTCATCGGAGGGATGTTGTTGACAGATAGACTGGGTAATACTGTTTCAGCGATGTTGTACTGGCCTCACAGAACCTTTCTGCTAACCAGTACAACATCGCTGAAACAGTATTACCCAGTCTATCTGTCAACAACATCCCTCCTATGAAGGCCAAACGGACTGACGTGCTCAACCCGTTGGATGTTGCATTTAAATTTTTCCAGTAATGTGTGGAGAACAATCAGCAGAACTCAACAAGTTAATTGGGCTGCTGTCTCTTGACTTGAACGGAATACATTATTTATGCGTGCCCACAGGGACCTTGGACACAATAATGTCAGCATGGGGGATGAGTTCTTCTGGGAACTACTTGAGCTACATTTCTAGAAATAGCTTATATTATTAAGTGTTTGGGAAAGGGCACTTTAAAAAATGTACCCTTCATCATTATGAAATCTTTCCTTTTATTTTTTCATAATAAAAAGGATTAAAGAGGTTGATGAGTACCCCACTCGATCCGGCAGATGGTACTGTTTTTCTCTCTGATGCATTATGCAGTAGATTTAGATACAAAGTTTTCCAAGTCCATCCATGGGGCGGGAACGTATGCAGTGAAGCTCAGACCAAAGCATTCCTGGATCTTCTTTGGTCTTCTCCTGATGGGACATACCTGGGAAACGTCATCAGGGTGTGTCCAGGAGGCATCCTAACCAGATCATTTTCTCAATCCAGTGACTCTACTTCGAGCCCCTCCTAGTTGACTGAGCTTCTCATCCTATTTTTAATAAAGCGTTACGGACACCTTGTGGAGTATTGTCTGCTTATAGCCAAGATCTTGTTCTTTTGTGAGGATGGTAAATAATTTTTCGCCAGATGGATGCAGAGTTCACATCACTGCAGACGCTACACCAATCAGCTTTTTGAACTGCCGTTCCATTCTTCCCTCATTCCCAAATGAGGGTAGAATGGAACGGGGTTTCAGTACCCCATACTCCTGGATCAAACCCCACAAGCCACCCCGGAGGACATGATTGAACGCCCTCTCCAAGTACAGAAAGTTCATCAAGACAGATTGGGCGAACTTCCGAGGCTGTAGAGCTTGTGTACTTTTTCGCAACCAGTATGAAGTACTCCTCAAAAATCTGAGATTTGATTTCCCAATGGACTCTCCTCTCCAGAACCCACCGACTGAATCTTACCAGGTAAGAGGAGGAATGTGAGCCCAGTTGGAACACACACTCCGGCCTCCTTCTTAAAAATACCGTGTGAAGTTGCGTAGGTGTGTCAACCATCTCTCGGATGAGAGGTGAAGCATCTCTAGACAGCCAGAAGAGTCCAGTTACGATCGATTCATTGCCTTGAGAATGACCTCAATGAATGAGAATATCCACATTAATAATAATACAGAAATATTAAACCTTGAATACCATTTAGTTGCCGTGGGCTGACTCTTCCGCCCAATGATTTAAATCAGAGCAACCTTGCCATTACTCTTAATCGTTGCCTTTGGCAATCATATTTCTTATTTAATCATCCGTACACCTCGATCGCATATTTATATCATATCCAATGGTTCATGTGTTTGCTTTATTGTAGACTGATTTTTATTTTTCAAAGGCTATTTAATTTTGTTGTTTGGACAGAAGCGTATATACTGTATATCAGCTTGGATATCTATTTCCAATGTTTTTTTTATTTTTTACGCTGTAATGCCACATATGGTCGGCCAGCTAGCACAATTGCCTAAGCCATATTTATATTTTCTTTTATTAATGTTGTAACAAAACACTCAATCAGATGTGTGAACATGTAAAAAAAAGGAAAAAGATCTTGACTCATAACAAATCCAAATAAGTGACTTTGGCAGAATATGCCAGGACTTGGGCATTTCTCTTACATATAAATGCAAAGTTAACATAATCGAAGTGTTTTCACTCTCCTAAATATAACAAAGATTTCAACATGAACAAAGTTGGTTCTTCATGGTTAACCTGAACCCCTGTTTTCCTTTCTCACCCTTAAATGGACACTTGATTATGCGCAACATTGGCACTTATAAAATAAGTCTATGTCACCACTAAAATTCATCCCCCGAAAAACTCAGTAGTAATTTAATGCATTTTTCTGACTATATACAGCACATATTTAAGGGACAGTGTGTAGAATGTTTTGATTTTTCAAAGTTCGTTCATTTTAAAAACCGAACAGAAAAGTCCATAATATGCACAATATTAAGTTCGGGCAGAAAGGCAGGAAGCTGCTGCAATGAAAGGAGTGTGAAGTCGGATCACAAATTGGCCCAAAAATTACCTCGACTGTTGTGCGACAAACGATATGCGGATTGTGCCACTTGAACTATACAAGTCCGAAGAAAAAGTTTAACTTAACCATTTTTTTAAGCCAGACATTCTGTACAAATGACGAATAAATCAACAAAATGCTATCTAATGTGTAATTAAAACAGCCCAGTGGGTGTGAGTTGCATATGCAATTTTTTTTTTCATGATTATGCAAAAATAAGTATGACCAGCCATTGTCTTGAGCAATCCATTTTCTTTATTGTATAAAATCTCACTCATGATGAAACTGCATTTTTTTGGGGCCATTTATTCTTTCTTAACTTCAAAGTACAGCTATCCTTACTTTCAAAGCTAACAGTCACAACAAAGCATCCCAAACCGGTGACGCAGCTTTTTCTCGTTTGCTGTGCCTCATCACTTTCCTCTCTTCATTAATTAATCAGAAAGAGGAGAGTCTTTGTAGAGAGCAAGAGATGGTAAAAAAAACAAAGCTGGAAAGTGCCAGGCCTTATTAATGAAGTGAATCTCTATTCAGTCACACATGACGAATAAAGACCGCCCCCTTGAAACTCTTAATTGGCCCATTAGTCTTTGAGCGACCCGCAGCCTGTTTCTTTTTAATCTCCCGGGTGCCTTCTTTCAAAAGAGTCCACTTTCATCCATCACCTCTTGTTTTCATGGTGTTCACACCTGCTGACAGCACAGCCAGAGATGGAACATCATAATCACTGCTATACTTGCGCAAACGCATGTTCATTATTTGTGTCACACACATGCTCTTCCAAATGGAACACAAACAGAATGTTCTGTATATATGTATCTTTATCAAGTTACATAAAGTAGCTTTTGTTACGTATTGTGCAATGTTCTTCTGCATACTCACAATTAAATAGTGCATATTTTCCGTGTTAAAGTGAGGGGAGGGGCTTCATTTGGTTAGGCCATTACCATCTGTTCTAAAAGTAGTGCTTTGTTAACATCTTGTTGCATCTATCTACTTGTTGACAACCAGATCCCAGAGTTTCTTTAGCATTGGGCATCTGATGTCAATTCAACATCATTATGGCATCAATAGAATGATTTTCATTTTATGTTGATGTTGATCAAATGCCCAATTAAATCGGGACGAGTGATGTCACCATGCGTGTTGCGAAGCAAAATTTTTCTCTCTAAAGTTTGTTTTCATTTTACAAAAAAAGGATCCCTAAATCATCACAAGATGGCCGCCATTCGAACAATAGTCTATCTCTGCGAATGCCACCTCTACTTTACTGGGTTACAAGTCAACCAAATCAGTGTCTCATTTAGTATCTGTGCGTGACCGGTGCTCGTTTCCACTGGTTTCCACCATTCCCTTGCTCAGCTTGTGTTTGCTACACCCTCTGCTAATTCAGCTGCTTCAAATCTCATTTCAGACGCAATTAGCCTTTAGCCCATCAGAGTGCCTGTGGTGGTTTTTTGTTTTACTCTTTCATCCTTTAGTGAACATTTTCTTTTATTTTGTGATAAAGATCATTATTGAGGTTGAAGAAAAGGAGTTTTGATCATTTACAGGAGAAAACAAATTAAGGAGGCTTTTAGTGAAGCCATTAGAAGACCGTTAAAATCTTTGCTTGTTGCTAGGCCAGGGTTACTGATGCTACTAAATTGGGGGGCTTTTATTCATTCCTTTGCCAGAAGTTTTTTTTTTTAATTACATAAGGAAGATTTCAGAAGGAAATTTCACTTTTGTGGGTATTGCCTAATTTGTATTATTTACAATATATATTCGTATACTCTATTTAGATGTGAAAGTCTTCTACAAGTATGTAAAGCTAACAGAATACTTTCCCTGAGATGATGCGACAACATATTGCCCTTCCTTTACAGCTGCATATGAAGGTTTGAGTGTTAAAGTGCAAAATAATCCTTGAATATTGTTACGGTCGCAACACTGCACTTGTGTTGTTCATAGGTTCCGCAACTTCTGATTTTCTGGGAGACCTGAGAGGTAAGTGTGATTTGTGATTGGCTGCGGAAGGACTTCGGCCATTTTACGTTTCCACTGTTGGTGATGACTCATGTTTTGTTTTTTTTGGGGGGAGTGAAAACACTGCTATTTGTGATTTGTATGCTAATTCCCTAAGTAATGAGCGTCTTAAAGAACCAACTCCACAGTATGAATCAACCGTTCACAGTATATTATCACAATGTAGTAAATTGTGACTTACAGAGGTTAGGTTTACACTTTTTTTGCCTTTGCTTTGAATCTTTGAGCTGCACCCGAAGATTGATGAGTATCTTATAAAAGAAACTGTAACCGCATTTCAAAGAAATGAGCCTGTTAGCGCTTCTCCATGATTGGACCAACCGTGCGCCGCACGCGCCACACACTGTGGGATTTTGACCATGGACACAGAAAATGAAAGAGAAATCAATGTATTCAAGTTATGCATGCTTTGTGAGTGGCAACATGAAATGGCTTCCGGTGACTTCACTTCTCGCTGCGGCAGTAACTAAGCAGTGTTGTTAATCCATTCATATATGAATCCATGAGGATATGTCTTTGCTATGACAAATTTAAAAGACGCTTCGGACGGGTGACTCGATGCAACCTTTCAGCCACCTTTCGCAAAAGTTACTTTTAACCTCGCAACATTTATGTAAACAAAGAAGATATATTAAATACAATCCTTGAAGGCAGCAATATTTAAAGCAACAGACCAACCATGAAGTTCATACATGACATGAAGATGCTCGAGAGTTTCACGCTAGAGACTCCAAAACAGTGCATATAAACACATTCATCAAAAAACACGTTTATATGAGCAGAGAAAACCGTTAAACACAAAACATCATGAAATAGGCTACAAAAACATGTGGGATAAAGATAAGTTCAAGGGAAAGAGAAAAAAGAAAAAGGCAAACTCGAAGACCTTTTTCATTAATCATGTTACATAAAAGATAAAGCATTTGCTTCAAGCTGTTTGTTCGCCACTCCCTCTTTAAGTTTACTGACAAACTGACACGTAAAACGAAAAAGAATTCAACTTTGTGTCATTAAAAATCTAAATGTTCAGCTAAACAACACTAACAAATAATGCAAAAATGCCTTCGATACTTCTATTCATATACAAGTACTCGAACAAATGCCTCCCAAACTAACACCGGCGTTTGAATAAACACCTGGTACTCTCTGCAGTTAATGAAATGAAAGCCCGTGGCTGCTGATTGACGATTTATGTAACTTTCCACATTCGATTATGTTGCATACAGCACTGCAGGTGTTGAAAGTCTACACTGTATATCCTCCATACAGTCACACAAACCATTCTAGCTATCAAATTGAAATGCAGCTCTCATAACAGCTCACTGTAGCGAGGGATGATGGGAAAGATACCTGATACCACTGCTGTTTTTCATGTGTATCGATGCTTCTATGAAATGATACTCAATTTGCGTTGCAAGTAATATTGTGTTCTGTCGGCGCATGTTGGTGCGTTTTTGCTCACCCATTTACTATGCACATACTAAATACGCTTTTGATTTGTTTTCAGCGTGATTGCGCCTCCACGGCTGTATGCTTCAGTTTGTCACAGACTAGAGTGAAAGACATTTGGTTACATAATTCAAACGGGTGGAGAGAGTAATGCTTGTAATTAATCTTCGCACCGGCAGAGGCATTGCAGAGATTTCATCTGAATAAAACGGAATTAAACCAGTATCAGAGGGAAGAATATCAAGATGAATAAGATTCGGGAAATAATACTTAAGATTATATTTGTTGAAAATAGCTAATCATGCAGTTTCAGTTTGCCTTTGTTAGAATGGACAATGTCTTAACAGTTGCGACTAACTAACTAAGTAACAATTAGTTAATTATTGTATGTTATCATGAATGCTCTTTTATACTTTAATGAATAATCTTTTAAGATTTAAGATTCCCTTATTCTTATTTTAGTTGGCTATAATTTTAGTGAATGAGCTCGGGCACCTATCGTTGTTTTTGCTCTGTAGTGGAACATAAAGTTCATACAAATTAAACTGTTACATGCCAAAATTGTCAGCCCATGTTTATTTCAAGACATGTTGAGAGAAGTTTGCTTCTAATGTTCATGTTATTTTTTTTCAGATTTTTTTTGTGTGACTTGCAGCTTGTCTAATGACTACTTCAACATTTCAAAATTATGATTCACAACTGTGGCAGGACTGTCCGCATAGATTGGAAAAAAAAAACCTCTTTGAAAAAGGAAGGTGCCAACTCTAATTTTACACAGTGACACATCCATACATGCAAACACAAATTGATTTACAATTTGTCCTCGGCTGTTATCAGAGCTATTCTCAACCACTGTTTGTTCAGACGTCAACATCGCAAAAGTATCTGAATGAATGGAAGCATTGCACCCATCAACTGCATTACCTCATTTCATCCTCAGATCAGCTCCTGGATGGCTTTTTTTCCCCTTTGAAATTGAAAGCATCAAAATGTTTCCTATTGTCAGCCTGACAGCTTATCACTCACAAAGAAACAGCATCATCTATTTATTTTGTTCATTCACTTTCTACCAGCTGACAATGGGCAAGCCGTGGTGTCCACCTCGGGCAACAGCGTTATTTTGTTACCTCATTTACAGTTTAAACCTCTTCTGAGAGGTTTATGTAACAGCCACCCAGCCTTATTGCTGTTATATATGTTAGAACTCCAGGCAAAAAGTCTTCGAACAACCACAGTAAGTCAATTCAATGAAGATGTCGGAGAGCCTTTGACAAATCTTAAATCTGACCTTCACCCTAAACTTGCACCCTTCAGACTGTGAATCACTTCATATTTATATATATATATACTCTCAGTCCAAAGACACTTTTCTTGATTAAAAAAAACCCCAAAAACCATCCGTTTTCAGTGGCGCTTGTCCTCATCAGAGTTACAGGTGGGATGAAGCCTATTCAAGCAATCGATCAATTACAGAACACCTATAGACGCCCAAAAATTATTCACACTAAAGCCTTCAATAAACCTGACAAGCATGTTTTGGGAATGTAGGAGGATGCCCGACTACCCCGAGAAAACCCACACAAGCGCAGGGAAATATGTCAGTTTGTTTCTTGCTTGTCACTGCAGAAGTTTGCATAGTTGAAGCAGTAAACTTTCCTCCCACCAGCTTCTCTGTGAATACCTTATTTTTGTTCTGACTCCAGACATATTGATGTGATGACAAGGAGGGAGCAATTGTAATTTCGGAGGCTGTGATTTGTGATGCTGCTCAGCTCTTTTTTTTTTTACTTACAGTGTCAGGAGTGCGTATATCTACAGCCTTTATTCTTGTAATGTGACATGTGCCACACACTTCACGACTACCTCTCGCTTTTTCAAGTGACTTCCCAATGAGGCACCCGTGCCTAGAAGCTCTTCCTTCCATTCCATCATCATTAAGCTAAATTCATTACTTCCACCAAAGGCCACAGTCTGTTTTCACTTAGTGCCCTCCCTGCAGTGCATGTCACCACAAAGCTACTTCACAAAAGAGCCGGGAATTCGAATAATTAAAAGTGAAATGCAGGGACATATTTCTTAATTAAGCACTAATCTGATGAAGTGTGATAGCAGGACAGAAGTTTCCTTTAAGAAAAGGGAGGCCTTTGTGTTGAGGTGATTAATGGACTCCAGAGGGGAAGAAAATATAATTGGCTGCGCGCCCCTCGTAGCTGTAACATTGCAGGTTGTTTGCTTGGAGAAGTGAAAGTGTTGATGTGTGACTGAAAGACATGTCTCGCTTAATCACTTTTACATTACGTCAACACTCGCAGGCCATCATGTTTAATACATGCAACCACTTTGCTTCAAGACTGATATCAATGATGAGACAGAACACACCTTTTGGCAGCATTAGGTTCTATATTCATCGACGGCGCAGCTGTGCTTGAGCATCTTGATTTTGGTGCTGGTGTCGGAACCACCTCATCAGTCCTGCAAACTGTTCAAACTTTATTGTCAATATTGGATCACTGCTCATCGGGTTCATTTACAAGCTCATAAAGAAACATAATTCCTTTGCACTACTTTGTACTTGGCATGGAATAAAAGCACCCATGAATGTCATTAATTGTATTGTATTATCTTCTATATAGCCTCCACCAGTGAACTGCCTCCTTTTTCTATTCAGACTCTCCGGTTGAGAATAAGTACCAGCTTGTCATGTTGCAATACCTGCCTGAGCTCTTTCTCCGGTTGCCATGGTGACAAAACTCAACATCAGCACCATCAGAAAGATGGGCGTGTGAGTTGTGAGTCGCTTGCATGAGACAGGACCCCCCCTCTCAAAACAGGCTCATTTCAGATGGACGAGAAAACTAGGATGAAAAGCAAACAACTATTTTAAAAAAGTTGTAACTGATTTCAATTGAAAAATATTCACATTAGCCTACTTTTTTTTTTTTACGGTTTAGCAATATGCTAAATATTGCCAATAATGGTTCATTCGTTGTGCTCTAAAGAACACCCCACTGGACAAGATTTACTTTGTAAGCACTGTCATGAAAAAGCAGCCCGGCGTCATGTTCTGTTAGAGTTTTATTTTGTTTTTCGGTCAGTTGGCTCTTACTTTTTGTTTCCCTCAGGTGGCGCAAACACACAAGGTCGTTCATGTTTGCTTGTTTGTCGCCGATTGCTGTCTTACATCCTGTTTCACTCCAGTGATATTTTTTTGGTACCACTCTCTGTTCGATACATTTTTTTTTTGGTCCCTCTTCCTGTAAGTTTTGGAACTCTCTTCCAATCACCATTAATCAGGGAGAGAGAGAAAAGCTTTCTTTAAATTCCAAATTAAGGAGAGAGAGCGATCCAGTCGGAGCAAAGCTCATTTACATATAAAAGATTTAATTTAATCATTTAATAAAACATTTAATTTAAAATCATCTCAAAAACCTGATAAAAGAATATCAGATATTCTAAAAATAATTGAAAAAAAAAAATCACCGGAAGAATACGTGAAAGAGGACGCTAAAGGCACATCCCCAGTCTGTACCAGTATACTATATTGTGCAGCAAATGAATTTGGAGCTTTCCATTATTCCAATGGTTGGAATGCGACATGAAAGCAATGATTGACAGATGGCCAACCCTGCGTTACTCAGACGCCACGATTTGTCAATGCTTTGGCTAACGTGTTAGCTTGCAATGTTGTTCGAGTTTTTGTAAAAGCCGGCACCATTTCTGAGGAGCCGCACGGCCACGAGACTGACTCTGACAATAACAAGAGGAAACCTAGTGTGTTAAATATTTCAATAAAGTACAACCCAAGTCAGTTTTGCTCCCGCTGCCTTTTTAAAAATATACGCTAGAATGCATGCTAGCGTATGTTTTAAGGTAGCGTATGTTATACCATGTCTGCGCTTAATAATACGGTGAGCCTCAGGTATGTGTTATATACAGAAATGGCACTAAGTGAGGCAGTGCCTTTTAATCAGTAATTTGCCTTATGGTCATGAAAATACAGTAAATGAAACAAAAACATTCTTTGGTCTCAGAATACATTGTTAAAAATTATTTTCAGCGCATTTCATAAAAACCTAGCACATTTAACAATCGTCCAGATACATTCATCTTAATTCATGACAGTTATGAGTCGGCGCTTTTTTATCACAACAATAAGAACATTTGCATTGAGCAGCCCTTCATATTCCAATAAATAGAAAAACCCGTCATGAAAAATTTGCTACAAACACCTTATTTAATAATAAACCACTTGTATGTCTTCAAACCCACAGTGTTCTTTTACAAACCACAATAATTTATAGCTTATAAACCCGCAATTTCCCCCGTGTACTGGGTCTCTAAGCTCACGGTATCTATCTTGTATTTACTAGAAGCCTACAGTAAACATCTGAAGCCACAATGTCCCTCCATATTCATCCATCCTTCCATTATCTAAGCCGTGTGTTTAAAAATCGGTGTCCTCATATACAATATCCATAAACCCACCGCATACGCCATCCTTGTTTGTAAATCCACAGTCATCCATCATTTTAGTAGAACAAGAAATTAATTTGAGTGTTCATTAAAAACAAACACACCAAGACAGCTTGAGACTCACAGCTGGTGATTTGACTTAACCTTGAAGAACACAGACCAACACTGACTGACGCAGCTTTGCTGTCCTTGAATTCCGTCATGGACTCCTCAAAGCACCAGCAGCTCGGTAACTTGGGAAGGACATTGTGCTGTGCTGTGCTGTGCGATACCGCCTGCCAACATGGGCACTCAATAAGGCTGAGTCGCAGCAGTGTTGGGTAATTGTCGCAACACGCAGAGTAGTGACATACACTTCAACATGTAGGCAGTTTTCAAAATCACTCGCAGTCCACTATATAGTGCCTTATGGTGTAAAGTGAGTTCGCCATTTTGTCAGATATGATGGCTTGGTTAATACAGATGAGTGGTCACCTAACAAACGAGTTTGAAATTGCCAATAACTGCAAAACACCTTTGTTTTCGTTTGACTCGTGAACTCAGCTGCAGCCGGCATTAATCACACATAATTTCAAGACATCAGCAACTCGAGGCTTATATTGTAGCCTACGCCGGGTGGCTAAATCTCTGCGGCATTTCAGCCTGTTTCCGCCCTCTCTCTTCTAAATGTTTGTTTTCTTTCCTTAGAGTTAGACACTCTTTCTCTGCTGCCCTTTGATACAATGACTGCATAATTTCAAATGCTTTAGGTGAACACCAGAGGGCAGTATGACTCCACTTGTCCATGCAAACGGATGTGCTCGCACACTCGCTGTCAAAATTGTTTTCCACTCATTGTGAAAGGTTTTAAGTAAGGAGCAAAGAAATTACACGTTGAATTAACCATCTTTCAGCCACTCACAAATGGCAAGTTTAAGACCTTTTATTCTCAGCCATGAAATAGAACTATTGCGCTGTAGCACACTGAGCAATGTTGGGGTTTCCTCTGTTTGAACATTCTTAAAAGTGTATCAAAGGAACAGCCCAGGAAAACATGTGAAAAGGCATCTGATCAAATTTACTGGGGACTTTATTTTGAAGGAATAAGTTAATCAGTTACATAAATCACAGCTGCAAAAAAAAAAACACATAAGGCACTGACATGAACACCTTTATTGTTCCCATGGAAACCGGCAATCACATCATTTAGTTGTCGCTACTATTCGTGGACACCTCTCATGTTGTGTTTCAGCTTAGACCAGGGGTCACTAACCTTTTTGAAATTGACAGCTACTGCTTTGGTACTGTTCACCAGTTGTTTGAAATAACAAATTTGCTCTAACTAATTGGGGGCAAAACATCTGCTAAGGGGTTTGTGCACTACAATCAATACGGACCTTAAAAAAAAAAAGTAAAACATAAATAAATATATATATATATAAATATAAAGTTTTGGCATTTTCAAATAAAAAACGAGGGTAGATTCAGCTCACTGGTCATCTATTTTTAGAACAGGCCTGCACTCCTCACGTGTTCCCTGGAGGTTATCTGGTGGCTGTGGGCACCATGTTGTTGAACCCTGCTTTATATTATTACTGGAGATCAATGATTTTAAAATGATCACATAAAACTGATGTTTTCTCTTTAATCAATTGATTGCTGATGATGTCTGGATGCTAGAAACAATATTTTTAAACACACACACAATTACAGGGGAGAGTGTTTGCGTGTGTTAAAAGCTTTCGGAGATGTTGCTTTGGCGGCATCATGGCTGTCATCTCATGAGTTGGAATTAAAGTCAGCTGAGACGTAATCCCCGAGTAATACACCACCGTCTTCCAGAACCATTTTATGAAGCTGGGAAAGGTAGTGGAGGAACTTGAGAGAAATTAGAAAACCAAGAGTTGATGGAATGGTGAGAAGGTGTTACGGCTGAGAAACAACAAGGAGAGAGATAAGGAAAAGGGAGCTGATGTGGTTCCGACAGGATTTGGGAACTGCATTTTGGAGGCCAATACATGGTTGTGGTATAGCAATACTGAGTGTCTGGAGAATCACACACATTCCTGAATTTATTTATTTAGAATTTATTTATTTATTTATTTTGAGGTACAGTCATTTGAACATATTTTTGTGCTTTGACTGTCTGGTGAAATATTCTTCAATGTATGCTCAGTAAAAGCAGACAAGTAAAAGATAGCATTCGTGCACAATATGTGTAGCATGGGATGTTCGGTCGTTTCACGTGTTCCATTTAGAATGGCACTTTTGTTTTTTATCGCTTAAGTGATAAAAGGGAGCGATTAGGTGGAACAAACCATTTTTGAGGCAAGGTGGCGCTCTACTTTTAAAATATTACAATTCAGCCAAGCACTGTATGATTTTCCAGTTTTGCAGCTTGTTTTAAAAAGGAAATACGGTAAAAAAATAAATAAATCTCCCAACTTTGATGCATTCTGGGATTCATTTTAGGGGTGTTTGAGGACCCCCCGAATGGGGCTCCCGTGTGGTTTGGTCACGTCATTGTACCCTGGTGTTGTTTGTCTTTTCGAGATGAGATCAAGTCAGATAGTTCCAAATTTGTTTTCCTCAAATCCTCATCGCATTATATCCCAGCGTAAGCTCGCTTGAATCAGCAGCTCTTCAACAGGCCGTAATCAGCTTAGCTTAGCCCAACTGTATATATGCAAATAGTATTTGATGATTAATTGACCCCAGTTGGACAGAGAGCGAGTTTAGTGGAAGTATAATATGTGAAGTATTAGGAAGGGAATGTCAGAGGAAGTCGCTCGAGTTAATTGATTGTATGTGTGTGTCAGAGAGGGTTTAAAGCAATCTTCTTTTTTTTTTTTTTTTTTTTTCACCAGAAGCCATTTGTTGGCTTCTTGACTGATTAAAATTAATTTGGACTCTTTAACAGCCGCAATAACAGACCATATTGATGTATTTAAGGATGCATTTCCTTGCCATGTTAAGATCTTGCTGAGCGTCGATGGGTGCTTATGTTTAAAGTATGATATGTGTCTATTTGTACATTAAAAATCATGATAAATTAATCATGCCTGATAATTACCTGCACACACGCCACAAAGATGCTCTATTTCTTTTTCTCTCGCCCCAACCAATGTGTCAGATTCACGTCCCTCAAGCATCAACAATTATTATTTAAGTACCTTTTGAGTATGAACAATTTATCCTTACAAAAAAAAAAAAGCATAATTACATAGTTTGTTGTAAAGTTTTTGATTTATGATGCTGATTATTTATGTTGTGTTTGCCAAACATGGCTCCCCGCTATAATTGAAGTTGTGTCACTCGGAGCGGAAGTGTTGCCTCTCCAACCCTCTAATTTGTTGTTTTAGTCGCCTTGATTCTCATTCTGTCAATAAACTGCATATTAAGAGAGAATGAAAGCAAGTGAGCGAGACGAGGGAGTGATTATTCAATATCAACATGCTGGTGCCGTCTGAGACGTTCCCGTAGATGATTGTATTCATAATGTAGTTCACTGTGCGTATGACTTTGAGTGTGGAGGCCGCCTCAGATGAGAATGAAGGAAAGCAAATCGATTGTGCGTCTCTACAACCCTCTGAAATTGTCTGGGTGCTGTTTGTGTGTTTGTTTGATTGTCCAATTTTCCATCCTCTCATTTTCTGTTGTGTTTCTATACATCCAATGCGCCAGCTTACACAGAGCACATGATCAATTCTCTCTGTTATTCCTCCTCCTCCCTTCTGGTTCTCGCTCTCTGCCTTCCGCCTCGCTCCTCAAGCCTCTAGAGATTCAGTATTTTATGAAGAACTTGGAAGCTTTTTGCTCGGTGGATGGCCAAAATTGGTTGGCAAAAATAACTCCAAATTGCAGTTTCTCTGGCCTCTGAAATAAGAAACAAGCGGCCAGATTTCCTCCATAGCACTCTAATGTATATTTTGCTGCAGTGTTTTGACAAACTATGACCATGACCATCGTTAATGTTTAGGAACATTTTGAAATCGAATGCTAGACTTTATGTTCAGACTAACACATTACACTTGAATTCTGAATATTGTAATACAGTAGAACCTCATGATTAGTCTGACGATAATCGAATTGTATGAAATCCAAAGCAATATTTCCCACAGGAAAAAAATTGAAATCAAATTCATCCATTCCAAACGCCGACAAATATTTACAAAAATATTTTATTGAGAATTAACATCACTTTTATCTTTACTGAAGACGCTTGAAGGTGTATACAATGTGGAGGGGAGGCGTTTTCTGAGCTCTTTTTAGTGCTTTCTTTCCCAAATGGCTGGCACCTTCCATTCGGGATTCAACCGACAGCAAGCCAAATTAACAACTCAAGGCAATAACAAACTGCTAACAATAAAAGCTTCGCAACACCCAGGCAAGTTTGAGCAACATCGGCGCTGAATCTTGTAAAAAGTCAGCTGTTCAAATTGCGCCTTGCCGTCTGTTGAACCCTTTATACACAATTTATAAAATCCGTATCATTTGTATTTGAATTACAAATGAAAATTATTTTTTTTCTAATTTTAAATTAGGGGAACCAACCGAAAATTGAACATGGGTCACAACATTAAGTTAATGACACTCTGGGGATGTTGTTCACCTGAAACGAATGAGGTCTCAGGTATTTTTTTTCTGTGCATGTCAATGTTGAGTTAACATGATCTAAACCAAAGACTTTTTATAGAAGAATAATTTAAAAATGTGTCGAAATGTGCAAAGCAACTGAAGAGTACATCCGATTGCCAATGAAATCCATCCATTTTCCATCCATCTCATTAGGGTCGCGGTTCACCTGGAGCCTACCCCATGCCAGCTGACATTGGGCGAGAGTTTAGACCTTGGCTGTTTGCCAGCCAAGGGGGCCACAAGCCTTGGACTAAAAAAAAAAAAAAAAAAAGTAAGTTTTGGGGAAAAACACAATAAAGGAGAAAGAAACCAAACAAATAAAACAGAATGTGAGTGAGTCAGTGCTGCTGCAACTATGCCACGTATTGTACATCATCTGGGGTTGTTCCGAATCAATATCTATCGGATAACACGACAAAAACATCAAGTTGTAAACAAAATAGCATCACTGGTGAGTATGATGTAATTATTGAAGTTTTGGTGATCACCACAAACGTGTTGCTTGTCAAACTTGGCTTGCTCTGACCAAGCAATCAAGAGGCTGACATCAATGCTGGCCCATTGCGCTTATAGTTAAGGGTCACTTTGGATATGGCTGCGGCTGATCACATAGATGGGGGGGGGGACAAAAAAACAACTCGCAGTTGACGTATGTCAAGATGCTAATAGTCTCTGTTGGATTACACGAGTGTTAAACACCAACGCTACCGAAACGAGTAACGATAGCACGTACGAAGCCCGTTCGCCACACAGAGCGTCATGCGCCAATCCACTGGTACATTTGCACACACGCGCACACACCATATATCCACTATCTTGACATTCTACTCTCTCCAGAAGCCCTTTCCCAGATAGTGACAGGGTCGTATTTGGAGCTAAAACATTATCTTTCTGCTCATTAACCTTCGACAGGGTTTCCATTCCACCCGGTTGATTCCCTCCTCAGTCACCTCTGACTTCACCTCCATCTCCTTTCCCTGTCGTCTCTATCCGCCCTATTTGTAGAGGCGCTCACCCAGATGAGACGGGACCCCTTTAAAATGTCTCCTGATGCTTCACGGTGCCTCTCCTCAGCGTCGGGGGATCGACTTATCTGGACAATTTGTTCCACAAAGTTGTCGCGACACTAATGAGATCATCCACAACTGTTTGGGAGGGGGAGTTGAAGTTGACCCCAGAGTTAAAAAAAAAAAAGAAAAAAAAAAAGCCTCTGGCCATATTTGATGCCTCAGCCATCCAAGGCACCGATAACCACAACAAATGTATTGATTTAAGATTTTTTTCGTGCTCCTATCAGCAATTGTTTTGACGTAGTTTAATGTATTCATGAAAATAATTGTTTTATCGAGAAGGATTAATGCTTTGAGGTGCTGCATGCTTTGAATGATATATTGCCTCCCATTTGAACCGTGTAATGTCACCACCATGGTTTGTTCTTTGGGTCTACGAGGGCTACTATTGACTTTGTACATATTTGCACTAAGAGCATCTTATTACTTTATTATGTTGCCAGAAAGCGCGTTGCAGATAATGTTATAGGCGCCTCGCAGGGTTCAGTTTCGCAGAGATCACTTTCCAAAAATTGTTTTATTTTGCCTGCTAATATGTTGTGACCCTAACAACTACACTTCTTCCGTAAAACTGTAAACTTCATGAAAATAGCTAAAATTATATATATTAAAAAAAACAAAACAAACAAACAAAAACGATCTTCTGTTGAAAACAAGGATTAAAAGAGAAATATAGATGCTGAGCTTTGCAGCTACAATCACATTCGAAATTCCTTTTCCGTCTCAGAAAATTGTGCTGAAATTATTTTTACCGTTAATGAAATAATGTATCGCAAGCTTATTGACATTCTGGAGAATGCATCCTTGATACGATCGTTCTCACTTATTAAGGTGAACCAGTCGAGTGTGGCAAGAAATAATCGGTGCCACTGCCAGCACTACACGACAAAATTTTCCACCAGGAGGATTTCTCCACAGCCTACGGGAGATGTAAGCATACGAAACGGTAATGTTTTATCTGCTGACCACAGAGGCTGAAGGAATTCAAAAGTCAAGCTTAAGATTGTGGCATGGAAATTGGAAATCAGGTTTGCATTGACATGGCTCTGTAGGTTTGGATACAAAAGGAGGAATACATTCTTAAAATGCTGGCCTCTCGCTGCTTGTCATTTGTTTGACTTGGAGAAAAACATAAAATGAAGATTGTTTTAAGGTTCAGCACAATAAAAAAAATACTGTTTCATTCCCGTGTACTGTGTAAGCATACAATCAAAATAATTTAAGGAGATATTTATTTTTTTTCAATTAAAAAAAAAAGGCCAATCATATAGGCTTGTTGTGTTGTGACAAGTGAATTGCAAATGGCAATACTGCTCCAAAGTTCCAAGAGGCGAAAAAAAAAAAAAAAAAACTTAGCCTTGAAACTAATCATTCAAGCCACGTTTTGAGCCACAAACAATATACTAAAAGAATTTGAAGCAGCAATGCAAAGTGTCGCGCCAATCGACAAAAAGGTGAGTCATTTGTCTTTTCAAGTGTTAGGAAATTGCTGAACATTTGCTAAAGACCATCGAAAAGCCAAAGCTATTCATTACAAAATCCTATTATGTCACTCGACAACCAACAAAGGATTTCATAAAAGGATTAACGAATTTGGAGACCAGGTGTAGCGTGCCAACCTGCTGCTACTTTGCTGATATTTCCCCCACTGCAAAGCATTATTTTGTTTCTGACTTCTTTTTTTTTTTTTTTTTTTTTGACATCAGAATTCTGATTGGCGGGCACGGTGGGCGACTAGTTAGCACGATGGCCTCACAGTGAGAGACAGCATCGGTCGTGGGTTCGATCCCGGCTCCGGCCTTCCTGTGTGGAGTTTACATGTTCTCTCCGTGCCTGCGTGGGTTTCCTCCGGGTACTCCGTTTTCGTCCCACATTCCAAAAACATGCATGGCAGGTTGATTGAACACCCTAAATTACCCCTAGGTGTGAGTGTGAGCGCGGACGGTTGTTCGTCTCTGTGTGCCCTGCGATTGGCTGGCAACCAGTTCAGGGTGTATCCCACCTACTGCCCGAAGATAGCTGGGATAGGCTCCAGCACCCCCCGCGACCCTAGTGAGGAGAAGCGGTACAGAAAATGGATGGATGGAGGATTCAGATTCTGATGTCATGACTGCACACATTTATCTGATTCTGATTCTGATTTGATTGACAGCATGACCTGAGTTTTACCGTGGACATGGACAAACATTTGTCTCCGCTATTTTATGGCCGTCAGTAAAAACCTGTTTATAAGGGAAACAGCGCACAATTTTATTTGTATAGTATGCACATGCGCAGGTCAATAACAAGTAGCATTATGGGAAAAAATACCAAAAGGAACTCATGCAGTGCAGACATAATAATAATAATAATACCAGAAAAAATACTAAAACGTAATGTTTACTTACTTAATATTTTAAAATATATTTGTAGAATGTAGACCAAATGCAAAAAAAAAAATTACATATGAGTGGGCAAGTCAATACCCTGTGGCATTATGGGAAAAAAATGCTCGGTTTTTAGCATTTAGCCTACAAGTATACTCAAATTTATTTGAACAAGTTTGCCGGTGAGAAATGTTTACTCCAGATTGACAGTTCTCTGCTTCCTTGTGTGGCGCAAAACTTGATAAATGTCATCTTTGCTTTTCGGTTATGTGACGGCTCAAAATCGCTTGCATTGGCCCTCATTCCGTCAATGTTTCAAACTTTTCATCAGTCGTCAGTGCGCCAGCAAAACGGAAGTGCGTCAATGACGGACAGACGGACCTTCTGACTGACAGTACAGAAGGACTACACACCAGGCTGAAAAAATAGTTGCACGCCACTACATTTATGTGCTATTGCACAAGTTTTACTGCAGCTATCTTTGGTAGCTATTAAGTAAGTTGCCACCCAAAACAAACAAGCAATGTACCTATTAAGTAAGTACAAATTCAGTATCTTAGGAGAAAATCAGTTGAGAGTGGCATAATTTGAGTTATTGTTTGATATTTCATTTATCAAGAAATCTGCATCCAAATGTGTTTTTACTTATATTGCTTGTATTAAAGTAAGCTTATAATAGCTCGAGACGTCATGACAGCTAACGCGTGTGGCGTAGCGCCATTGACAGCCGACTGACAATTTAATGTGGTATTTTCTTGGTCGGATTCTGATAAATCGGAGTCATTCTCGCAAATTTCCCAGCATCAATACGGACGGAAGGTCAGTCGATCAGTCACTGATGACGCCTGTTTTTACTCTCCGTGTCAGACTACGCTCGTGCTGCAGCAAATAATAAATAATAAGCCCGCATGGGAAGGCGGAACCCTGTCTGTAAAAAGGATCAAGTTACATCCTTTCCATATAATTAAGGAAACAAAAAACAAGTTAATATAAAATATATTTTTATGTTTGATGGCTTATAAATGTCACCTATCGAGAATTAGTGGATGCGAAGGGACGATAACGTCAATAACTTGACGTTGCATGCGTTCCCAATATGGCGCCATGCATTCAAATGTAACTGGGGGGATTGATTTGGCAAATAAAAAGATGAGACCTAAAAATTGGAACACCAGATATTCAGCAAACTTTAAAACATTGCTCCCTTTCTCCATCAATACTCCAAAATGGGCCAGCGGAGGTACGCGTTAAAGTGCCAAATGCTGACTTGGCAAAGATCTTGATAAATGGCATTCATGCTTATTTACATCTGTGACAACAATTGAGAATCAACGTGACAGTGATAAATCTTGCCCTTGACAAAATACACGTGCTGCTTTTTGTGCTGGTGGATGATCCAAAGTTGTTGGATTTTTTTTACCACATCACTTATGATTGAATGTCCCATTTTATTTGAAGATATGATTCTCCAGTTCTTTTTTTGCCTCCTTAAGTCACATTTCTTGGAAGCGACCCGAGTGATGGATGCCAAGCAGCGCTGCTCATCTGCTCTAATGTGTTCGCTCTCTCATGCGCACAAATGACGGCTTCATCAAATGACATGTTTAGATAATCGCAGACTCTTTCGCTTGAGCAAAATACATATTTAATTTCAAGCTGGAGTTTCTCCTCATTCTTAGTCGGAAAATGACTTTTTAAAAAGACATTCGAGGCAGTCATTACGTTTTATGTACGATTAAGTCAGTTTTTCACCTGCTGTAGGTTGAGAAGACACATTATTATTTTGCTAGTATTCCAATTCTAATTCTTTATTTTGAAAATGTACTTGACCTAACATTTTAATAAGTATGGAGTACATTTTGGAGATGGAATTTTCAGCATTCGCTTTTCTGCTTTAATGAAATCTGTAATGCCCGTTATTTGGACAGTTTGAAAAAAAAATTCTCAAACACCATCCATTAACCAAAGCCAAGCAACGGTAACCCTTTTGGCAACCGCTCCTAATTACGTCTTTGGCTCCCTGGTGGAGTATCAAGAAAGTAAGTTTTCCTTTTTTTTTTTTTAAATCCTGTCAATTAGCAAGAGACATAAAGCAGCAGTTCAGTCACAATGTTTGGTTCCTGCAAGTTTGGAGCAAGGAGAAACTTCTCAAAAGACCTCCATCCACTGCTGCTCTGAATATTAGCCAGTCAGCAGAAAGCAAGCCGAGGGATTGCTTTGTGGCATTGCTCTCTGTGATATGGAAAAAGGAGGGGTGTGGGGGCATTTTGTCTGATAGCTTGCTGTTCTTTCATTCTGGTGACAGATAGCAGCAAGACACAGAACAAATGCCTCTCTTATCTGGAGAATACTAGAAATGGCCCAGTATCATGGTACTGTACATCGCTTAGAAAACACATATACAGTACTTCACCTGCTAAGTATTGTACGTTTACTCATGCATGCATACTCATTCACCACTGTGAGTTGAAGAACATTTTACATCATTTTTTTTCTCTTTGACTTTTTGGCCAAAACCAACAGACATGCAACTAAAATGGATTTTTAATGGAAGCAATGACCTTGTACTATTCACATCAGATCAAGCCTGAAATCTATGTTTCACTAAATCGCTCAACATTTTCACATCAATTTTATTAACCCGCAAGCCAGGATGGCCGAGTGGTCTAAGGCGCCGCGTTCTGGACCCAGTCTCCCCAGGAGGCCTGGGTTCGAATCTCGAATTTCCCCATTGTGGGACTAATAAAGGCATTATTAAAAACCAAAATATGATATTACATGAACATTTCAATTGTAATATAATGTTTTACCACCTTCTCAGGGCACTTAACGTACTATAATCTCTGAAGTGCATAAGGGAAAATATGCTTAAATTGACGGGTGAATGTGAGCAAAGGCAGATTAGACCGGGAAGACCCACAATTTAGGGGTGCTCCACCCAGCACATCTCGCTCATCATAAAAAGAGCATCATACTACATACCTGTTCATATCAAAATACAATCTCAGACACAAGTCACATGACAGCACATATGAGACAAACAGAACAATGCAAGTCAGACAATGAAATCCTTCTTTACCCACCCGATAGGTGGTTGCAAGAATGAGCGAGCAGAGGACACACTTGTTTTGTTCTTGAGGCTTTTCTGCTTTTTTGGGATGAGTATTTGTCTGTATAGTCGTCCAATCCACTTAGAGGTGGGAAACAAATGCCAGCAATATATTTAATACCCCCCGAGATCCTGTAGCTGCTGGCCGAAGGCGCCTAATCGTTCATGGGGACTTACGGGCTGCCGTGAAAATAAATAAATAATTCAATATCAAATGGGAGTGGAACATTATGCTTTAGTGAGCAATAAAACATGTGGCGCATCAGACGTGGCGACTGCTCTGGAAAAGAAAATGAGGAATACACACAATGCCATATGATCTCTGGGGAGGAGCAGAAAACAGCAACCAACATGGGGCAAGGGGAATCGTTTTCATGCCAAACAACCTCCCGTCTTGTTACAAAAAAGCCATCGAGACGATTACGTTGCAGCTCAACCTCATACCTTCAGAGTCCAATGTCCTGTTTAGTGGCTTCCAAAGGACAGGTGCGCTTGCAAGGCATTTTTAGACAAATAATGTGCTTGTTCAGTCGCTGAAATCACTTCGTCATGCAGAAGATGAGAAGCTCCAGTTATTATCAAGGTTATTATGAAGCATGTCGAAATGACACCGCAAACACAAACATACGAATGGAAACGACAAATAAAATTAAATCACAATGTGCAAAACAATTCTTAAGAAAACCTGCAACAGGCTGCTTTGGTCAGTGCTTTTGTCTCTTTTTGTGTGAACTGACAATACATTTAGCAGGATAACGCATTAGGAACGCTATAGATGGTGACACGATTAAAGAAAAAGCAAGTAAGGTGCTCCAGCGAGATCCAAAGGCGTTGCAATGCACTTGGCATATTCTGTGATGTAAAACTGCTTTCATGCTGGAAAGGGAAAAATGCAAAGACACCCAATAATAGAACTCGCAGCTTGAATGGTCAAAATATATCAGAGCAGCTTGACCTCGGGAGAGATTGAACATTTTCTTAACGCGGCGGTGGTGGAGGAAGCACCAGCCAAGGTAAATGGTAAGCTTGCCGGAAGCAAGTAAGCGAAAAGGACAAAATTGATTTTGAAGGGCCTTGGCTGATTCTAAAATGACCTTAAACACAATTTTGTAGAAGGGTGCTACTTCTGTGTATTTTGGCAGGGATGGCCTTTGATGATAAAATGTGCCATTGTGACCTTTGAGCTGTGTTCTAACCTAAACTTGTGAAATATCTTCAACTATACAATTCAACTGGTCAAGTAAGTAAAATGCCCATGAGTGGAAAAATTAAAAAGTTCCCCCCAAAAAAAGATATGGTGGTCGATTGGTTTGCACGATAGCCTCACAGTGTAGAGGTCGTGGGTTCGATTCCGGCCTACCTGTGTGGGGTTTGCATGTTCTCCCCGTGCCTGAGTGGGTTTTCTGCGGGTACCCCGGTTTCCTCCCACGTTCCAAAACATGCATGGCAGGTTGTTGTTATTTGGACACTCTACGTTGTCTCTAGGTGTGATTGTGAGCGTGAGTGGTTGTTCATCTTTGTGTGCCCTGCGATTGGCTGGCAACCAGTTCAGGGTGTCCCCCACCTACTGCCCGAAGACAGCTGGGATAGGCTCCAGCACCCCCCGCGACCCTAGTAAGGAGAAGTGGTGCAGATAATGAATGGATGAATAAAAAGATACAAACTTTCTCTCATGACAGACGAATATGATCTGTAGGTTAGTTTTTAATTAGGGACGCGTCTTCTGCAGCTCCCCTGTATATTTCAAACTTGGAAACAACTTTATTGATGCACAACCAGGGGTGTGCAGAGGGCAGTGCAAACAAGAGCCAAATTAGGGAGGCATCCAATGTGTGTGTGTAAACCAAGACAAAGACTTCGAAATTTCAGTGCTATTAAAGTCATTTTTTGGAGTCTCAATACACTTTTTTTCTGTTCAGAGTAAAATATGCCCTATGATGCCATTGCTCCTGCTGGTATGCTGTAATTAAGGCTGCGTGTTCCTAAAATAATAATGTGATATTGCAGCAGTACATTTATTGTGCAGTATTTACTGCACAGCATTTTGGCATCACATTACCCAGACATTTAATATATATACTGTATTTTAAGTCGCTTTTTTTTCATAGGTTGGATGATCCTGCGACTTATACATGGAAATATCTCCTACGCCTCAACAATTTAAGTAAAGATTAGCTTACAAAGAATGGAAAACTACAACCTGCAAGTAGTGAAATTTGCATCTGAAAACAGTAATCGGGCAGCAGTGAGAAAGTTTGGAGTAAGTGAGAAACTTGTAAGGGACTGGCGACAAGCAAAGGCTACTATTACTGAGATGAAGAAAACAGAAAAATCTAATCGCTGAAAGCGAGATGGCCAAAATTAGAGGAAGGTGTTCGCCAGTCGGTGCTTGAACAACGTGATGCAGGGAGACGCTCGTCAATGATGCAGCTAGCGTCTCCACGCTCAGGTCGTTGCCAAGGCGATGAAGATAGAAAACTTCTTTGATGCTTCCACTTGCGATGTAACTGCCTCGCTATCAAGTCACCGACAACGGTGTCATAAAAACATTAACGTTAATACTGGACATCTTTTCTGTTTGTGTTGATTTTTGGTGTAGCTATATAACATTCATTGTGCTAGCATATCTTAGGTCTATTCAGCCTGTTCTTTATTCTAAAACTTGTCTTACAAGATGACATGTCTGTTTTTGATCTAGTATTTTGTAAAATAAAAAAAAAAAGACTTACACTCCAGTGCGACTTTTATCAGTTTTTTTTCTACCTCATTATGCATTTTTAGGCTAGTTCGATTTATACACCGGAGCGCCTTGCAGTGCAGAACATACGGTCGTAGGGTAAAATAATCATCTACTATTATATCAAGTTGATACACTACAAACCCTGTAGCAGTCAGATACATTTAATTTCTTTTGTTCCTCCATATTATCAACATTTTCAGAGCCGTGCAGTCCGTCCCGGGGGCGGAAAGGTTTAGACCGGCCGGACGTCCATTTTTGGGGCAGGGTTGACAAATTTGACAAAGTGTTCAATTAATCATGGCCGAAGGTGAATTTTAGTTCGGACCACGAATTGATCCTCGGGCGTGTGATGTGGTCACGCCCAAATGGGCAAACAACAAAATTTGCCTCCGGACGCGTGAAAAGCACCGCTACCAACTGTGCGTACTTACTTTTATTGGATAATATTTTTTGAGTTTATATTTTCCGTATGGTCCCTTTTTTTTTATTTTGGGAGGGGTGGAGGGAGCGTAACAGGGTCCGGGGCTGACAATTTTTATGAATAAGGCCGGAGGATCGAGGCCAGAAGGCAAACCAGATCGTGGCCAGAGGGCAGGGAACTGACCGGCATAAAAAGGGTCAAGTGCCCAGCTCTGAAAATTTCACACAAAAGAAGCATTTAGCCCTGGGTATCATATGACCTTTGCATGCCCAACCACCCCAAGATGACATTGATGCCCCATTTTAGATAAGAGATTGTTAGGATATTTTCCATGACAGAGATCAGGACAGTTTGCGAGTCCATTGAGAGAAACGGCAGCATTTTGTGCAACCTACCTTTGTTCTTTTGCTGATTATAAAAGAATGGAAAATACAGAATGTAACTTTGTTTTCATGGCGAAAGGAGGAACTCTATTCTTTCATTTGGTAGATTTAGTATATATATATATAATCAGTGAAAAAATGTATTGCTGGTCCGGGCAATGAATGAGTTTTCATATCCCAAACTTGACATCTACATTAAAAAAACATGCACAGTGTTTATATTTGAAAATAACTTCGTTTTTTTTATGTTGGAGAAAATGGCAATAGCTGGTGCTTGAGTCAATACCTTGTTTTTCTCAAGCAGTTAAATTAGAACTGGAGCCTCAGTTCTGTGCCCTGCGTGTTGTCAATGTCCAGACGAGGACCCCCCACTGAGCAAGTGGACTGTTTTTAGCACTAATCTTCAACCAGCTGCTGGGGGGGAAAAACTGAGAAACAAGTATTCGCTCTGAATCAAGCATAGGCGTAGCTTCTTCCTCTATAGACTCCTACCCCCGTTTTAATCAACATTCTCAGATGAGGAAATATCTGTAACGTCTGCAAAAGTCATTTAGATTATTCAACATTTTCTTCATGCGAGGGAACAAAGATATCAACGAACAAAGAAGAAAAGAGAATACACTGGCCCAAAAATCTTTCAAGAGTTGATATTTAACAATAATATTAAGGGATGGATGGCTACCGCTCTCTAATTGTTAAGATAGTGACTCAAAATGGAACTAAGACAACATATTGTCTTTTTTTATCGAACCACACTGCATATCACACAGCAAGATTCATATTTGTGATATAAAAACTACATGGAAGCCGCAAATTCTTTTGCTCCAACCAACACGTCCAGTTTGCTTTTTATTTCCCTTTCTGCAAAGCGTTTGTTGGTGCTGCATCATTGCGTTATGTCACATTGACTTTTGTCATTCCGGTGAAGTCGTTCCTTTCTATGAGTGAAGTTGCATTGAGGAGAGCAAACAGATGCTTGTGAAGTCCTCCAGGACTCCTCATTTAACATAATAAAGATGCCATCTGACAGCTCCTGCTGTCAAACTACAGTTGTACGCAGTCTCTTAACTCGGGTCCCCAAGTGTTGTCTTTGGCTACTCATCGAAAAGGATCGTTCTCTTGAGAAAAATGACCGAGTCACCGTTGGGAAAGCGTGAGTGTTGACGTTTAAAACCTTTTCGCTTTTCTTTCTGTGAAACTGAACAATAAAAAACGTTCCAGGGCATACCTATGCGACATACTGTATTACATTTCCCTATAGACCGATGCTCCAGGTGTGCCACAGCAGTCGTTGAAGGTTGCTGCTGTGAACAGCAGGGAACAAATAGAGTGGCAGTATTGAGAGCATGCATCTGGAGCAGTTACACCTCCAACACCTTGAAGAATACTCTGGGGTTGCACGCTAATGAGGTGATAAAGTAAAGGGATGGAAGTGGGTGCCAGGGCAGATGAAAAATCACCAGGGTTTCCGTGTGTTATTTTCCTTTAAATCCATGTCAAAGACAAGGTTGCACCCCAGGGTACCTTTCACTGAAAAGAAAAGAAATTAAAGGAGGCAGAAGGCTCATCAAATCCCGCATTTATCCATATTTCATCCAGGGATCCCTTTAAAGTATAATGCGTAACACCATAGGAGCGTGTAACCCATTTTCGGGGGTACAAAAGAACCCCTAAAATGAAACCAAACACTTTCAAATTTAGATAGTTTGTCCTTTATTAACAAGCTAGAAAAGTGTTAAAGTCACATAGTGCGGCATTTCGTTAAGACATCTTTTAACAGAAAAATTGCAGTACCACCTCCCTCCAACCTGTCGTGAGCAGCAAGAACAATTTGAACAGAACTGATTGGTGGTCTTAGTGATCTACTTTGCTTATATGTATGGCAAATGTCAACTTCTACCAATCAATAAAACAATTTATTATCATTACCAGACCCCATTTTGCTGTAGTTTATCCCATAAATGACTATGTATGTTGTTAGGTCGGAGTTTGTTGACATTTTAAGCCAGCTCAGAAGCATTAGGCGACAAGTGATGCATTGGAATGAGAGAAGCAAGCTTGTGCCATACGCATGTGTTCATATTAAAGTCAAGGTGATACTGACTAGCTTACCGGCTGGATGCCAATTATCGTTACACTTCCTGGTGTGCGTGTGTGTGTGTGTGTGTGTGTGTGTTTGCAGGCATGTGTGTACAGACAGATAGCCTCATCAAAAGAATGAGATTGTATTCTGGGAAAAAAAGTGCCAGGTTCAGGTAAGAGAGTTAATAGTCTATCAACTTTGCAGAATGATTCTGTAAGTTGGGTCAATATGTATCTCTTATGAGATATAAAATGCATTTTTTTAGTTTTCTATTTATCTATTTCATGTATGATATCGTGGAAAAGGGATGTTTGAGGGATGTGACTCAAAAATGCACAAGTGAATGGACTGACACGATCGCTCCACACCGCCTCAATACTCCTAAAGATAAGTCATGTACTTAATTCACTCCATGCCTACCATCCTGTAATTCTAAATGTTATAGATGCCCGTGCGCATACCCGAAAGTTATGAAATAACTGACACAAAAATTTTAAAAGAAAATTGACAAAAGATAATAAAAATGAGTGCTTGAAAAGAAATCAAACTAGGCGTAACTACAGTTTATAAAACTAACCAAAACTAACTAGAATTATAGCAAAAATGTCCTTCATTTTTGACTTAATTAATTAATTTTATATCGGAGCTTTTGGGATTTATTTTAAATATATTCCTTTTAGAATTAGTATTCTGCAGTACAGAAAAACGGTCAGAAAGCTGTTTGGGATTTGGAGTTTCCTTCAATTAATTTCAGAATACTCAGTGAATGATAAGCATGTATTAATTTATTTAATCTTGCACTTATCAAATATTCCATTAAAAATAAATAAATTTTAAATAGATATAAAACTAAATTAAATTGTATTTAAAAAAAGAAAAAAACTGCTCTAAAAATGAATGAAAACTAATTGAATTATGAAAAAAAAAAACACCTGTAAAATCTAAATAAACCAACACCCCCAACAGCAGCCCAAATACCCTCATATCGTTTATGCTCTCTGGCTCTTAAACTGTCAGCACCTCTAAAGCTTCTGATCATCCAATGAAGAATTGTGCCCGCCCGTTTGACACTGTGATTTGCAGAGTGAGGGTTGAAAGTAAAATCTGAACATTTCGTACAGATGTCTGGGATTAACAACTTTTGAAATGGACACGCTGAATGTTTCTCAGAAATGCAAATGATTCCACTAATGTCTAACTTGTATTAGCTCTTCCCTCCCTCTGTTCACTTCATTTTGTGCTCCATGGCTTAGCAGCAGCAGTGAGGTCTTTATCGCTTTAGATTTTTCAATTAATCAAGTGTGCTTCATGGCTCATTGGCCAACTGCACAACATTTGTCTGAGCTGAAGGGAAGTGAGACAACCCAAAAGCAACAAACGATAAGATATAATCAGCGGAGGAGCACCATGATCAGTGTTGTGCTACAATGGCTCTATTATGATCGCTGCAAAGACATTACAAACAATGACTTGGTATTAACGAGTGTGAAAGTGAACACAAGTGGCTGCCAACTTCAGTAATGATGATTTTGTTACTCTGACATAATACATTATTAGCATTAACTTGACCCACTTTATCTTCAATCACAACACTAGCAGGGACTGAGCACAGACAAAGCATTGGTTTATTCCATACAGTAAGCGGTTCGAACCTATAAATCCAAACACTCCAAAGTGTTGCACCGTTTGTAGTTTCACTTAAACGGAAACAATTAATCAGAGCGACTACATTGTTCACTGTTCTGCTAATCGACCTGTTTGCATTGATGCTTTCTGAAGTATCGCTTCACTGCAGCCTAAAAAGGCGTTTACAGAGTAACTGCACAAAATAATGAGCAAAAATGAAGTCAGTGAAGGATGCTGTTGTCTGCAGCAATATGGAAGTGGCTTGCAGCACCTGCTTCTTGTTCAGAAATTTGCACATTGCTGAAAGGATGAAAAGATGGGACTTTGGTTGAGTCACTCATGTCAGTCATTAGAGCAGCACTGCTGATTGGTTGTGATGTCACTCAATGTGCATAAGAAGACATTCTGCAAATATAAGACAATACAGAAACTTGATTTTTTATGGGGTGCACAAAGGGTGTGGTGCCTCTGAGCTGTGGGGATTGTTGGCATTTGTGCCATGCTCAAGGGCAACTTCACAGCATTATCTACATTGATTATTCTGTTCAGGGTTGTGAGACTCTGGAGCTTATTCCAGCTGCTTTCTGGCGAAAGGCGGTCTCCACCCTGGATTGTCAATCACAGGTTGAGCAAACCACGACATCATCAGTGATGCATCGTACCAACACTTGGTTGCAGTTTTTACCTTAACCGTCCAGTTGTAATGCCACGACAATATTGCGTGATATATTTTCAAGCAAATACTGTAAGGATTAATATGCATACTGAACCCATGTGATATTAAATGTACAAATCAAAGAGCAAGCTTGTACAAGGAGCCTTCTGGGTAGATGATTTGTGTAAGTAAAAACACCGCAAAAGACAGCATGGTAGTATCAACTGCATCATGTCAGAAGGATGTTGTATTAAAAAAAACTATGTCTTAATTAGGTTTTAATACAAGAACTTAACAGCTCTAATTTGAATCAATGCATTCTCCACTGAAAAGAATGATCAAAGTATGTGAAATACTGCACAGTGAAGCAGAAGCAAAGAGTTCTCGCTGTCTTTTCCTCGGAGACCAGCCTTAATCCTCTAGCTGCCCAGAGAACGAGATGGAGAACGACACCATCTGTGTATGTTATCAGAACCCTTTCAAGAGCAACACACAGCACATCGCACTCAACACATTCAAGTGACTCAGCAAGTGTGTAACACCACTATCTGCATACTTGACAGACACCCTCACAAGATGATACCCCTGACTTTTTATCCTTTGCTAGAACTTTGCAAACGCGTACCATCTCTGTGGCAAGAAAAAGTTTTCACAAAGTGCCGGAACGTCATCCCTGCAGGAATGGAGGTGAACATTAAAGAGGGAAAGAATTGCTGTGCATGAGCAAAAGAGCCAATGGAGCGCAGACTAAGAATAGACGCTAACTACCAACCTTCACCTCAACCTTCAGGAAAGAATGAGATAAAAAAGAAAATGGCTCATTTGATCAGATTAGCTTTCAGAAACTGCCAATAAAACTGGGAATATGAATGAAATATTGCAAAGTGTGTGGCACTGCAACCATGGCACATATGCTTATGGCGGCAAAATTAATCACTCATTTATAGTCTTTCACAAAACGACGCAGAAATATGTCAAATTAAAATCGACAAGTGAAGAATTGGAAGTCTCATGTCGGACAGTAATGACAGTGTTTTGAAGTCTTTCTGAACTACTTTTATCAGTGGTACTATTTGTTAATGTATCAATTTTAACACCTAATAAAATACCAAGTCATTTAAATGAGAAAAAAATCTCAGGCTGCAAGGACAATATTTTGTGTCACCTAAAGCTTATTCAAATAATCTTTCCTAATATTAAAAACTATGACAGTAAGAAATGGATCTCTAAAAGATATATTAATAACTAAAATATGGGCAACATTGTCTTGCAAACTTGAGTACATAAATTAACCTGTGGGGGGGAAATAACTCCACAGATGGTGTGAGGTACGTGAGACAGGTGAGACTGAAACTTTTCAGAGAGTATATTGGAAACAAAATGTTGTGTTTCCTTGCTTAGTGAAGTACAAACTACAATAAATTGAACAAGGCATTCAAGCCTGTCACAGTTTTGTGATGATGTTTGTGGCGAAAGGTGGACAACTCAAATGCAGGCAAACGGGGAGCCAAAGCAGCATGAGACTTAAAAAAAATAAAATTAAAAAAAATAAATATAAAAAGGACCCGGGCTTCAATCTGGGTGTGGCATCCATAATTCGCCTCTACCCCCGTCGACAAAAATATTTTGGGGGAATGTATGTCACCGATTGATAATAGAGGCGTGCTCATGTTGATCAAGGGGGGTATAACCCTCGAAAAAGATCTGTCCAGACCTGCCAAGTGACAAATACACTTTTGGGGGTATCGAAACCGTTGATTCTGGGCATCAAGTATGCATGGAAGAATCAAAATACTCAACTAAGCAAGTCCAAATTTATCAAACTTTAAACAAACATAACCACTCCCCACTACAGGACACATGACAGCAAGACAACATCAGAAACAATAATCCAACAAAGACAGAAATAAACCAGGGAACTAAATACAGGCACACTGACAAGACAATGATGTACACCTGGACAAGGCGGGAGTGGCTGAATGAGATCATTGGTAGCTACAAGGGGCAGGGCTGATGAGAACAGCTGGAAATGTAAACCTAATGCCAAGCCATGCATGTGGAACACAAGAAAATAAAAACTGCAAATAATCTAAAATGACAAAAACACAGCATGATGCAGTATTGAAAACATGATGAAAAAAATGCCAATAAATAACCCACATACGCTCGGTAAAAAATTCTTAGTTTTTTTTTTCAATATTTGATACCATCAAGCTTTATTAAAACAAGAATATGTCACTCAAGGTTATGTTTGAAATCGTCAACCTATAATCAATCATTGAGTAAAAAGACAAATGCAGTGACGATATGTCAGAAACAGACCACCGTATTGAACTGTTTTGTGACTATTGACTGATGAGGACGACAAGTCACATTTGTCAAAGTGACAAAAATTGGGGTAACGGTGGGGGAAATAAAGAGTCTGAATGGCAATACCTTATTGGCAGGGCTGCCTGTCTCAACCAAATCACACTGCAACTCCCAAGCTTGCCGTAGACCGATGTGGTGGAGGCCGTTCATCATTACGTTTCACTTAGGACACATGAAAATCCACTAAAAGGAATTTCCAATATCACTCGGAGACTGCCACAAATGTGAGCATGCTGATGAATACACACTGACTGTTCTATCTATAAACTGACAGAAACACCAATGGGAAATATGGACTATCTTGTTTCTATTTCCGTGATAGTAAATCTAATTCTGCAACTAACTCCCTTTGGCGCTTGCAAGGTTAATTTCTACTTAATTCAAATGTATAAAGTTGAGCTAATAGCCAATTAACTAACGTGCATGCTGTTCTGAACTCATTTAATCAAAGCGAAAAGGTCAATCGTTGCTCAGGTAATAGTCCAACTTTTGTGCTATAAGGACACACGGTGTGTGAGTTTTAAATTTGCCACCATCAAAGTAACAGAACAAATGCAGACTTCAAGATATGGGTTTCCGGGAATGTTTTTCTCATCATTTCCACGAAATGTATTTCAATTTGTCGAAAGGTGAAAGAGAGGAAAAAGTACATAAAACACGCTAGTCAAGCGTACATTTTAACATTTTACCTTCTGAGAATTAACCTGAAGCAACATCTACCTATCTTCAACTTTTTGGTTTAAATAAACCAGGAAGGGAAAAAAGCACAAAGGCGCAAAAGAATTACTCGATTGAGCGCTACTCAAAAAAACTTAGGGATATTTGGATTCGGGGTGAAATTTGAAGATGATGAAAATGCACTTGAACTTTTACCCGTCAACTTAATTGAACCTTTTCAAACTTAATTTAAACTTTTGAATCCACATGTCCAACGGTTTAATGTTTGGTTTAAACCAAGAATCAAATACAATACAATACAAATACAATTCCCATTTCAAATAAAATTGATATTTAAACAGACCTCATCGTGTGTCACATTCATCTTCTTCGTCGTTACAACCAGACTCTGCATTTTGACAGGCTGTCATTTTTGGGAAATTTGTAACAGATAAAAATATTTGCAATAACATGTTCTATGAGCCCTGACCAGTCTAAATATGACATTCTGATTAATATCGCGTTTACAAAATCCACTTGTTCTGTCGACTGAAAATGACATCATCACAGTTGCGCAGGGCTCACGACCAATCACGGCTCACCTGTTTTCTGAAGCTGAGCCATGATTGGTCATTAGTTGAACCCTGAGCAACTGCGATGTCATTTTCAGTCGAAAAGAAGTGACGAAATGTCCGCCCTCTGAGATGAATAAATACGGGTGAATTTTACTGCTGAACTGATATTCTGCAAACGCATTATTAATCAGAATGTCGTGTTTAGACTAGTGGGACTGCAAGAAACATATTCTTGTTAAGAATTTTTCAAGGTTGACTTTCCTTTTAATTGTCTTTCTTGTACAAAGTAGAAAGGACCGGATGAGTCATGTTGTTTATTTGATGAAAAGCCTGCATTATGTAAAAACTTTGCAGCGTTTATTTATAGTTTGGATACACTCCCTTCCATAATTATTAGAACGATGGGGCCAACTCCTTTCAGATTTGCTATAATTTAAAATCTTTTTTGTTCGATACAAGATTTCAGTGATAATTTCCAGCTATGTACATGGGGAACGGACACACTACTTAGAAGACAAACACTTCTTCGTGCTTGAAGAGAAACTACACTTAAAGCACAAGCAAATCACCAACCTCAAAAATGACCTAATTACTTGGAAAAATGGGGAGTGGGGGTTCACACTAACCTGACTCACAGCACATCAAAAAAAAAAAAAAGCAACGGAATGAAATAAATAAAAACATAATTGAGTGCTGTTTTCTTTGAACCGCAAACCGGCAAAAGTGTGTTTGTGTGTGCATACCAGAGAACCGGCTACTACAACAACACAAGGGTGGTAATAAAGTTATTTCTCAATGATAAACATAATTCTTAACAATGACTTAAAAAATGCCACTAGAACATGCTACCAAGTTTGAGACTTCAAAGCGGCCTATTCCGCTTTTCTCATTTATGAATTTGAAAGCCGTGTAATCATGGTCTCGATTCTTTCAATGTACACATTGTCGTGTGTTTGAGGCTACCGTGGATTTCCCAGCCAAGATGAACTCACTCATGATTATTTATGCTGTCCTCGAACCTTATGTAGGAAAACATTGAAAACAAAAAAAAAAGCATCTTAAGAAAAAGACCCAGCATCTGAAAATAATGTCATTTGGTTAACAAAGACTTTTATTTCACTGACCTTTATTCACACGGAGGTTTGCGGCGACATGTTTAATAGTGTGACTATATTTACATTGTGTTTGCATGTGGTTATTTCCATTGTCTTTCTTTGGATTTTTAAGTATTATTTTATAACCTTTCTTTTCCTTGATTGAGGTGCTTAAGGCTTATTTTTGTTCACCCGTGGAGCGCTGTAGGTGGAGGTATTAGAAGATTTAATCCAAGCAGGCGGTGTTGTAACTTTGTAGTTGATTAGAAGATGTTTACCCAATGACGGCGCATTGTTTGATGTATCACGTCGTTTCTGATCAACAGCCTTGTGGTTTAAACACTGGAGCTTGAATACCAAAAACGGCAGAACAATACAACTTTATTTATATAGCGCGGAGTGGACCGATATGTCCTTGGCAGAAAATAAAAAATAAATAATGTCTGGATTGTATCTGTCTTAATGCCGGGAATATTCAAAGACAGATTTTCTGATAACAGGCTTCAGGATTTTGGAGTTAAGTGTAAAAAGGAAAATAATTAGTTATAGTTATCTAAACCAATCAACCAAAATGACTCGTGGTCATTCCTCCACCACAAAAGTCCTTTGTTTACTAAAATATGCCATAAAGCAGCACATGCCGTATCACGGGGCAGTTCATGAGACAATGAACCCAAAACTTTATTTTGCGACTTTATTTTGGCCCATACCTCCAAAGTAAAGGCGCTATAATCTCAGTATCATCCAAGGTGATGACCAGACCTTGCTGTGGCTTTGTAAGGCTCTGAAGGAAATATCTTTTAGTTTCCAGCAGTGATACATATACTTGTGGGCTTTCACAGTGAGGATAATAGGACCCTTTTTGTCCTGTTGTGTGAAGTGTGACGACCTCAGTGAAATCCTTCTCAACTGTTCTGAACACATACACTGCACGCACAGCCACAGATATGAAAGGACAAACAACCGTGGAAATCGTTTCCTACATCAGCTACTGTTTGTATTGCTGACAGAAATTGGGACTGAAGGGAATTTTTTGCTGAGCCATGAACGTAACAAAATGTTTTTATCGGGCCTTTTAGTTATTGATTGGAATATTGAATAATGACATAATCAATTTTACAGCAGCTTTTGTTGCTCCTTAATATTGTTGTCCTTATCAGCTGACAGTTCACTTTTGTGCTGCCGTATCTGATTTGTATTCATTTTGTTAGTGTTTGCTTTGATATTCGATTGATTTTGCATTATTTTTTCATGTGCCGGCAAGATGGGTGGCTTGATATTGTGGCTGTAAACTTCAAAGGCGTCCTGCAGACTCTTCTTTTTCAAGAACAAAAAAATTCTCTTATTTCTTCAGGGTGCAGACAGAGGAATCACATGTTGGTTGCCTTCAAATCAAAACTAATACTTCTTACAAATATTCTGACTTATTGGTGAATATTTTTCCTGTTTAAATTAAAATTTCTGAACTTTCCAATGTTGTTGTGCTATTTTTTTTTAATGTGAACATATTTACCTTGAGTGGCTCTTTTAAATTTCCTTCAAAAATAATAAAACACAATACTATTTCTTATTATATATTCTTATTCTCATGTTTCATAATCAAGCTGGCAACTTCAGGAAAATTTTAATGCTCGACAAAAACGAAATCGGCTCTGAAGGGTTAAAGGATTCATTCACAGAGTGTATTATTGGCAGTTTTGGTCTATGGGCCATTAGCGGCTTTGTTTTAATAAACTAATTAATTATTTTTTTACAATTGCCAAAGATTCCTCAAAAACACTAATAAACATGCAATATAGGATTCCCCTGAAATAAATATGTTGAATGGGGTGAAAAATCCCAGAACCCCCCCTCCTAAAAAAAACATGAATATGCAAATTTGCAAATTTGAATATAGTTTGCATTTGTAATGTCACTATTCACCCCTAGATGGTATACTTGGCTTGGTAGCGCTAACAGCAGGTCATATGCCGCCCTATATCCTTCAACATGTAGGGAGGCCTTATATTATTTTTGCGAATTTGGATACCTCAACAATGCACACATTTTGAGTGAGCAGATTTTTATGAAAAAAAAAAAAGGTAAAATGAGTTCTTGCCGTTAAGAGGTTTTGTACTGTCCTTGAATGGAGATTTTTGTGCAAGAGAGCCTTTTGCACCGAAAAAAAAAAATAAAAAATCACAGTATGTGGTTAACTTGTTGTGGGATTAGGATAGGAGGATTTCTTTTGCATGCATTGAAAAATGTTTTGGGAAAAATCAAATATATTAAGACTACATATTTTGCACATATGCATACATTTTGTCCATATCTAAAATAGCCTTCAGCAAATCTGCTTAGGATGTGTGTGGATCTTGTGGGACCTGAGTATGAAATATTGTGGCCCCTCCAGCATTTAATTTGCCCATCCCTGGTCAATATCGTCTATTGTTTCCAATAATGCGCCTCAACATTTGCCAAACATTTTACTGAAGCTATTTCATGCATCTTAGCTACGGAACACCTGAACTTTGTGACTTTGGTGCCACATGGATGAGTGCTACCGGACTATGACATTTTGCTGCGCCTGGATGAATAATGGTTTATGTTACCACACTCATCTCACCACACCTGCTGATATATAAGGTTACGCAGGTTATTCACTTGCCTCCACATCAGCAAAACTCAGTAAGCAAAGTCCTGAGCGACTTTTCTTTTTTTTTTTTTTAATCCTCTGGATATTATCCATGGAAAATGCTAAAAAGCATCTGAGCCCAATCAGTCATTCATCAATCCGTCAACTTCTCCATTCAAAAATGTTCATCAATAATACATGTTCCACCTTTTTTCCACAGTTCTTTAGACTAATGCCTAAAGTCAGAAGCAGTCATGTGTCAAACACACCATTGGACCAATCACTTGCTATTTCATACTATTTCAGAGTATTGTTTTACGTGAGAAAACGCTAAAAAATTTAATTTTGGGCGTGAATCAAATTAGGAGGTTTCATTTGAATGAAAAAATATAATAAACTGGGCAAGTATTCCTTTCAAGCATTTTAAACCGCAGTGACCAATGGCTTCTTCGTGTGCTTTGTTTGTCCCATCTTCAAGCCATAAAAACAGGCAGGAATTGCACAAACTCGCATTCTGCGTAGCAAAGCATTAACTCGGAAAGGTTGGCATCCTCTTGAATAATCTTGCCAATTAAAATCTTTCTTTATCGGTGTAGACCAATGTCCTTGTGTTTCATGAATATTTGATCATCACAAACAAAACTTTGCTTTCCTAAGGTAAATTGTTTATTCTAATGTAATGTGTCAACATACGGATAAGGATAGGGATGGTAATTGTGCTAAAGTGTGCATTAAAAGAGAATAAAACCGGAGCAAAGGGGAGGGTTTTAAAAGAGAGTGATTAAACAGTTGGATGTGAACCTTCAACGTGGCTGAACTTTATTTATAGAGGACTTTCACAACAACCACAGCTGTAACAAAGTGCTGTAAATAAAATGGTTTTGATCAAATAAAATGGACACATATTGGGACATATTCTCCTGTTGGCAATTAAGTCAATTCGTTCACAAACGTGGCATGACTCGGTGGGAGAGTGTTCATCTCCCATATGACAATGACAAAGTGTCCTTGAGCAAGATATTTTTCATATTGACGCTCGGCCATAATTCTATTGTAGTAGGGACACACAAACAGCCGTTGGGCAGCCCGTGAGCACATGTGTACGTCAGCGCAATTAAGCCGAGTTGGCCAATGACAGTCATCAGCTTGCTCTCAACGTTGAAATGGCATTCAAAGCGTAGAATACAATATTTGGCCTTCGAGAGGCGCTGTACCTTAGTACAGACGACACTTGTGTTTGTGGGAAGATGCGCGGAATGACAGATTTGTCCACTGTCACCATCCAGACTTTGTACAAGTTGATGGGAGAATCTGTGCAGCCAAAAAAGTGGCAGCAGTCCGCCTTTTCGGACTCAAGCGTACGACATATCTTGCCCAACATGTTCATAATGCAAGCCGCAACACGTAAAAAGCAACTTTAAGAATTGCCAACGAGATTTTTTGTGTCATTGTGCTTTGAGGTATAATAAGCAATCAATGAGAGTATTTAAAATGATATTGGCCGTCTGTGGTAATTGATCACTCTGATTGGCTTTTAGCTGGCAAATCAGTGCATGAGATCGGAGTAGACTATGCACAGTAGCTAAGCAACGACAAGGATGGCATTATCAAATAAATTAATCTCAGTTCTTTATTTAAACTGGATCCTGTTTATATTACATGCGTTTTATTTTATGGAACCCTGGCTGTGGATAGTATGATTAACAAAGACTTCTCTGCTGCAGAGTGGTTTAACAAGCATTTGTCCACCTCTTCTCAGTGAGATGTTTTGTCACTCTGGCTGCCCCACAGAAAAAAATTCTGGCTCCACTCAAACTGATCACACGTACACGAAGATTGGCTCAATTCTCCTGTCCTATTAAGCTCTCTCTCTCTCTCTCTCTCTCGCATGACTTGACATCATTTTAGTGGCGGAGCTGTTGCAACATGCTGCCAAGACAACGGCGCTGTCTTTCATCTTTCCTTTCAGTTGAATGTTTTTTGAGTGAGTTTCGGCTCATTTTGGGTCATTAGGTCAATTTCTGAGATTGTTCGCCAAATGGAGTCTTGCATTCATACGTGGACGGTTTGCATCAGGAAGTTTGGAAAACCACAAAGACTTTCTTGAGGGCTACTGTGTGCTAGTAAAATTTTAGGGATTATTCAAAAATAAATAGTTTTTTTACTAATCTAAGGTAAAAATGGCAACGGTTCACCCATTTGTTGGTAGAGCATTTTGAGAGTTGCTTTGTGGAAATTGTTACAGTTACTGTTATCGTTTCACAGCAACAGTGGCAATCAAAATGCTTTGGCATCCCTTGAAAAAGAATCCCTTTTTATTTTTTTCTGTGCATCTGTGAATGTTTTTTGACTTTTCAATAACCCGAAGCAAAAACTGTTTTTAGATTGCTGTGTAGCAAATTCACCCCAAGATATTTCTTTACAGAACCAAGTTGCTCGCAACGGCGGTGTCACAGTGGAGATCTCACATGTTGCATGAAACTTCAAACTGTGTTGTTGAAAGCAAAAGGTGAGAAAATCCACAGACGTATGCTGCACAATAAACGCTGGAAAAGTGCCTCGGCCCATTAATGTTAAAAGGGGACATGAGGGAAGATAGGCACGCTAATGCATATTAAGCACAGCAGTACTGCTGGCAACGGCCATCACTGGTCTTTATGTGGAAGAAGCTTTAATGGATAATTGATTAAACCATAAATTAGAACCCCACAAATAAGCAAATCAAAAGACTGTGAGACAGGCGAGGACAAGATGCATTTATGGAGAGACGTGATTTGTGACAAGTATGAATTATTTAGTTCATCGAGCACACAACTATTAACCATCTACTGTTTTGTTGACCATCGGACAAACGGTCTCGTCCACTTCTAATATTTTGCATAATAAGATTTACCTCTTTTTTATATATCCGGGCCAAAAGCAAAAGCTATATAGAGCTAATGAGCACATTTTCATTTAGATAGAGCATTATCAACCAATTTACCACAATCTCGCTTCATCTCCGCCCAACCGTCAATTAATCATGTGCACTGTCATTTATCCAGCCATGATCTATTCATCCATTCATCTGTCTGTGAGCCTTCCAATCAATTAATTTCTGCGCTTGTGTCACGTATGTATATATCGTCTCACACACACTACACATACTCAATCAGCAAACATAATTTTTGTACTGGTTACCGGACAGATCTCGACTGGGCTCCAAACTGCCCGTAAATGGTCATATTTTGCCTCTAAAACAATGTGAGTTACTAGTAAATCTGTGAAAAAATGTCATTTGAATGGATTTTTTTTGTTGTTGTCGACGCTGCAACACAGTGTTTCAAATGACATTTCACTGGAACAACGCTGGTGGAAACAAAATGTTTTGATGATGCAAAAAGAAAACGTGACTGTCAAGAAATGGGGATGACTGGGGTCTACTCAACTTTTTGGTTGGCGGGCCACAATGGGTTAATTTGACAGAGGGGCTGGACCAGGAGCAGATGGATGGAGTGTTTTGGTAACCTCACCTCATCTGAGAAAAAAAAATACAATAAAACACAGTATTTAGAAAATAAAATATTAACAAGGTTTATTAATTACATTTTTTTCAAGTTCGGCGGGCCAGAGTAAAACATTTAATGGGCCGTATGTGGCCCCCGGGCCGTAGTTTGCCCACGCCTGCTCCAGATTCCTACCAGCGGCAGCGGGACCATTGAACAACAACTGCATGCTAAAGATTATTCATCGTAGATTTAAAAAAAAAAATGCATACGACCAGCCACATTGAAGCGTGACTGTCAGTGCAAAGTAAATATTTTAACATTTTTTAAATTGATTTATTCTAAGAATTAATGATAATGTGTCTAATTGTGTACAGCGCCTTGATTTTAGTAATGTTAACGGACAGTCATAGCCATACCACTTCTGAGAAGATCAGCTCCCAATAAGGCTTATTAAATGTTGGACCCTGCTTAACTCGATCAAGGAACAATTGGCATAAGGAAGATCAGTGTCAAATTTCTGCCCAATCACCATCGTATGCCACAGGAGACAAATCCTGGTTTGTTCGCCAGGCAGTCATCGAGCACATCTCTAGAAAGACACGCTCACATTTTGACTACCATGGAGTGGGAACTGATCTCACGCTGCCTGCACCTTAGTCAGGCACAACAAATTCAATTCAACAGCAAATTCTGTTATCGATAGCCACAAACTTGAGCAGAGTGTGAAATTTGCTGATAATAATACACTACTTGCACTGAACACCTACTTTACATTTTTACTATTCAAGATGTGCAATTTAAACTTCGGGGTTTATGTCGCGTCGAAACTTGCACGATAAAATGTATATTGAAAGCATCGTTGCTTCATCTTTTTTTAATACAGCGAAAATGAAAGGAAATGTGAAATTTCTTTTTCCAGCGCTCATAAAATTTTAAGTTAAGGCTACTGTTCTAGTAAAAAATGTTTGTCTGGAACCCTGACTCCATCTGCATTGTGCATTTGTAATAATATTCCAGTGACTGTGATGCCTGTGGTCATGTAAATCTACAACACGGTGCATCTAGTTTTTCGGGACCACTGAGTGGACAATCTTTCACCCTCCATTCTTTCACTGGAGTCTCAGTTCAGTCCTTTAGATTTACTGTCGATTGCTTCAGTTGTCCGACAGTTTATTTATTCCTCATAATTTATTCATAGCGCATTAGCACTACCCTTGTTCAAAGCCTCCACGAGCACGACCTCAAAGCACCGCGGTCACCCTGGCTGGGACCTTCCTCCCTGGAGAGAACATGTCGGTTGGAGTAATACAACGGACAGAGCCAGCAGGCATTTGACATTTCTCTGACATTTTCCGTCTCCTCTCTGCATTTTTTTGAACATACACCTAGTTCTAAACAGTGTGATAGCTTTACAAAAAGGTTTTTTTGTTATTGTTGTAACAGTGGCTGACTGGGAAGCACATGACCTTTTACAGATCGCTGTGTGCAAAATGCAAGTGTTCACCATCTTTTTAGATAGCTATTGTTCTCAATTTCCCCTCATTTCCTGCATACTAAAATTAAATTTGGGCATGTCTGTACTGAGGGAATACGATATGAAAGAATATAACTTGTGTGCGCAAGACACCGTGACATTCTATGATTGATTCTTTTTTTGTCATTGGTGACTTTTAGAACGTCAGACAAAAAGAACACTTGTGCATGTAGGAGAAGGAGCCAGCAACAGCAGCTGCGTCTCGGCCACATTCAAATGATGTGTCTTTCTTCGCCCTTAAAAGGTCAACGCTGTCCTTGGCAGGAACTTTACACAGGAAGGAACTATATACTACATGTTTGGCCTAATGCTGAAAAAAGACCATCTTGCATTCCAGACATGTGCTCTACTGCGAGATAATGCACTATCTGGATCACTGTACATTCATTATTATAACATAATGCATACACGGGGCAGGAAAAGGTTAGAGACTTCTATCACACAAATAAGCATATATATATATCAAATCTTTTTTTGTATTCATATTTTATATCTGACGCCAGAGGAGTCAGTGGCTCACCAGTCATGAACGTCAACGCACATCATTGAAGGCCAGAGCCCCGATTTGAATCAGCACCCTCAGAACTGTGAGGCAGATGTTCCACCCACTAAATAAGAGATGCTTATTAAAACACATTGGTAGAAACAGACGAGTGTTGTCAGTTCAGCACCAATAATCTTTATATTGGCAAAAATGAAAAAAAAAAAAAAAGGATATACTGTAAATGCTTTTGAGCTGCAGGGTATAATATTGAACATATATTTTGTTCTTGGCGCGCCTCTGATTTTATTACTTAAAAATGTGACCCCATTTCACACTGTTGCATTTCTCCCAAATTGCATGGTTTTGATATTTTAAAAGTTTCACAAGTTGAGCTTATGATTTTGTGTCTGGCTTCTGTTTTACCATTCATTGGAGCCTTCTAACCTAGTTTTTCCATTTCATTTACATATTGCCTACTTAATATGTCTGCTAGAAATGTCAAAAATGCTGTGTTCAACATCCATTTCCTCTTTCCTTATCTTTTTGCTCGACACTTCTTTCCTATAACGACTTGCTGCTGCAACAGTACTTTCCCCACAGGGATCATTAAAGCTGCACGACTTCTCACACTGGCAGCTTATAATACGAGTCAAAGGCAAACATGATTGAAAAGTTGAAGCACTTTCAAAGATTATGTCTGCAAGATGCATCCAGTACATGCATTGAGGTGGTGCAACGGGGATTTATTACATGTGTAAGGTGCATCACCCCACATGCAAAATACCTTGCACAGTTTAGGCAGTCATTATGACTAAAGATAAAAATTCACAGGTTGTGTCATTTCCCACTTTGCTTAAAGTGAGCTCAATTGAGTTTGTCTGGTATTTTTGCTTCAAAACCAAAGGCAGCGTGTAGCTGTGTGGTACCGCGAGAACATGTTGGGGAAGCCAACCAGCCGAGCCATCTGTTGTGAGATTCGGTGGAAGAGTTGGCTTTAACTCGGACAGCATAACGCTGAATTTTCAGAACAGCATTGGACCCTTTGAATTTAAAGTTTTTGGACCTGCTTCACTTCTTCTTGTGGGTTTAAACAAATATGTCTCAAATGGTTGTTGGTATTGAAAGGGCAAATGTGTATTTTCTGTTGCAATTCTGGTGACGGGTAATATGTTTTTGTGTTTGTATCTCCGTGCTTTTTACGCTCAAATAAGTGATTCAAATATAATTAAGTAGATATATGATGCGGCTATACTGTATCTATGCAACGGCAATGAGCACTGCTGCGAATAGCAGACTGCTCACTAAAGCAAAATAAATTGACTTCACTGGTCAACATGGAGAGAAAACCCCGGAACAATTGCATTGCGACATAACACACTAACGGCCATTTGCTTCAAAGTGCAAGGCAGGATGCTGTTTCGGCGGCTGCTAAGGAAAACTGCAGCTGAAGAGGTGGGAAGGGGAAGAGAATGACTGAAGTGAGGATAGACAGAGAGTGTGGGATAGCAGGAGATGCAGAACACCACAGAAGAGAAAGAGAGGAGGGTCGACAGATGGAGTGAAGGGGTGAGAGTGAGACACAGAACAAGTGACAGAATTGCAAATGCAGAGTGACGAGAGAAAAGAAAAGGAATGAATAAGGTAGTAAAGCATTGCTTAGCATAATTACTCAAAACAACTGTAATAAAAGTTGGATATTAGTGGGTCTTAACTCTCTGAAATGTATTTATGCAGAAAAGGAAAATGGTGACAAAGTCAGTTTGCCAAGCTTCAGTACACCTTGACACACAGACACACACATACAAAGACATTTAGTCATGCACGTACATATGACTTGAAAGTTTTTAATATCCTGTACACGTGTTTTGAGAGAGAGAGAATATGAATTGAAAAGTAAAATCAGCAAATAGCTATTAAACTTGCCTCGATTTGCTGGTATCCATGCTCAAAAATGTAAGTATTTAAGAGTTCAGTGTGTAGACCATCCCTCAGTGTGTATATTTTTGCTACGATGCACCAGACAGCTCCCAAAGGGTTCCAGTGTCCATCAGTCAAGGCAAAATAAGTTAAAAGTGTCCAAGTCCCAGTGGCAGAACTTGCAGGCTGCCCATGTCCTTTGTGTCACGACACCGGTCATTTACGAGAATCCATCATGCTCGTTCCTCCATTTAGAAGCTATTTTTATCACTAGCCCTCTGATGCAACAGCACTGCATCCATCTCATCAGACATAATCAACAGAAGTTGCACATGAATCGAAATCAATTCACTTGAAACGCTGACTTTGATGTATTATTTCGAGCCTTATGCCAAGCTCAAATTGCTAATGCTTATTTGAGGATGTTCCATGTAAGGATAATCTTACATATGTACAAGAAAATGACGTTAACGCGGGCTGTATTAGAATGTATCCCAGTATACTGACTTTATTTCTCTATGCTTGAAGTTGTTTTTATTTTCAAATACAATAAAATAACATGAGTCATGCTATGTATTTATATTCCTTCTCTTTTGCCTCTCTTTCTCTCCATCACTTTGAGCATGCAATCATAGCAATACCTAGAAGCCATACTGCCTCTCAGGCACAGTGGAAGCCATCTGACACGCTCCATTACATTGTGCTTGTTCCAATTAAATCTGACACCATTTGCTGTCAAGTGCATGATGATAGCCTGCAGAAAGGTAACCCACCACTGTTGCACCCGCTGCCCAAGGGTTTAAGTGATTCTGGATGCATATTATGTGGTTACAAAGGATCTAGAGAGCCAGATTGCTGTCCAAAGGTCCAAAGCTCTGTTTGCAAGAAATAATACACTTGATATTTGACATGCCAGATGTTTTACCCACTGTTTGCACACAGTGGTGTAAATTTAGTATGAAAGGTTGAGGAGCCCCGTATGAATTTTAAACGTTCTTTCTTTCTTTTTTCTATTTTAAATGCATCAATCTGGTGCAGTTTGAGGATCATATAGAGAACAAATATATGCAAAATAAATGACTTGAGCAGTGGTTCTCAAAGTGTGCATTTTCAATGAATTACTAAGATTTTTTTTTTTTTACTACATTAGTAAAAAGCTAAAATCTTTCTTGGGATGAACATAATGTCATGGAGGTTTTCCAGTCAGGTTTCAAGATGATGCAAAGCACAGAGTCAGCACTGTCCACCTTCAAAATTCATTTAAAACACATTTTTAATCTTTGGCTCTTGACCCAACTTGAGACACTGACACAGTTCTGCTGTTTTCTGGTGTCTATTGATCAATAATTTGTGTTGTTATTTACTGCGTACAGTATCTATGTTGTTGTATTATTGTTATTTTGTGTTATACTGTATGTCACGTGCTTTGTAACAACGACTGCTGTTGTGAAATGGGCTCGAAAAATAAAGTTGTATTGTATTGTTTTAATGTCCAATCTGTTTGTAAAGTTACAATAATTTCTATCATAATAACAAATAGGTTTTCCAGGTGTTCAGGTTTTGCCTCGTTTCTGATGAATACATGTTACTGTATTTACATGTTGGTCATTATGGTGGTACCTGATTGGCCAAGTGTTTTTTGATATTGGGGTAAAAGGTTTGAGAAGCACTTTGCTCGAGTCTTTTAAATACAGAGGTCAGAGCTCCATATTTCGCAGTCATGACATTTGAACTAGAATAGAATGTAGCGTTTCTTCAGCTTCCCCTTGCAAACGCCCCCGAGCGATCTCTGTCACTGCACCTGTTTTACTGTCACTGGGGACTCTGAACTGCGGGGAACGTTGTGAGGTGGCGGCTGTTTCTCAAAGAAGTTGGGGAATTTTCTACAGGGATTGGGGCGGCATTGCGCTCATATCTTCACACACACTGCGGCATTGTCACGACTCATTGCGAAATGCGGTGCTGTCTTCGAGGGTAAAGTTGAATCAAATGTCGAGTGTCATTTCGGTATCAACCAATGCACTGAAGTTATTGGTAGACATTTTCCATGTGGCCCTTGAGCTTGTCTGTCTTTATTTATAATTGTGTTGCACTGTTACATCACTTTTTGATTGTTAAAAAAAAAAAGAGAACAAAAACTGCCATCTGAAAAAGAGCATGGGAAATGTCCATAATGCCACACATGGAAAATTATGCCTATGTTTATACGGCAGAAGGTCCGAAGACCTGTAAATGTATTGTTACTTACTTAGTGTTCTTTTGCAGCAGCTAAAAATGTGAAATCATTTCGTATGTATTAAATCAGTTATATCTTTAAATAAAATTGGACAAAGTTGGTTAGATAATGAGTGGCCGTAATTTTTTTAATCCAGGTCATTTGACAATCAGTGAAAATGCTTATCATAAATAATTTTACCAGAATTACTGTTCTCATATTGCCATTTACTTTGAGGTTAGAAAGTTTTTATTTTTTTTCAACGCGCCTTCAAGCGGAATCAAATTAATGTTTAGAATCAGGGGGACTGTTGAGCCCACATGAAAATCATCCTTTCGGTACTCCAAGCAGTGAGGCTGGCAGAAAGTTAATCAAAAGGCCCCTCCTTTGATGAAATGACCAAAAGTAAAGTTCTAGAGAAGCTCAATATGCTTTTGCTGCAGCTAGGTGCTGGTCCACCAACCAACCAGAACCAATCTGAGGCTTATGATGTCGTGGGGGAGAAGATACATCAGGCCTCCCTCCAGTGTGTAATGAATGGAACTAATGGGAATGGGCAATTCGCATCTATACCACTAATACAGTATATGTAGAAAATTACTGGCAGCCACTCTTGTGTGTGTGCGTGTGTGTGTGTGTGTGTGTGCCTTTATGCACACATCATTTTTCAACTGCAATATGCAACTTTAATTAAATAATTGTGTTAAATGCTTGTTAATGGCTTTGAAAACCATGGCATCGCTAGAAAAATGATGAATAAAACGAATGGAGTTGTAAATATTGAGACTGTAAAAGATATTGTTTTCAGGAGGGAACTGCAATTATCTTGAAAATGATCACACCCTCATCTCATCTCAGTTGAATCACTCCATCTAATTTCCGTACCTATTATCCTCACTTGGGTCTAAACGTTAGGTAAGCATCTTTCCGTCCATCTTTAAAACTCGCCTTAAGAGACATTTTTATTATTTGGCTTTTGACTTGCCATTCTTTCAGTTTTTTATTGTGTTTACTGTTTTTATGTTATTAATTTATTGTTTTAACGGTCTTTGTTGTAATATCTGAGTTGTACTCTATGTACAGCCCTGTGTATGCAGCTCTGCTTGTTTTTTACATGCTCCATAAATAAAGTTGAGTTGAGGGTTGCGGGCGAGCTGGAGCCGATCCCAGCTGTCTTTGGGCAGGAGGTAGCGTACACCCCGAAGTGATCGCCAGCCAATTACACCAGTCAAATCCATATTATGGTGTTGGTAATCAGGATTAGAATATATCAAACATTCTAAAGGCAAAAAGTACAGTTATGGGTATTTTATTCTGGTGGTGATACAGTGGACCAACTCTACACCCTTAGCATGTCCGGGACTGTGAATGGGAGTTGAGAGCCCAACCAGTCTATATGTGCTTTGCGGATTTGGACAAGATTTCCTTCGGTGGATCCAATGGTGCGTGTACCAATTGTTTACGTAACCCAGGGGTGGGCAAACTTTTTGATTGGCGGGCCACAATGGGTTCTAAAATTTGACAGAGGGGCCGGACCAGGAGCAGATGAATGGAGTGTTTTGGTAACCTCACCTCATCGGAGAAAAATAAATACATTTCATTTGAAATGAAAGCGAACAAAAGCATTACAACAATATATATAACTTTGAAATTTGTAAGCACATCCGTGGAGTTGGAAGGGGTCAAGTTTGTTGGCCTTCAACTTTCACTGGAGTGGTCTGCAGGAAATTGTGAAGCAGGCGGGATGACAATCAGCATCTCCAAATTTTAGACCATGATCCTTATCCAGAAAAGGGCGGAGGGCGCTCTCTGGGTTGGGCATGATATTCTGACCCATAAGGACATCCGGAGTGATGCAAATTCAGGTGTATTTGTGTTTATTTGGAGTGATAGTTCTAAAGTGAACAAGATGGCGCTTCCAATTAAAACCGCTTTATTATCTTTGCTACGGCAATGTGGAATACTGCTAGTGTCTTTTTAACTCCCAGATTCCCCCACCCCTCACTCTTTGAAACTGTAACAAAAGCAAAAAAAATGGGGGTTATCAGTTTTTGTATAACCACCCCATCAGTCTTGTACTAGTCATGTTTATTAATATTGCCCTCAAGGGAGAAGAGTAAAAGCGAGATGATTAAATTCTAATTTGACCTCCGTCATAATTTAACTGAGCCCATTATGATGTCAATCACTTTGACGCCATACTGCGGTGAAGAGAGTGACTGTGGAAAAGGGATTAGAGTCAGTGTGGGGGACCACACAGGCACCGTATCAAATTGTTTTTCATCTCACCATGCGTGACCCAAGAGAGTGCACAGCTTGTGACATACATGGACCTTAAAGTCATGATGAACACGTACTTCCTCATTTTGCTTTACCGTCTGTGAAATTGTGCTACGTCTGCTGAAAATGCTGTGCTAATTACAAGGGGAGTCAAAGATGAGCGCTATAAGGTGACGGTAAGTGTGGCTCTATATTTTGTGCATGATTTGCAATTATGGCTAAGCAATATTACGACGAGGTAGTCACGATTGTTTCAAAAGAATGTGATTGGCTGGAATTCCGTGATTTGAAAAGCATGGGGTAGTCCAACACTAAAAAAGAATTGACAGAGACAACTCTTTGTCATAGTCTTGAGCATTTAAGTCTGACTCGTACATGATTACCAAACACTAAGTTCATCATCTGTCCGATTGCTCATTCGTTTTAATATCCATCCATCCATTATAAAGTGACAACATTTTGCAGTAGCCTACTAATAGTACAATTAATAGAATTGCCACTCAGAGTATCAGTAATGGCTTGTCAGAATGAAATGAAATAAATACATCTTGACATTTTTAAACATATTAAAGCAGCAAAACTTATTGTTGTAGAAGCGACCCCCCCTACCTCCTCAAAAAGCATCCGTGCATGAGATGCTCACGGCTTATTTAAACATCATTAGCTGGCTAATTTAATAATCAAATCTGTTTACCTTATTATGGGCTTATTGTGGTCTTATTCGTCTACTTCTTCGTATTCATCTCCTTTGTCTCTTTCTTCTTTCTTCTTCATGAACGTGCCCAATGCAAGTAAGTATGCACAGTTGGTGTAATAGGGATTTTGGTATTGCCCCCCCCTCTTTTAGTGGTATGCCCCAGTAGCAGGTGAGAGGTGCAAGTCACATGATGGATATAATAAGGAAATACAAACACGCTTGAACGCACACTGCGGTCTGACGTCTCTTCATAGGCAAACAGAAGGTAGTGGTGCTTTTGACGTGTTCTGAGACAATTTTTGTCATTTGCCCATTTTGCGAGTTGGTTCATGCACGAGGGTTGATTTGTGGCCCGTACTCAAATCAACCTCTGGCCTTTGTTAAATTTGTCAACGCCCCCGCTACAAAAATAGGCGCCTGGCCGGACTGTTCCGCTCTTGGAACGGACTTCCCAGCTCTGAAAATATACAACATTTTATACTGAAAGTAGTTTAAAGTAGTAGAGTTAACACACCTAAAAATATAGCCAACAAGTTTTGAATGAAAACAACTTTGTCATTATGTACAATATTTACAACCCATACTCTACAATATCATTGAGAGGAGCTGTACTAGAGTAACATTTGAACATATCGTTGATTAAAACAATCCCAAAACACACCGAACAATGAAAATTGCAAACAAGAAGCCATCATAAATAGGGCAAAAAAAATGCACACATTTGGGACGTTTGCATTTAAAAAAAGAATTACAAACAAGTCAGGGGTTGGCAAACATAATGGGTTCCAAAATTGGCAAGACCAGGATTAGATGGATGGAGTGTTTTGGTAACCTCACCTCATCAAAGAAAAAAAATACATTTAATTTTACATGAAAATGAACAAAAGCATGACAGCAAAACACACCACAGTATTTAAAAAAAAACATTAACAAGGTTTATTCATTTCATTTTTTTCCAAGTTGGGCGGGCCAGATTAAAACATTTGACAGGCCGCCTCTGGCCCTCGGGCCGCAGTTTGCCCACTGCCTTAAGTGAATAATTCCATAAGGCTTTATGTATTGATAAAATGGAATCAGGTTCACCTCATGAAGTACAAAATGTACTACATGTACTGTAGAGGAGTTGCAACATCAATCTAATTCCCATTCCAGGAATCTTATTGCACCTGAAAGTTCGGCTTTTTTCATAAATGCCATGCATATAGATTGATGCTTTCGCTTGTCTTATGCAAATGTTCGGGCATCTGCTTCACTTGTTATTTTCTTCAAAGAAAAAAAGCAACCAGCAGGTGAATTATTCAGAGAAGCCAGTAATGTGGGCTGCGCAGGCAACATCTCACCTCACCGTCTTCTCTCCACATTCTTGCCTTGTATTGCTTGCCTCCCATCTTGTGTTTTCTTTTTCATGCCATTCCTTTTATTGATGGCTTGTCATAAGCAAGTATCAATGCGGCAGTGTAATCTAATTTAAAGAGTAGGGGGATTTCTGCATTTTCACCATTAAATCGAAAAAATCCCAATCTAACGGGAAGCACAGTTTAGTGAGGGACTTTAACAGGTCTGAGGTTGACTGAGGGCTTGGATTCTGACACACTATGTTGCTTTGGTTGATAGAGGTCCCTGTCTGCTGAGATGGACCGAAAATATTTGCAGAACAAAAGATTTATGATTGATTTAGATTTTGCGATTGATGGGACGATGTGAGATGCCTTTGATTAATTTAACGCATTTTCATCATCTAGAATCCACCATCTCAATCGGTCTTGGTTTGCTATCCTGCCACCCGGTGTTACCGTGGATACTGTTTCCATGTGGAGAATGACGGACGAGGGAGGAGGGCAAGGAGCGGAGCTGGTCCTGTAAGAGGCTTAAAAACCTCCTGGAAGCTGTCGTTTGGCTTGGGACCCGGCGCTGTCTTAGAATTGAGTTGCTGCTTTATCTTCTCTCAGCGTGGTGATTCCAGGCGAATGTCTGACCACCACGGCTCTGGTTGGTCGCCTGTGGCTCATGCACACAACTTTGCACATACACACGACGGCCGGCTTAACTCCGTCTTTAATTTCTCAGTTTGAACTTGGAGGCAGCTGCGACTACAGCAAGGACCGGCGAGGAGTAAATATGGTCATTTTTTTTTTTCTTAGTTATGAACAGGATTTATAAAGCGTAGTTGTACAAAAATATTGGGACAGTGAGGCCGATTATTTTTGCTGTAGAGTGAAATCATAAATTCAGATAATGCAAAATAAATGCATTTCAGCTTTCATTTCCAGGTATTAAGATTAGTATTGGATAAACAAATTAAAATACAGAGATGTAACAAAACACCATATATTAGGCGACCAAACATATTGGGACAAACTAACAGCAGTTGTAAATCCATTTTTTGTAACATCTTTATCAGTTGTTTGTTTCAGCGTTTACTTCTTAAATATGTCAAATCCATGCTTGCGTTTGGGCTTGACATGAACAGTCTAAAAGTTTCCCTGAACGCCTTTGCTGTTGGGTCATTCATTATCGTGGCGTATGTAGACGCATCCCATTCTCTTTGGTTGTATTTTACTTTAAACTGGCAGATGAAAAGTGACTTCTGAGTTCATTTCCTTGGTGCCATCATTGTTCATCAAAGTACATTAAAGAACATGCTGAATTCTAGATTGTTGTACAATAGCATATCTTATCTCAGCTCACTTTTTTACTACTCTCTGGTTTTCATGTTCGTAACATTGCTAACTTGTAATTGGTCTTACTTTTGCAGTACTTTTGGAGGGGAGTGAATGTCAAAGTGTGCCCTTGTAAAAGATGATAAGCAGGCTATATTGAGAAATCCGGTCTTCATTTGGGATCTGAGCGTGTGTTTTTAAGGTTTATTTTAATTTTAGTATCCAAATCTGAAGTTGAATGGAAACGCACACACACACACGCAGGCACATACACGACTTTGCTAGCTGCTTCTTTCCACAGATTTCCCATTTACAATGCAAATTAATTCGCTCAGGTGAATAAGTCAAATTGCTTTAACGCTGCCAAAAACAACAGAAACCACCATTTGGAACACAGTGAATTGTATTATTGAGATACAAACAAAGCTGATTGACACTGATGATGATGGACAGCTTTTGAATAACTGGAAGCGGCGAAGTGAGGTGTTAGACGAGCTGCACACCGAGCAACGCGGCAGAACATGACTGAATTGGACAACTGAATTGAGACGCACATTATGGACACTTCAAACATGCTCAACGGCTGCACATCGATCGGGTGAAACGGGTCCCTCACGTCGGCAATGTGTGGCTGTGACATGCTGTCACCTGGCCATACTTGGCTTCGGATGACTTCACCCTCTGCGATGGACTTCATATCACTACGACCCTCTGAATTCAAACATATTAGGAGAAAAAAAAAAAAAACTGGGTTATTTGATTATTTTATTTGCACTTCAAATGTAAAGTACATAATAATTAAACCACTACTATAATTTATTATTTATCAGGGGTGTAGCCAGAATTTATTTTAGTCAGGTGGCCAGCGTTACGCATCACTTGAGTGAAGCGTGGCCATGCATACGTGTGTCACAATGTCACAGATATCAAATCTATCAAATTAGGTGTGGGGGCGGGGCCACCACGCAGCAGGTTTGGGCTGAAGCAAATGACTAAGTGGGACATTTCTAATGTTATAGACAAGAAAAATACTGTCAAATTAGCCAACAGATACTTTCTCAATCAATAGTTTTGTTTTTGTGAGCAAAGCAGCAATAACATCATTTTGGATGTATACAAACGGATTGACGGGGGCAGAATTGCATAGTAATATATATTTGAAGATGTCTTTTTGATGAAATCTGGAGGAAAATGCACAGACTGTGTACTGCAAACCTTCCTGCAATAAAGTGAGGCGTGTTGCAATACCATGAGTTCTATCACAATATTGCAATAATTATCGTACCGTGACATCAATACCATGATCAAACCAAACCGTGAGCATTTGCTATTCCTATAAATAATAATAAGATATTTTTAGTAGTAAAAGCAGTGGTTGTCTGTTGAAAATGTAACTCCAGCCCACGATAGAATTGTTAGGAAAAAAATGTTGCAGGACCAAGCTTATTTGCTGACCTTGCTGTACTGTAATATTTCTAAGGGAACCACAAACAACATGGACACAATTTGTCAAGGTGGAAATTAATTGCCCTGCCACTGTAGCTATCTATGTTTTTGTTGTTCATAAAATAGATATTATAATTGTTTATGCAATTAATTTGCCTCAAATGTGAAATAATTGGTAACAAAATGTGTCCTTTATTAATCTAATAAATTCCATGGGAAAGTAATTATTGCGTTACTTTTTTTGCAAAAGCTTAAATTGAGAGCCATACTACTTCGGATCCTCACCGATAACCACCGTAGTTTTTCTAGGATCTAGCTCATACCGTTTTCCAGATAAATGTCCACCTGTGACCCTTTTTTAAGTAATTGACAAGGGGTACAGAAAATGGATGGATTTATTCTCTTACAAAACAAGCAATGGATGCCTTTGAACCCATGTATACGAGTCCCTTCAGTCTCATCACCTCTATTCGCTCCTGTCTTGGAATGCAAATGATGGCAAATGGAGAGTCGTCTACCTTACGATTCGCCATGAATGTGAAAGAAGCCGGCGGTCTCAAAGAAGCATACGTTATGATTGATTTGGCGTTAACTGGCTGTAAACAGCATTCATCTGTGCCATTCTTTGCAATCTCCCTCATTGATATCAGAGCGCACAGTCCTGATTGCAGAAACTGCCACTTGCTGTTGTATGTTTGGACTAACAAACACAAATATGGCAGCCCCCAATTTTCTTCACTTTTGTTTACATGTCATTATAGATTTATTTATTGTTTGCCGGTACTTTGAGAGAGGCACGGTGACCAACTGCTTATCACATTCATCTCACAGTACTGAGGTCTTTGGTTCAAATCAGGCCTTCAGTTTGCATGTTCTCCTCGTGTCTGCCTAAGTTTTCTCTGGCTACTCCGCTTTCCTCCCATGTTCCAAAAGCATGAAGGTAGGTTAATTGAAAACTTTAAATTCTCTGCAGGTGTAAGTGTGCAGTGGGGAAGTGGATTGGTGATCGGGTCATTTTGCTTCTTTCCACCACTTCAGAGACTGAGTAAATTGTCCTCTTCCAGAGCCTGTTCATTGCCAAGGTATTTCCAGAGAACCGAATCTGACCTAAAATGTAGTGGCTGCCATTTTATGAGGCGTGATCAGTTGCTGGCCAATATTAACAAGCATCTTCCAGCCCTGGGACCTATAAAACGTTGTTGTTCATCCAGGTTCATATTTGATAAGTGGACTGTCACTTTCGCTAACTAGCAATTTGCACTTTTTCATTCATTCATTTTCATTTTATTCCAGTTCCTGTCAAGTTTTGAAGATTCAAATTTTTAGCATATAGGTCTTTGTCAAATTTGAAGGTATTTTAAAACTGTGTTCTTGAGTGTTTCTTTCCCAAATACATCGAAAAAAAAATGATCTTGGCATGGTTGCCAACCGGCATTTGACGTTCCCCTAGATCAGCATGACGAGTACAGTGGAGTAAGCATCGTTTTACTGTACACTATATCCTCGCCTTGTTTCTATACATGCTTTGTGGATAGTTACATGGTTGGTTTGAGTCTTGATGTCGCCACCTGTTCAGGCAGCCAAGTGTTGCCTCAAATGAGGCTCCGAGTGAGCTGAGTAGTGGAAATGAGCTGCATTTGACTGAAGTGCCCTTCACACTACAACCACACCGCAGGTGAGAAGCACTCAGACACACACTCACTTGTGTGGGCACTTGTGGATGTGCTTCTGAAGTAATGCCTGATTGCCTGTTCACTTTGCTCTTCTATAATTGATGGAAATAACTCATGTACAGTGCATTCAAAAATGTCATCAATCATTTATGTTATGCTGCAACACTATGCAAAAATTATCTAACTTACTTACCCCCCCCTCTTAATTTACACCCAGCACCCCATGAAATTGAAGCTCAGCTCCTTTCATTTCGCTTGACTCTCTTTGTGATGTTTGTACACCATTAGGGTTCAATTGACTGAACATGACTTCACTTTCACATCTGACAATACATCAGAAAAAAAAAAAACAAGCCATGAAGAGCAAAGCACTCTTTGCAGCGCTCGTCTAACTGGACAAGGCTACACAAGATTGTGCAGTAATTCAATTCAAGTGCAGGGAGTAAAAAAACAAAACAAATACATTTATATGCAGCTTCTTTGAAGTCTGTCTTCTTCCCCTGTTAGCTGCATCATTTTAAGATTGTCTAGCCTCAAACTCAAGGTACACAATTTGAGCAACATCACTTGGATGGGTTTTGAATTGGGCTTATTGTACATGTTGCTCAAGGTTCTGCATTGCCTATCTTACACCTTTCCATTTTCCACACTGAAGTCATTATCGTAGATAATAAGGCTAAGAGTTTCGATGAGATTGGCTGCCCAGCATCATCCTTTGCAGGTGTGGCTGGTAAAACGTTCACAGTCTGCATCTTGACCGGCCCTCTTTGTGATATGGAGATCTGATCCTTCCTCATGTTTTGGGGTCACTTGTACATTTCGGTGGAGATGGTCAGCGGAGGTGGTGAACTCGATAAACCACCACAGAGAACATGAAAAAAACATTTTAAACTAAAAAAAAAAAAAGACACTCTGCTGCAGCCTGCTTTCAAATAACAAAGTTAATGTGAGTTTTGAGTCCTCCTAGTATGAAACTGCCAAAGTTCAAATATCCGCCTGCGGCGAACCAAAAAAAAAAATTCCAAACCAACAATCTTGTCTGCTTCCGTGTTTCCATCACCATTTTATCACAATGCGGAGAGTGCAGGCATCTGACAACTTCGATGAAAACACTATTTCCCTTAATGATGGAAATTTTATATTCGCAATTTTATTTACCATGTTAACGGCACATCAGGTTTGTCGAAGTCACATTAATTTTCTTACGATTGCGTGAGCAGTGCTTGTTTTTAATAGTGTTCATGTAGCACAAAGCATTCCTGTAAATGGTATGTTTTCTTCATAAACTTTTCTTTTTTTGGATTTAATCATGGTTCAAATAGTTCAATAGATTTTGGTGCCACGTGTTGCACATTGTGTTTCTGATGCATATTTTGAGTGACAAAAAAAAAAAAAAGACTTATTCTAATGTTACAAGATCACCAAGATTTTCTAATTCAGAATTACATTTAAAAAATGAAAGAATGCATTTTAATAAATGTCATATTTTGCTTGTTCTGAATAAAAAACTTTCTAGCAAAATTCAAATTTGTTATAGCCAAAAACAGTGATTGGATGGAAAGCAATCATGAGGAATTAATTCTAATCAAGTTGTATGCTTGGATTTTTTTCCCTTAAAAAAATGTCATGTTTCAGTCACTACTTATGAAAGACAACATTAATCTCAGAAGCGATAGTGTTGTCAAGTTGTTGGACTGAGGTATGCGATGCACAACAACATGAATGGTTATTTCATAATCATCTTAAGAGTATCAAATTAATCTTAGGAAGTGGGAGACAGTGTTAGTAAACTTCCTCATGACTGCAGCTCACGTCCTCACATTGCCGACTCAGATACCCAATTTATGGACCCGTAGTTTCAATTCTGGCCCAGAGTGTTCCTATTTAATCTGGCAAGCCAGGGATCAACAGGTCAGCCAATGTCTTGCTGCTGCTAGGACAAGCTGACACCAGCATGGAAACATTCCCCAAACACCTACGTTTCCTACAGCGGATTAAAAAGGACACCTCCCCTTTTCATCCTTTTTACAGAGGACTTTGATTTATATTATTGACTGAATATAGTGCAAAAGTGAATTGGATAAAAATTAATTGTTGTTATACAGTATGAATTATTGAACACGATCCATCTGCGTGCTAGCATCATGACAGAAAACGGACAACTTTGTAATAGAACTTTAGTTACTTTATTGATTATTTGATTTTCAAGTGGTTCGATCAAAGATGGCGCAAAATATTTATTTGAACAATTTGTATGTTTTTTTTTCTCCGCTCGCAACCTCAGCTCACTACAATCATTCATTCTGAGACTCCAGCTTCAATTCCAAACCGAAGCAATCAAGCACGTTTCCAAATGGAATGGACAAAAATAGAATCTTCCATTCCAGCCCAAAATGAAGTTTTGCTTATACTGTTTTTTTTTTTTAACGTCAGTTGCCACTTTCTTTGGAGGCAGACTTTGGGCTAATTAGAGCAAAGAAATGTGCAATGTGTGATGCATGGACGGAATGATGTACATAACTGAACAATAAGAACAACTGAACCTAATGAGTCAAACATCAAATGTATTGTTCACTCAACCAAACCCCCGAAGGGCTGTTGTTGTGTGTGATGCTGGAATTTCTACCAACACACACACGCTCTCTCATCCAATCACAAATCTGACAGCAATTGTTTTAGATTTGATAACAATGAGCAGGAGTCGGATACTGTGTGTTATATTACCAATTTTCCCAAACAAGGACTAAACACAGCATCAAAACCAATGGAAGTGGCATATCGTGAAACCTTTCTGGAAGAGTCAGTTTGTGTTGTCACTGCATCGATCCAGCAATTCGGGGTCAGTAAACACAGAAGCGCTACATGCTTATCGAGACAGCAGGCTACGAAACATCGATTTTCGTACCAGCACAAGCCACCCCAGGAGCATTGGGACTATCAAACTCCTGCACTTTGCCGTGTAGTCAAATGGTCTTGACTTTAGGACATTACAATCATCATCATCATCATCAAAATTATGCATGCAGGTACTGTAACGTAACGTCAGTGTTAGAAAAATCCAAGAATTTCCTCCAATTTAAAAGAACCTTCAATTGTAGGGGGCTTGAAAAATCGTAATATGGAAAAAATGTCTCTTATTTTTCTTTGCGTTAATTAAAATGGCTTTGGTGACTTCCCCCATCACTATGATGGTTATTGGGAATATCATTTGGCTGATCAAGACCATTTTTCTTCAGTGAAGTTGGAATTCCCACACCCCAAGTTGGTTATGAGGGCTACGAAGCATAATTTGACATTTGGAACCATTCCAAGATATGTTTAATTACTCACAAATATAAGCATATGATACACAAATGTTGAAACCATTCACATTCAAATACCATAGCATCACACTAACGTCTCAAAGGGATCTTGTTGGTTTTGGGAAAAAATTGAAAAAGAAAAATCTCTTGCATCAACCAATTCAAATGATAAAAAATGAAGGTGAAAAGAGTTTTACAACGATGTCTTTGGTGAGCAATCCCTAGTCCCCAAGAATTTCTAAGAACAGTCTTCCTTCTGGCTCAAAACACCACTGTTGCAAAACAACAACCTGGCAGAAAATATCCAGTTCGTCAACAGTGTTGTATCTGCGGGCTTAGTTGTTAACTATTTACTGTATTTTAGGCAGTACAAAAAAATGTGAAGATGTTTGTAAGCATTTTGAGTACAACTAAAGTGTTGTAGGACCACCGTTTGTGGTCTATTTACGATTTATGGTTGCAATTGGTTGGCAACTCGTTCAGGGTGTACCACGCCTACTACCCAAAGAGAGCTGGGAGGGTCATGGATGGATAAATACGAATGGACTGTATTGTACTTCAAAGTTAACTATAACTGCACTCAAAACTCTTGTAATAGATGTGTTTTCTAATTCCAAGTAACTCCAACATTAAGCACAGTAGCACATGTGTCTAACTCAAGGCCAGAGGTTCTTTTCATGCAATTTTTCAATTTTTACAAGTTACCCCGCCCTCCAACCCACCAAATCCAAGTCACGATCCCAATAGAAACGTTAAAAAGTTACCGTACTTTTGTGATTGGATGAGCAAGTGGAGGGCTGGGAGCAGAGCAGGGGTCATAGGCATGGCATATAAAACTTTACCGGGGCACAGGCTCCACCACCACAGTGGTCCGTTCTTTTCTTCATCCCTTCAGGTTTTTTCTTCTCTTTTTGCGTTCCCTGATCTGTAAGTTTGCTTAATTTTGAAGCGCGAATATATTTTCAACAAGAGTTGTGTCATTAATGTAGACCAATTTAAGATGCTTGTTGGAGGCGGGGCCAACCAACCAGCGCCACTCAATCACCACCAAACAGAACCAACCAGCCCGGGAGGGGATGGGAAAGGAAGCCACCATCCATCGAGAGCGGGCCACAAATGAATGAATGGAGGGAAACACTGTGAGTGGTTGCTGCAACATATTAACACCTGCGCAGGAATTCTATTTTATGATTTTGCCACTACGGCCATACCGGGCTGTCTGATTGTTAGTCCATGCTTGATCCTGGGGCGTAGCTCACTGGTGACTGGTGACACCAATGGGTCATAGTCAACACTGGAGAGTATTTTCCAATGAAAACAACAAAACAAAACAACAAATTTGATTTTTCTTTTTTTTTTTTTTCCACGTTACAGTCCACTGCAAAAAGGGAAGTTTTCCTGTGACCAACAGAAGACGAAGTGAATTTGCGAATGCCGAACGGTGTGGGGTTCCGCTGTATATGCAACTCATGTATGCCGTATACCGTCCATATGGACAGATGACTGTAAATCATTTTATTTAAATACTTTAATGTAGATGTATTCCTGTAAATGTCAAGTCTACGAAAATAATTGTGACGAGGTATTATTACTTGAGCGCAATATACTGTCTCATGTTGCCGTTAGATCATACTATTAATTATTTAAATGATACATTTCTTACTTTTTTTCTACATAGTTTAAATTACACACATACATTATACAATTATACAAATTACAATTATTTTGGAAGATGACGTCAAATGCAACATTCTCTCTCTCTCTCTCTGTATTATCAGTCATCTACAGATGGCGCTGTAAGCTTTGCACACTTTTCACCCAAGGCATCTTCCACCAATCTAACACAATCCTACAAACGTGCTGCCTGCCTGGCGCATGGTCTGCTGGCCTAGGAGATTAAACAAAGAGGGTTAATATCAATCAGTGAGTAAACACCCTCATAACTCACTTGAGTAATGAAGCTGTGATGAGTCATCCTTTTTTTTCCCTGTATTGCTCAGTGTGTTTGTGTGCGTGGGGAGGGAAAATGCCTACATTAAAAGTGTAGGCATGCTTTATGTTGCAAAGAAAAAAAAAAAAAACTAACTATCATCTAAAGACCTCACTCAAATTGACAAGCAGAGACTTGCTACTTGTTTCTAATTTACAACGGCAGTAATTTGAAGTTTAAGGAAGAATTTGGTTGACAGCTACTTTGAGAACGCATTGTCATTTACGATTTACCAAAGAACAAATGCAAGAAAAAAATATTTAACGTTGTGTCGAGGTTACTGGTGGTTTGAATTCCCAATTAAAAAGGTGAATGAACATTTTTATGGTGAGGTTTCTATCGGCACCACGTTTTGGAATAAATAAATAAATAAATAAATCCGCTTTTCCTTCAACTAAGCCAGCCCCTCCTGCAAAACCTTCCTAAGAGCATTTGTATGTCTGTAAGCTACTCTATACATGGAAATACTGCTATTAAATCTTAATGATACAGGACCATTAGGAACAGCAGACATAATCTATCATCTTGTGTAACAAACATACAAAACATTTTCCAGTGGAAGCCATTAGTCGACTGAAATTTAGCTTGTTTTATTTATGAATTCACTGATGATACAGACTGCTATAGGATTGGAGCAAATGATCTTCGTTACTCCATCAAAATGGAACTGGGGGTTATACAGATTAACTTGGAAGGTGCTCCTCTCCTCATTCACAAATATGTCAATCGTTTTCATCATTAAGATTAAAAGTATATTTTTGGTAAATGTTCATTTTTTTACAGCTGAAAAAAACTTTTGAAATTCTATGATAATTATAATGGTCAGTTCAAAAGTTTTTATCATGACAACAGTTGGACGCTGGAATGGATTCATGAAATCTTCATTACGTCCAATGGGAAGAAATTGATCAAATTGGAGCCAATCCGCCGCTGTGGTGGATTCAACTTGGGAGGTATACAATTTCTGCGTTGCAGTGAGATTAAATCATTACACGTATAATGACATGTCTCCACGGCTCAGATTTAAATGTTTGGACATTTGATTTAATATTAGATCAAAGTTATTTTTGTTAACTGGAGCCAACATCATATTTGTATATTCATCTTTTGTGACAACCCCCCACCAGTTTTAATTTTTAACCATTTTTTTTATTACACATCAATAATCACTTAACGGGGATTCTTTTCAAATGAGAAAATGAGAACGGTATCACGCTCGCTTGCGAAATATACTGTACAAGTCTATCCTCAAATACAATATTACACAAGTCCCATGCACAGCCAACTCCTGCTGTAAATCAGTCGAAATTGAATTTACCATTTGGCCAAAGACAGAATATGCTTTAGTGTCTGATTCGACGATAAAATGAGGACAAGAGGTGGTTGATCAACAAGCTCTTTGTTGTGAAAATAAATATGCTTAACATTCTGCCCAAATAAATATCCAGCGAGTCTATTGTTTCAAGCCTATATTATGCAGAGATCTTTATCCTCCTTCCAGTTGACCCCCGCCCCCACCCGACTCACTGGCATTTATAGAACTCTGGTAAGAATTAACATAACACAGTGAGTCGCAAGGTTGCTACAATAAATTATTATAAGGCAGCCCCGCCTCCCGTGGTTTTATTTTAATTGCAGTGAGTAGCGACACTCCAGTTGTGTTGTGTAGTTTGGTGTTGGGAGTTTTGTGGGTTCTGGCTCTCTGCAGGCCAGTTGAACGTGTCTGAATGGGCATATGTTTATGGAGTGGAAAGTGAGCCTGTGGTGGCTTCTTAACCAGTTACATGGATGACATGTTGACATGTGAAAAAAATCAATTCTATCATCACATTAGCTTAAAAAAAATCGGATGTCGTTCAACCACTGTTGAGCACCACCTCGGAGTAAATTGTAGTACAAAACCTATCAACATCCTATTGGTGTTAGAAATGGTGTTTGCAATGTATACTCTAATAATATGACTGATTAAAAACACATTTTAACAAATGCGATAGGCTACTCGGCTTGTGTGGGCAGGTGGATGTGCTCGGCATCCTGTTTATCTCACTGTACATTGGATTACAGTCGCCCACAAATTACTTCAAGAATCTAAGCAAGCATGAGCTGCCTGCCACCTCGACATAGAAACACACTCCTCCTCCTCAACATGCCCCCATCTCGCTGCCATTCCAATCCTTTTGGAATCTTGCTGTACTGTTGCTTGATAAGAACTTGCTTTGACGACTTTGCATTACATTATGAGCTGAAGAAACATTGTTTTTTCCACACGTCAATACTCCGTGACCGTATGTTGTGCTCTTGAGCTATTCACAATTCCCGCAGCCGTGCCCATCCATGATTTTCACATCCCCCAGAAGTGCACAAACACTGCACGTTCAGCATGGATCCAAAGAATTGCCGAAACTCCCCAGTGAAAATTACACACACGCCCAAACTGCTCATGCGCACAAGAAAGTGTGCTGGTCAAACACACGCATACTCACGCAGATCCCCTCCCGACGCATGAGGTGCTTGTCAGCGTGTGCTCGCTCCATCTTTCCTGCTCATTCTTTCTCTCTCCAGGGTTCCCCACTATAGTGGCTGATGTGTCCGGCAATTTATACTGCCGAAGGAGGCATGTGAAAAAGATCCTGCAGAGGGGGTTCACAAGCACTGGGTGTGAAGAAGAAGCTAAAGAGTTGGTTAGGTGGTCTGATAAGCTATCGTGTCATTCCAAACATATGTTAGATGAAACTGCTACATCTGCCAGCTAGTTTCGCAGATGATTGTTATTGCTGGTGGCCATTCATGATTGCTTCCGCTCTTGATTTACAATTTGTGATAATTGTTGTCTTGTCACCAGTGTGAAAAACAACCAGCTCTTCAACAGCAAAATACCCTACTGTGCCCCTATCATGGTATATTTCACGAAATAGACATACATTTGCCTACATTCAACAATGTTTTTTTTTTGAATGTGTATTTAACAATAGTAGAACAATAGCGACGAATGTGTCTTTACATCACCTGTTCCATGTGTAAAGTGCTCTGAGACTGTTGTACTTTGCCGCTACACCAATAAAATGTAATTGAATTCATTTGAATTAACAATGAGAAAATCAGTGCATACAATAAAAGGTCTTTCATAAGGACATTATCAAGCATCTTTCGGTTAATGGTGTGACATCAACAACAACAAAAAAACAAGCAATAAAAAAACTTTAAAGGCCTTATTATGATGCCCAGCACAAGTCTAGTACAAAGCACAGTTTAACCGAGCGCATGGGTTGAGTTTTCTTTCGTTTGTTGTTTTGCAGATAGAAAAGGTCGTATCCGCCGTTGTGGGAGGGAACACAGCTGACTCCCAGCCAATTGAAGCGGCTCCCAGCTCAGTCCCTTTAAATTCAGGGCGGAGATCGGTGCACGGTCAAATGGTGGAAGGACTCGCTGGAGTCCATGAAGGAGATTGACATGCGCAAAATCTCCACTTGTGGACAATGTAAAGTTGGCCGCTGTGGATGGACACTTCGTGTGTGCCAATCAGATACCCACCTCCCCCACCACTTATAGTAGCTCTGTGCGGTAGGAGAGGTGCTATTAAAAATATTTTTTAAGATGATAATGAGGATTTCATTTCTACATTGACTGAGAAGTATTGCCCCATGCTGCAGTAATATTTATGAATGAAATATGATAACATGGACCACACACCTCCGTGGAGCTCAGAATCTTTTTGCCTGTGCTTGGATTATCAGTGGCACGCAATAGAATACATCACAATGTGTATCCATGCATAGCGTATTCTACCAAATGCACAAACAAACTAAACTAAATTTTCCTCTGCACGAAAATGAATATATGCCTGTTACGTAGTCTACTTTCTGTCACCAAATTGTCAGCTATGCCCGTAATATTATTGTCCTGGTTTATATTTGGTGAAGTCAAAAGCAAAGCACAAAGGCATGACATTGTCTACTGGTAGATGGATGTTAAAAAGTATAAACGAATCAAGGCAAGCCGTCATCATGTTGACACGTTCATAGAAAATGTGGTAATCTTTCCACCTCATAATTTGTCGTGAAAGTTTTTTTCTTTTCTTTTCAAGATCCTCTGCTTTCCTCCCAAAAAGGGTCTTTTGTTTCTTTCCTCAGATAGGCTTAGGAAAAAATCTCTATTGTAATGCATTCTATCCAAACTGTCAGTTTAACTGAATGACCTCTCTCTAAACATAGCATCTTTCTATTTATGAAGACAAAAGTCATTCATGAAAGTCAATGAATTAAATTATGATAATACGGGGAAACAAACAATATGATATTTTTGTTATAAATGCATTAGTTTGAGTCCTACAGCGAACAATATGGAGGCAAAGCTCATGTATCAGGTGGCTGAGGATTTTAATTAGTCTGTGTAATAAATTATACATGAATGAAAACTCACACTTTGAGATGCAGTTTTAAAATTAAAATAGTGTTGATTCATCCTCAAAGAGCATACATGTTGTCAAAAAAGCTGTCACAGGGGCAACAAAAGACTGGAAACAACCCCCCCCCCCCCAAAACAAAACAAAACAAAAAAAACAAAAACAAAAAAAAAAACAGGTACGTGTCATACTTGGGTATACAGCAATAGGAGAGTTCCCGAAAGTCTCAGTTGTTCACAAGATAAGGCGGGGCGAATTTCACCACAACTGAATTTATTCCGAGCTACTGCCTGTGTTAAAATGAATGAGATGCATCAGGGACGTGCCATGACATGGGAAAAAAAAAATCTCACTGACCGCAGTGTCATAGTTCCACCAAGAGAGGGCGCTAATTGACGGTGAAAATGTCATTATAGTTTAGATAAAGAAACACCGCTGGCTTTTCCGAGCCAAAGTCACTGACCTCATGTCCTCGGGGCAAAAGAGGAAAAGGAAAACAAAAAAGCAAAAGCCAGCCTCTGTGATAGTATTGGGGTGTTTTAGTGCCCTTGTCATGGGTAGTGTGCACATTTGTGATGGCACCATTAATGAAAAGAGATTTTGGAGCAACTTATGGTGGGGCATATTTTTCAACATTTCAACAAGACAGCATCAAGCCACATTCCAAATCTGTTTAACAGCTTGGCTTCGTCATAAAAGAATGCTAGTACTACGACCCGCTAGCCGTCCAGAACTGTCTCCAATTGAAAATGTGTGGCACTTATGAAGAGCAAAACCGAGACCCTGGTCTGTTAAATTGTACCTCAAGCAAGAATGGGAACAAATTCCGCATACAAAGCCTCAACAATTATCACCCTCAGGTCTCAAATGTCAATTTAGTGTTGTTGAAAGGAAAGGTGATGCAACACAGTGGTAAACCTGCCCCTCTCCTTACTTTTCTTTACAATGTGTTACGGGCATCAAATTCAAAATGAGTGAATGATTTGCATTAAAATATCCAATACTATGTCAGTTTGAACACGAAATATCTTTGCAACATATATATTTGCAAATCATTGTGTTGTGCTTTTTTGTTATGTCTCATGTTCATTTGAATTTTAATTCTTATTTTTTTTTTATGTAAATAATTCCTCACCAGGAGCTTTGTATTGACACATGAATGGCCAACATCTTCGGATCCAGTAAGGCACAAGGTCACAAGTGTGGTTTTCTCGTCTTCTGAGCAGGATTGCTATGTTTTAATTTAGCTCCAAGTGGATTTGTGAATTTCTCCTCCAATTCAGTACAATGCTAAGACATGTAATATTCCCATAAGGCAGGTGCTCCTTCAGAGGCGACTTCCAGTTGGGGAGGAAAATACCCCCAAGTGTTTAACCTGCGACCCACCCCTTCTGTGATTGGTTACTTGTGTAAAAAAAGTAATCTCCCATTGCTTTATTGATTGAAAAACTCTGGGGAAAGCTGGCTGTAACATTGGATACCATGGATCTGCTTGTGGATTGCATCTGCCTGTCGACACTTAAAATTGCCACCGGGACAAACCAGCAAGGAGGAAGGTATTCAATATGTCAGCTGCAGTGAAAGGCGGTGTGCAGGATAATAATGAGAGACCAAAGAGGGAACACAATTCCAGAGGAACTTAGGTAGAAGTCGAGCAATTTCATTTTTTTTTTTGTCATCTACAACTACTGTATATTCTACGACTTGGACAAATATTGATGAGCAGAGATTTATGCTGTGGCAAAGAGTAAAAAAGAAAGCTGCGTTTTTTAAGAAAAAACTACAGTAAAATGTTTTACATTGCACAGAAAGTATCACTTCACTGAACAGTCCATGAGTTATTCCTAATTTCTGAAGATTATTTCATGCTTCATCACTGTAAATCAAGTTGCACTGATACGAATGATGATGATCTCTCCATGTTCCCAGAGAGCCTTTTCCTTTTGTCTCATTGCGACTCGCTTTATATGGAATTATTCATGTTGGAACAAACGGAGGAGAAGCTTTAATCAAAATTCCATCTGCCCTTCAGCTTCCCGACCTCTCGCAATGCTGTCAGAGTAAGAAGCAGAGGTCAGTGACTTCTGCCAGCACACTTTCCTTTGAGAAGTATGACCACCACATGAGGGTGACCAGAAAGAAAAAAAACATTTGAAATCAACTGTGGCATAGTTGAAGTGGCTTGCCACTGGCCTTGGTAACCTACAATGTGATGATTAATGTAAGAGCTGTTGGACAAACACATAAGTGACTAGAAAGCAAAGTGTACTCTTCTGAAGATGAACCCTTTGGAATCAGCCCCAGTAAAAAAAAACTGAAGTAAAACTATTTAACTGTGCATGAAATCAAAAGAAAATATTAGTTTGTTTGTTCTGATCGTTTATTTTAATTTTAATGTCTGGAAGATTGGGTCAATATCAACGTACAGCACTGAGCCTGGTAAATTTCTGATTGTCTAAACAACAAGTTATTAATGTCCAACATTTAAATCTGCGTGTAAAAAGGCGCCAACAGCTTGGTTTTATGATAATTTCTGAAGCTTTTCCATTCTGTCTATGATCCTGCTCATTGTTGTCTTTGAAACTTGGAATTTTAGATATCCATGCCCTACTTGTGTTCCGCTTGATTGAATTGATGTTTAGTGTTTGAAGACGAGACAAAGACAAGACAAATGGGCAAAAATATTGATTAGCAAACATTTTTGTCCTCTTTTATGTGGTCATGATTTTTTTTTTTATGTACATTTAAAACATAAAATGCGCGATATATATTGCGGAATGTGGGATATTTGAGGTGGGACGATTCACTTACCTCCCAGTTTGATCCAAAACACAATCCATGTGTGACAATTACATTTATATCAAGATTATTGTTTTTACCGCAATTTGCGATTCAATATGACAGTAGAGAATTGACATTTTTATTTATTAATTTTCTATGCATACAGTTTGTCAACATCCACACTTGCCTTCATTAGTTTATATCATACATTATAAAACCAATCTACAGTTAGATAATGTTACGCTTTGCTTTGATTTCACCAGCTACAAACCCGAATTATAAAATATTTCAAAGATACGCCGCCTCAAATTAAAATTCCAAATTGACTTGGATAAGTGCACGATGCAGTGGTGGTCAGAAAAATAAGAGTCATAACTCTGACAAGGACTCTTTCAGGATATTTCCCAGTACAGTCGTTACAGTCATCTTGACATGTTATGGGTGAACACTAGTGATGGGAAAATGAAGCTTCAAAATTTGCTTCATCAACCGGTTGTTGTATTTTTGAGTCCTGTTGGTTTAAATAAAGGGATTAAAAAATGGCCAGTCAGTTTGCTTTCAGCCCAATGTTGAACAGAGCGTGCCATCTACTGGAGTCCAAAACAACTACAACTGGTTCATGAAGCCGATTTGAAGCTTCAGTTACCCATCACTAGTGAACACAGCATATATTCGTCATTCCTAAACTAGGAATCAAATTGACAAACTAAGTTTCAGAGTTGAGCTGTATTGGGCAATTTTAAGGTACCACCATGCCATGATTTACTATGAAAAGGTACAGTTGGTTCATTCTGATTTCTGATCCTGATTTTATGCCCAGCTCGATGCTGATGCCGACTCTGTTAGTAGCCCAGTATAGTATTGCAGAGCTCGATAAGACTTTGCTACATGACGCGGTGAATTAATATACTGCACAGGTGCGACATAATCCCACCTGCCAGGTTGCTGAATTCCATCTATTTTCACACCTTCCAAATCTTCTGTTCCCCCTTTCTCCCCTGCTGAACTAAAGGATCTAAATCGTATTCATGTCTTTTCACATCCAATTAACTCATAGAGGCGCAATGTGCTTGACTAGGTCTTTTCAATCTGTCAACGCCACCGCGTTGGCTGATATGGCATCGTCACATGAAACAGACCTTGCATGGCTGGAAAATGACTTATCACCTCAATGCCGCAAGGGTGTGTGTGTGTGTGTGTGTGATGGTTCTTAAAAATATTTTAATAACACCCTCGTCGCTATAGGTCACGCATGATCGCGTTTAAGGCAGTCTCCTATTGCACGTCACACCAAGGGACGAAATTATCCGCAATGGGAGTTATTGCAGTTTACATGCCAGTCAATGTCAGATTTTGATGCAAATGAGGTACGCCGTGAGGATTGCTCGCGAAAACACTGTTGCATCCCACAATGGCGCACACTTCATTTGACTGGTGCAAAGTCTAGCAAAAATACCAAAAGAACAAAAACTTCACCCATGACTTGCGCCTGGAACGAAAATAGTGCAAGAAGCGGTTACTTAAACATTGCGTTGGGATTGTTTCTCTGTTTGCCTTTTTGCGTGCAATGTCCTGATTGCAGTTAAATCAAATGTATTTTGACATAATTATTTTGCAAATATATCGACAAATTAATATACATGACCATAATCCCACATATTCTTCTGTAAATAGAGATTTAACCTCCTATTTTTATGGGTGGCTGATTTGTTTAAATGACAACGACAAGGACCAGTGAGACAGTCGTCCTACCAACATCCTGTCTTTGAATGTATTATCAGAGCTGTTACAGAGACAGAAAGTGCAAAAAGGAATGGAGGGAAGGTGAGACACGGTGTGAAGGTTAACTCAACATTCACTTTTTCTGTCCGCCGCGTTTTAAAAGCCACGTATATATCAGGTATTTCCTTTTTTTTGTCCTTCTATTTTATAATCAGAACCCGTTGCTGTTGTCATCTCACATCAAATCTTTGGATTTCCGGATGATGATTGTTCAAAAATATCTTTGTAAGCATTGCTGCGTATCCGCGTTTAACCACTTATCTGCATGTAGATAACGGCTAAGGATACATTGAAGGTAATCTCGGAACACTTTAGCCGGACAAGTACTTTTGCGGTGGAGTGCCTCAGTTTAAATCAGCCACCGAACAAGAAAGTAATGCTTCACTGCGATTTGCTCATTCAGCTCTTTTTGCATGTGTACAATCATAGCAAATGATTAAAAACGTGTGTTTGCCTACGTGTGCGTGTGTGTGTGTGTGCGCGCGTTTGTGTGAGTGTATACAGCTGGTACATCAGTAAAAAATGATTTTCTTGAGGACCACAACGTGCTGATACTTGTTTTTTTGTTGTTGATTTGCTTTTCACAATATCAAGTGTTCCTCTGCAACTGGGCAACTCTTAAGGGAAAGCTTTGAACAATTCATATCTGCATTCATACATGATATGAATTTAAATGTGATTAGTGTAATGCAAGTTGCAAAGCTGTAAATTAGAATTCACAAACTCCCCTCTATTATTATGTTTGTGTATAGATTGGAACGTTTTGCATAATGAGCAAAATACGAGTCCGCGGGAGGAGACAAATATAGACATATTACTCTTCAATTATGTTGTAAGGCATTATTTTTCTTTTTATGTTATGCAGTGCAGTGAACAATCTAATGCTTAATGCACATAAATCATTGATTCATGCCACAGAGTCGAATGAATCCATGATTTATGGTTATGATATAGTGTTTTTGATATCGGATTAATGTGGACTAGTGATTACATTAAAATGTTCCAATCATCAAAAAGATATTGATTTATTTGGTTATCGGTTCACAGTATTTTAATGAGACAAATACAAACGTTGAGTTAATGTGGCTTATAAGGCTACAAGTACACGTGGAATGCCGGTTCGGAAATAGGCTCATGCTACAGGATTGCATTTTGGCATAATTAAATAAACACAAACCTCCCGAAGGTGCTCATAGACCGTTCAGTCACATTTCCCCCCCCCATCACTTAATCACCTAGAAAAGCCAACGTTAGTTAACTTTTTCAAGGATGTCAATGGAATTTCATGCCGAGTTACCTCCAGCAAACCACAAAGACGTCTCACAACACAGAAGCACATCAGTTAAGGATTTTCAAGTGTAATTTCTTTTAGTTGGCCTTGACATCGAGACAGCCAAGGATAAATGGATCTCTTTTGTGCAAAGATACTAATGCAAGTGTATTTTTTCCAGGGGCGGTATGGCCTTTAGTTCTGAGATGGCAAGCTTATTTTCTGTCGATTTGGAATCTGGGTGACTGTCCAAAATCCTGATCCAGTGAGATGAGAGGCACCTCGGGGTGGGGGTGTTCCATTGGCAAACCTGCAGCTTTTAGTATTGAAGGCTGGGTATCAGGTCTCAAGTGTAAACACACCATTATTGAAATCATTCCACAACAAGCATCTTTATCTTACATCCATAGAAAATGATACCAAAATAAGGCAGATGCATGTCCTTATCTTATTTGATGTTCAATTTATTTGGGTCGCAATCCCATGTTACTAGATGTATTTTTTTAAATTGTTGTACGTCCTGCTCTCTCAACGTGTGGTGAAATGCTATGGCAAGAATAGGAGAGACACTTTTTAAGCGGCTGTCGTCATCGCAGAAGGAAAATCTAAATCTTATTTCACGGCAACTTTCAATAACAGAGTTTCAGTATTGTTTTCCTAAGCGTAGTTGTTACTGTATTTTTATTGTTTAATAAGCTTAAATTCAATAAACAAAACCTCTCTGTAAAGTTGCTTTCTAAACATTTTTCACATGAAATAACGTCTCAAGCAAACATTTGCTATTTCAGGTCTGAAAAACACCAACTTTGTTTATGCTTTTGATTTTCTTTTCTACAGTAGGCCTGCTCGTAATTATGCTAATAAAATGTTTTGTACAGTACGCCCTTCTTCTTATGCTTCTCCTCCCAACGATGCAACCCTGACAGAAGGAATTACAAGATGCAAAATTTCAGTCCCCGCCCTCGTCATTTTCATCCACGTTAATGTTTCAGAATCGGATGAAATCTCTGGTTTAAGGACTCCAAAATATTTACCCGTGCAAATGGACCAAAATTGTACATTCAAATACTTGTAGCGCACTTCCATTTAGAGTATTGCTACCCAAAACACATGGCACCTGCATAGGGTGTTGTTCAACCTCTGTAGGGGACGCTAATGACCCATTATTATTTAGATTTGTGCATGACAAATAAAAACAATATTTTTTTTGCCTATATATATATATATATATATATATATATATATATATATATAGTAACGCTTCATGCGATGAGAATACCCTTTGGAGTAATCTCTAATTAGGGTAAAAAAATAAAAATGGGTTCAGCTTCAAAAGAGAAGCTATAGGTTTTATGGTCAAACGTTTGAAGCCGTCACACTCCCTGGTGTATCCTCTGCATACAAAGGTTTGTTTTCAACCTTAATCTTTTGAAACAGTTTTTCTTTCTTCTGCTCTCTGCTTGCGACTGTCTGCTGTTCTTGGATCAAATGGGAATGAAAATCTTAACATAACGTATCAGAGGGGCCTTCAATGCATGTCAAATGACGTGACTGTTGCAATGATTCAAACTGTTTCACACGTTGTTATGTGCACAGTAGTAGTTACAGCTGAGCGGGATTTCAATCGTTGCCAGGTTGAGAAAATACTTTCAAGGCTGTACTAAGGCAGTCATTGTTGTTTACTCATCCTTTCATAATCTATTTAAATACAGTAACAAACATGCATTCATGGAATATGTCTTCCTAAAATTGCATCATATTCACAAGGACTGTGCTCTGGTACAACAATGATAATAAGACAATAAAACCGAAAATGACCTGGCTTTAAGTTGACTTTGAATAGTGAGGGAAAGGATGACCCTAGTAAAATGTATCATGAAAGTGGACTATATTTCACATTAATTACATTTTTTTTTTAATTTTCTGAGCTCTAGAAATATAAAAAAAAATCCTCAAGTGATTTGAAATAAATAAATAAATTGAAAGGAGGAATGGGGTTGGTTGGACGGAGCTTTGCATGTCCTCATTTTGATGTTAATACTTTGAATATCCATATCTCGAATTGCATACAATAACGATTATATTGCTCATCCCCAACTTCGAGTGAATCTGCTGAATTTGGTGCTATGCTCGCTCAACAGGGAACTGTCTTAAATATGTCTTGTAAATTGTGTTCAATTTAAGATCAAAGTGTTGCATATCAAAAGGCGTGCCTATTAACGACCCCCAAAGGAGACAGTAACACAACTATTATAATATTATTTCTGCACAAAAGGTATCAGGGTTGTCTTCTCAACATAGGACTTTTCTTTTTTCAAAGTCCAATAAGTTATACAAGCTCACTTTTGACGCTGCATGTAAGCATTTAAAGCTCACTCCCAAAACTAATCTTTGGATCAGTGATGAATTCAATCACAAATCACTGGAAAAATCAACTCTAAATAAAATCGAATAAACATTTGTAAAAGATAAAATACATGGTGGTGTTTGTGGACCCAGTGCTACACAAAACAACTTGTTTTGACACATCAATTCCTAAACAGTTTTGTCTTCCAGATACAGATTACTTACAATTGCTAAGCTTCCTAATGCCTTAGCCCTGCAATATAAGTGCAATGCCCTTTAAAAAAATTCTAGTTGTGCAAATTGCTTGTTTTTTATTTAGTTTTTTAATTATCAGCATCAGTGTTATCAATGCTCACTAATAAGCATTTTTTAAAAATGAGTAGGTTAGTAGTTATTAGAAACAACAGTTAAAATCAGCAGTCTATTCATCCTTCACCTAGGAGTACTAATGATTATGGGGAGCTTGGATGTGTTAATGAGTCCAGACCGATTAGGTCTCACGCATTCAGGAACAAATGCATTTCACGAGTGCAGGCTCGATTATTGGTCAGCGACAACCGGTCGTCGAAAATGACAGAGGAGCGCTTGTCTATTATTTCTATTTCTTGTTTCTATTATAGGCTCGATTGTGTTTGTCATTGCTTCATTTTTTTTTCAATTTATTCAAACACAAACAGGAACAGATGAATTTGAAAACAACCTAACTTCTTGGAATGGATTTAAGAAGCCCCCCTTTTTTTTCTTCATTTTTTACTTTGGTAGATTTTAGTTCACATAGTTATCATAACGAGTGTAATTGTCACCTGGAGTGGGTTGTAATTATTGTTAGTACCCCACAGACAGCATCAGATTTGCTCCATATTTTTGGACATGTTTGCATAATCAGAATCAGAATCAGAAATCCCTTTATTGTATTATTGTAATAGTTAACTTCAAAAAGTAATGTAATTTCATTAAAGCGACCTTATTGATGAACTTTCACATCAAAATATGTATTTCTCGACAGTTACAACTGACGAATCTAATTAATTGAAAAATCCCCCAGAGGCCCCTGCTTCTGCTTGTAGACGGCTGGCATAGGCTCCAGCAGCCTCATAAGAAAAAAGAGGTTCAGATAATGGATGGATGGATGGACCAATTCATTGTTGATTTCTAAGTCATTCTTTTTGCACCAACTGGGAGGATCTGTCTGTTTCAAACTTCCATGACAGTTCGGTCGTCGCATTGAGCAGAGTAATGCGACCTGTTTGAGTTGAAATCGTGAATGCACCTTAACTTTCCAACCGCACAGCCTTAGCCCCAACATACTTACAAAACACCCACACCCAGAAAGAAAGACTGAAAGGCACAGCAAATGAAAGCAAACGCCATTATCGCAAGTCTTTTTTCATCTCAGCTATGAAGCTTAGGCAAATATCAGCATTAATCAGAGGGTGAGAAGACGGAAGAAAGCAAAGCAACAATCTAACCTGAGAATACACAGAAGAGGCCACCAAGTGGACCACAAATCACACTCTTATCTCCACGAGATGAAATACTCGTTCCCCCTAGGCCCGTAAACACAATTTTGAATTGGAACGCACTCTCAAAGGCCATTCATCAACAAATCTTCTCCATCTCTAATTATGCCTAATAGAAGCCAATAAGTGATATGCCCAAGCGGTCTCATCAAATATTACCTCCCCAGACATGTGCGTACATACAAAAACTGCATCACCTATTTTATTTTATGAGAGTAGCATCAGGACTGAATTACACCGAAGGTGATGTAAATGTGATGTGTTATAAAGTGGTGTTTATGCTTCAATATATGATTTCCTCGTTAGTACTGCATTGTCAGATGAAAAACACCTGTTTGGAAGGCAGGGACGTTTGCTGGGTGTGGTTGATAGTGAACAAGCAGTGTGACATAAACACAACTTTTATTGTCTGCTTGCTCAGACACAATCACTGTGACAAATACAAAATGAAGTACAATTAAAAAAAAATGGTCAAAATATTCATTGAACATTAGTTTTATGATGCTGCAGAATAGCAATATTTGGACAAAACACGATGTAGTAATAGTCGTAGAATTTAAAAGAGCCTCAATGTGCAAAGAAATATAAAGTCCCTGTGCAGAGAAAATACAAAAGTATTATAAATTTTACACACCACACAAACGGCTCCTGTCAACAAGCCTGCCAAAGATGAAAGAATAAAAAAAAAATGAGGCTTCAAAATCATGAACAATCAAAATGCATTGCATCTGGAAGCGGCATTGCTGAGTGGTAGAGTGCTTGTCTTCCAACCCAGAGGTTGTGCGTTTGATCCCAGGCCCTTGTGACCACACCGAAGTGTCCTTGAGCAAAACACTGATCCCCCCCCCAGTTGCGTCTGATGCTGCGCCATCAGTGAATGCGAAACAGTGTGAAGTGCTTTGGGTGCCTTAAAAGGCGGAAATGCGCTATACAAGGTAAAGACCATTTACCATCTCCAGTTGCATGGTCAGACTCTGCCGCACACATTCCCATATCCTACCATTGCTAGTCAGAGCGCACTCTATGACTTTGCTAGAAACACTCAATGTATTGCATTCATTGTGCAAATGACACTTTTGTAAGTTCCCGTTCAATGCTTCTCTCACAAAGGGGAGCTCATGTTTTGGTACTTTTTAAGAGATCTAGTTCTGGACAAGGTAAAGGCTCATAATTCAATAAAGTGACACTATTATGACCTTACGCAAACAATTCCATTCGCAATATTTCTGACTAACATCCACATGAGGTCTACTATTGGTGAATAACATGCAGGAAGGCATCAATGAAGGCAGCAGGGAACATTCTGCTAAAAAGATACTTGACATTCCACTTAGATCCATTAGGACAGAATCAATACAGTGAGTGGAGTGTGAAGTGATGCCAGAGTGCCACGTTTCCTGGAGGTAACAAAGTGAGATAAAATGCTAATATGAACATTTAAGATGGGGATTTGGCTCTTGCTGTGACACATGTAATTTCATGTGAATGAGACTGTACGAAAACACTGAGGAATTTAAATGACCAAAGTTCCTTATCACTGTAAAAAAAACATGTCTGCTATATTATACATATTATAGGTTTAGTACTGTTTTATTTTCACTGGAAGTTAATTTAAGAAGTTCTACATTTGGACGTGTATCGGTTCCACTTGGCACCAGTGGTGGCGGATCCCTTTTTCAAAATAAAAAAAAAAAAAAAAATATTCAACAAAAAATGTCACTAAGATAATGCTTTATTTTTATGTAGTACAATAATTTAGTGAAGTCTTTTTGTGACCAGTGAGTTCCAGGATCAATGGTGACTGCTACCATCTTTTCCTACTTCCCGGCCTTAGTCTATGTATAGCAACAAGGTTCTTTTATTCTGTAACCTCTTCTTTGTCCCCTGAGATTTAATGAGGCCTGCTGAACAAAACTGCCAGACTCAAGCTTTGATCTTGTTAACTTTGTTCACCAGTCCGTCTTCTATAGAAAAGCTTACTCCTTGAAATCAATGAGTCAGCCTTACCACTCAACATTTGGATTTAATGGCTTCAATACCTTTATAGATTGTCTCTTTCCTCTATACATTTCCTCGCTTACTTTTGAGCTTATATGTGGTATGTAACTTGTCACGGCAAAGGGACATACTGCACATTCACTCCCTCTAAATGCTTGACCCTTCTTAGGTCCAAAACTGTGTGTCTGGCAATGAGTTAAGCATGAAATGTTCTGAAACATTTTAGTTCATTTTGGTGCTGACATTCTGCAGCGTTAATAGAAATCGAAGGTGATGGCTTTGATTCTGTATTACTTTAAGTGACTCTGCAATGCGCAAAGGAAAACTTGGTTGTTCTAGGCCAGGGGTGGGCAAACTTTTTGATTGGCGGGCCACAATGGGTTCTAAAATTTGACAGAGGGGCTGGACCAGGAGCAGATGGATGGAGTGTTTTGATAACCATACCTCATCAGAGAAAAAAAAAAAATTAAATGAAAGTGAACAAAAGCATTACAACAATATATTTGTCTTTGAAAAACCACAGTATTTAGAAAATAAAATGTTTACAAGGTATATTCAGTTTGGCGGGCCGGATTAAAACGTTTAACAGGCTGCATGTGGCCCCCGGGCCGTAGTTTGCCCACGCCTGTTGGGACATCGAAGGTTGAATACGTTGAATATGTGGTTGCTTCAACGAATGTCTGAGCTAACAAAGAGTTGACCGTGTGTTGCGGGTGCGGTGCTCGCCAATGCAAATGAACTCAAATTAGACGTTCACCAGCATGGATTCCGGTTTTACTGTAGGAAGGCTGACAGATTCATTTGGAGAACAGTTGGAGTGAGTGTCAAAGATGTATAATGTTGCTGTTGTGCTGCTCATGGTCGTGACTGCGCAAACAAATCGCTTTTACTCATAGTCGGACTACGAGGCTGCAGGAGTAGAATGGGAGGTTCATTGCGAATTTCAGCTGGCGTCAGTGTTTGGAGACAGAGGAGCTCCCTCAGCTCCTCTATTTCCATTTATCGGCCTCTCTACTTAAGGAGTGGAACAGGTGAATATTTCACGCTGACTGCTCAGAGCAGGATGAGGCATATGGGTGACGCTCGACTACATTTATAATGGATGGTTGGAGAGAACCAGCTTGTCTCACAGACGGTGAAGAATGTTCCTATGGGGCATCCTCCTCATGCGTCCGCCATCTTTACTTGGGTGGTCAGTCTGATCTTGGAAGCATTATTCTTGCTTTAAATTGATTTATTTTTGGGTGCACTTTCAATTTCCACTTTTTTCTTAAAGAATGGGGGTTTATCATAGGGCCAACTTATTCTGTCCTCAGTTGTGTGAAGCAGTTATTGCCACACTGGGAAATTAAAACTAACCACTGGCTGGTTGCAAGAGGCTGATCTCTATTTTTCTTTGTTTTGCACATTGGCAACAAGACAATAATTGGTAGCTTTTTTTCTTCCTAATTATATGTTTGTTTGAATTTCTCGGCTCTGGCCTCCCTGTGTGGATTGTGCATGTTCTCCCCTGCTTTCAATGTTTTTCGCCTTAAAAAAATGCATGCTCGGTTAATTTGAGTCCAAATTGTCCTCGAGTGTAAATGTGTGTGAGTGTCAATGATTATTTGTCAACGTGGGCTGTGGAAGGATGGTGAGGATCCAGTCCAGGATGTAACCACATCTCGCCCAGAGTCAACTGGGATAGTTTCAGCTCATCTGCGACCCTAATGTCTAACAAGCGGTGCGGAAATTGGCTGGATGGAAGATTAGCGCCATTTTATTGCTAGCATCGTATCACGCTAGCTTAATCCAAAAGCACTTATGTGGGTTTTGACCAACATTTTCATCAACAACAAAAAAAAAACATGTTAAATATGCTGCCAGCGCGCATCACACCACAAAACTCCATTTGAGTCTTCATCAAAGGATTGACCCTGCATGTGTGTTTTGCTTTTTCCTTCAACTTTTTGGGAAAGAAGAACCCTTCTGAGCAAGTGATATTCAGAGAAAAAAAATGTGAGATGAAAAGACAAATATGCCCCGGAAGTTGTTGTGAAATAAGCAGTCTCATCGAAAGCAAAAATACTCTTACAGTGTCCACATTTTTTTTATCCAGCGTTAAGAGAGTGTTTCTTATTGTCATAATAGTAACCGTTGATATTAATAACTGTGTGCCGGGCCGTCCTTTGTGTGCACACATTATGACAATTTCGCTGACAGATTTTGGTGTGACTTTTAATGTACCGACTTATTTTCTCGCAACATTTTGGTAGGATTCGAAAAACCCACGTGGTTTTCATTAAAACCATCAGCATTGTCATAGTACTACAGAGGTGGCAAAAGGTACTACTACAACAGTGTTGATAAAAAAGGTATTTGCATTTCATTAGTTTCCACCACTTTAGTCCTACTTGCCTGTTGTTTTCTTATTTTTATATATTAAAGACAGGTTAAGTCCTCCTTATTTTTAAATTGCACCACATTCCCTCTTTTGTGGTGTTATTTTATTTATGACACATATGGATGACAGTGGGTGACTGTGATAGCTGCGATGTAAAAAAATAAGAATCTACCACTAGAGGATTCCCCTCAGATATCTTGTCTTTGGTGTGCTCATAAAATATTGAAGTTTCATTGGCTGTTTTTTTTTTTTATGCTTTGGGCACTCTGTGTGTGTGCTCGGTATGTGCATGTGCAACATACTGCAAAGGCAGACATGGGTTATTTTTCATTGGGCTTAAATATATTCAGGATTTGCTTTTGAAGTGAAAATAGATTCAATGTCATGGAGGAATTTTTGATGGCAAGGAATGGGTGAGCAGAGAGAATGGAGCGGTTTTGGGTCAAATCTCGCATAACCTTTCAAGGCTGAATACTCCACTGGGTGTCTGCAAATGTAAAAGTCACAGCTGAGACAACCTAACAGACCAAAGCCGTTGGCCAGTGTGATGGAGGAACAGAAATCTAAAGGCTAACATAAGGCAAGATGCTATGTTATCAAAAAACTTTTTTTCCCCTGAATTTTGCACACTCCCAAATTCTCGAGCTTGCCAAGACAGTTCTCAACATCCTCAACTCAGCGCTTTGGCAGCTCATGTGGTTTCTTTCTTCCCTGTTTGTGCTGTGCTTTGTTGTTGAGACAAGACAGAAAAGGCTGTGGAGAAGGAGTACAACCAGAGCCCAGTCTGCTCTCACTGACAAACATCGGCGGCACTCAGATATGCACAAAAGCTTCAAGGAGGATAGTGATGAGCTGAAGGCCGCCTTTTGACTTGACACATACTTGGAGCCACACGCTGTTTTGACATGACAGAAACAAGTTTGGAATTAAAACAAGATCAGAAAAGATGGCTTTAGAGGAAGCTTTTGATGAAAAACATCAGTTAGTTGTACCTTTTTGCACATTTCAGGACTTGGCTTTTCAAAGCAAGTTTATATGAAGAAAAACTACAAATAATCAGACTACAAACAAAATAGGATTTGTGCACGCAGTGTGACATGAATAAGTCTGGGTCTAATACGTTTTATGGCGAGTATTAGCTGCTACAAAATAGTAATAGTACATTCGAACAACATTTTTAGAACATGTATTAACATTGTAAAAACAATATAAGAGTCCGTCCTGACTTTATCGTGACAACTATGATATGTGAAATTGAGTTGAGTTGCAGAGGGATCTCAGTCGGCTCCCTGTTGGCACTAGCCTCTTTTACATTGGCAGAAACCACTGGTGTGATAAGTAACAAAAGCTGAAGAGGTAGCTCAAGTAAAGCGAAAGTTTTGATGACAAACACATTGTGAGAGCTGTAAAGAAAGCCCAACTCAAATGTTAGCGACATCAGCAACAACCTCCAGATGGCAAGAGTGACAATATTACAATCCTGTGTTTGCAGAAGACTTCAAGAACAAGGACAAGTGAATTTACTGTCTTAATGGGAGCTTGGGTATGTTTCGTCAGAGCTTGGCTTCCATTGGCTCCTGGCAGAACTTAAAACCCGATCCAGAGATAGAGAAAATTAATACACGGTCATCGTTATTCGACTTATAAAATGGCATGACTTTACATCGTTGAGTGGTAGAGCCTTGCGACCTCGTTCAATTGTATTTTCCCAACCGCCAATTTCACCTGATGCTGCATTTCACTCCCGTCAGATAATCATCACAGTCTCGAATCTTCTTACACAGCTGACATTTATTAATTTGTCACCGTCAAACTATAAAACATACAAAAATATAAATATACAACTGCAATATACAATATTTACAAAGATAATGAAAAGAAAAGCACAGCAACACCATCAAGTGTAAACATATTTGTTAACAGCAAAACATACCTCGATGACTGCACAATAATCCTGAGGGGAATGAGCTTCAAATACTGGCAGAAAAGTCACTTCAGAAACTGACAATTAGAACGGAAAATATTAACTATTGCCACAACTATAGACACAAAATTAGTAAGATATTAACCTGTAATCTTACAGGGGAAAGTTTACCTTCCTATTCAGCCGACCAAACAGACTCAGCTTGTCAATCATGTCCGGCGGCACTTGCCTTGCCACGTAAAGAGCGCATGAGTATGAACAGTGCAACTCTCAAACACGTCCCCGGAGCAACAAACAATATAATTACTTTCCTATTGTTCCATGTACAAACGATTCACAAATAGGAAAAGAAAACTTGCATGACAACTATGCACAAGTTATCAATAAGGTCAACTTGCAAATTGTTTGATGAATAATAAAATTATAATAAATTAAATGACAAATAATATTTTGGCAGTTAAACTGCATCATGAGCAGATTAATGTGGAGACAGTGTCTAAGTGCTTTGGGGATTTTAAAGATAAAAACGTAATATACCGGTACTATTACATATATATTTGTCCCAAACCTACTAATGTATTTTAGTACTTGTTTATATGTTAAGGGAATCCCAAAACCAATAAAAAACGTTTTCAACCTCACATCTCGAGCATTTCTCAGTTCACTCATCAACAACGTGTAGCGGGGCTATTAACAGTGACCATCTGTTTATGAAAAACAGTCACTTGAAGAACACTTTCCCACCTGGTTGCTGTTTACGGTGGTGTCAACAACTCTCTGCATGCATTCATTTCATCCTTACGTCATGGCTCTCGCCCTCCAACTCTCCTCCAAAGTCAGACTCACTCAGGTCATTAGTTGCAATACAACGCTGTGTTGTGTAAGAGCTGCTGTTTGGTGCCTTTTGAGCATGTAGGGCTTACACTTGCAATCGGAAAAGTGCTATACTTATTACTTCTTCAGTAATATCTTTCTTGATTCGATATTCTGTACACACAAAGTATACTGTACATTGCCATACAACAGTTTGCGAGACTTGTACGAATATAAACAGGGCCCTATTTCTAGTGTTTTTAAATATGATCTAAAAACTTATCTCATATCTACAGAGGTGCGATGCGGGAGGAGGTGGAAATATTTTGGGAAAATTATGCGAGGCCTACAATCTCCTTATTTTTCACCTCTATATAAGCCGCAGCAACTCTAAAAAAACCCAAAAAAACAAACAACAGACCCCCAAAAGCTACATACAAGCCGCGTCAGGCTATAAGCCGCAGTTTTCTATGTTTAAAAAATTGTTGTTAATGCATGTACGGAACACGGCAGAAACTTTGCTAATTAAAACAGAACAGACCCAAAAGAAAAAAAAAAAAATCAAGATTTATTTCGCGTATTTTCTAAACTTCAGAGCACCCCAACCAGAAAAAGAACAATCCACAAATAAGCCGCACTGTTGTATTAGCCGCATGGTTCAAAATCTAGTAGCGGTTTATAGTCCAGAAAGTACGAAAAAAAAAAGCGCGAAATTAACCATCAGCGTCTCTGAATTACAAATTATTCCTCATATTTCAAGTGGGGTCAAATTAAAGTCAAATACCCAATATTGTGACCCAAAATAAATTTCAGGGATGGATACTGCGATAAATATGCCCGCAAATGCGGCCAACTTCACAGTGTGTTCTGGTAAAAGTTCAAGTCTGTAGCACAGGTGCTATCAGCGTGTCTGGTATGTCGAATTGATTTGCATCAGAAAAGTTAAAAAAATAAAATAAAAACAATAAAGTAGCAGGACATGAAGTGTATTACGTTGAATTACGTGAATTTTCAAATCTTGATTTTACAGACATACACTAGCTTGCACTACCATTCAGTGCCACACTATCACAGCATGACAATTTTTGATGACAGCCTCACTACTTGTGGATCATGCGTTTAAATTGTGTCCTGATTAAAAAAAAAAAAAAGACGATAAAAGTCCAGGTCATTTGTCTTGACTTTCAGGGGCTATGTCTTAAACGGGGATTGGGAATATATCCTCTGACATTCGGCCACATCATCTTGAATGATTAGCAGCTTCTTAGAGGACACAGGATTTATCACTGCTTCTGTACCAACACCCTCAGATGCCACATCGAGCGCAACTTGTGAGTCTCCTCCAGGCGAGCTGCGACAAGCCTGTGCCAGGCAGGAAAACACTTGTTAACTGATGTCTAAGTCTTATTTTTTACATGCTCGTACTTGCACAACTAGTGATTCTCACTTCGAGAAAAGCACTCATCTTCAAATTTGTAAAGAACTGAAAATAGTCATTTGCTGACTTTGCAGCATTATCAAGTCGTATTTGCTGAAATCAGTCAGAACATCTTAACAGGTCAAGTTCAATTTTAAATATAGGACCTCTTATTTGATAGAAGCTTCGCAAGATGTGATTGGTTGGGAGGCAGTTTTGCACACAAACAGCATCACTTGGAGGCCTGGAAAGAAACTCAAGAAGAAGCTGTCCAAAAATTCATAAAGTTCAATGGATGCAAACATTGCAAAGCTGCTATCAAATAAGAGGTGCAATGTTAACATGTAACTTCACTTTATTCAGTTTTCTTAAGATATTTGATGATTTATGTAGTGTGTTACAATTTTTTCACCTGGATATTGTAAAAAGCCGAACCCTTTCCAACTTTCACTGACTTGGATATAATCTACTCAAACGGCTGTGGAAGACATTTATTTTTACATTCAAAGGAGGGATAATCCTCACAGATGTGAGACAAGGGGGAAGGGGGGGGGTGGTGGATTGCTGAGGATATCAGTGTAATGACGATCACCCCCTGAGACTACGAACACCTGAAAACCGTTGCCTGATATTCACGTGCTGCCTATCACCCAGCAGTCTACTCTCTTTCGCCGTTTATGTTATTCCTCCTCCATTCTATGACTACCTTCCTTCTTCTATTATTGACATTGTATGACAAGTTGGGGTCAAGGTGGAGGATGAATGCACGGGCAGGAATGAAAATGAATGGATGCACTTCAAACATTGCTCAAGGATTCATAACAATGGCCAATCAGTACTTTTCCGCAGAGGCTACATGATGTTGAAGGGAGACTTTCAATCTAACCGTGTATTTTCTCATATTGCAAAGGTGTGGTTCGTGCTTCAACTGTACCCATAGGAAAAAAAAAAAGCAGAAATGGTACACAATTAGCAGAGTTCTACCATCGTTGACCAGTTATTTCCCACTTGTCCTACAGCTGTTACAAAGTTGTGATTAAATTACATCAAATTGGACGGAAATGTTCACATCAAGAACAATTCCAAAGAACTTTGCCCTCAGAAAAAGTGGCAATTGGTTCACAAAAAGAAACTTGAGGAATTTGAGGAACTCTGTTGATCAGCAATTGGTCCTCTATCAGTTAGCTGGCAGGTTTAAGATACTCCAGCATCAGTTTTAGAGAGCCATGCTCTGTCCATCTTGTCAACTATAAATCCTTGATACCACCATAAATGTATTTATGTGCGTAATGTAAGCATTTTAAAGATTGTGATCATATTTGTGTATATAGATGCCTACCCGATATAGCGCAAACCAAAACTGTTGCAGCCGCTTCTTACATTTTGACATATATATTTTTGTGTTTGTGTTGATTAAAAGATATTGCCATTTCCACTTTCATTATTATGCAGTTTCCAAGTTTATATTTTTATAGCACCGTTTGTGTACAAGATAATTCAAAGTGCTTCACATAAAAGAATAAATGTAAAAAAAAAAAAATAAAAATAAAAGAAAGAATAACACTAAATTCCAAACTCATCCCTGCACAATTAAACAACCTATGAAGAAATGTCAAAGCTGATGACTCATACTGTGCTAACAAAATATGCAAAATGTTTCCATTATTTGTGTCCATCAACAGAATCGTTCATATCCACATCGAGTTTTATATTTTTATTTAATGGGTGCATGTGTCCCCCGCCCACAAGTTGATCATATTGTACTTTTGCTGACTTATTTTTCAGATGTGCGCGAATCAGCGTTCATACTGCAGATGCATCCCATTCATATCCGATTTATATCTATGTACAAAAGAGGCCCAGGTTGGATTTCAAAATAATCATAACTGAGATGCAGTGAGAACATATCCTTAGTTTCTTCATTGGAAATGCATGTACTGATGCTCTCCCATTGCTAGAATTAGACTTTTGTGACGTCCAATTGCTTAGTAAGTAAGAAAATGTGTGAACCTCTTATAAAATTCCGTAAAATTCTGTCCTTGATGTAATTGTTGCTTAATCGACTTTGTGTGTTTTCCAATTTTAAATGGCAGACAAAAGTGAAACCAAAACCAAGAAAATCTGCTGACCGAGGAAACACTGCCTGCCTCAAATGCTCAAAATCTCAGGCCTGCAACTGATCTTCGTGTTCTTTACTTCAAACATGCCTCGATAAATTATTCAACATTTATTTGGCTTTGCTTGTCATGCTGCAACACAGCCATGATCAACGATATTGATCACAGTCTCTTGCGTTCAATCAGTATGGATTTAAAGAGTAGCGGTGTCCATATAATTTATGATGATTTAAAGTTTAATTTATTTGTTAGAAAATGGCTCTGGCACCAAGTGCTGCAGAGATGCAGCATCATTTCAGAGAGAGACACAATAATTTTGTTAAACAAAAGAGAGAATATCTGCCGACATGTTGTGCTATGGAATATGTTACCGGAGATAACACAGCACAGCAGCTTTACAGTTCCCACTCTTTACTAACAATTTTATATATGTTGGTCTATTAGCTTCCACAAGAGCGGTTTCGCTCAACTGAATACATCACTTTGGAATGATTGTGTTATTGCATGTTAATGTGATTAATAAAAACATTGTTGAAACACATTGAGTCATTGTTGATAATTACAATCTGTTTGGATCATCTACACCCTTAACATCCTTAGTCACTTAAAAAAATACATACAGACTTTGTGAAATATTTTGCACATTTTATGATAATTAGGACAAAGGAACTAACAGCATACATGATTTTTGGGGGTTTATTTGCTTATTTTTTTAACCTTTTGGAAAAATGTTCTACTTGGAAATTTTCATTTCATGAATATATTCATGTTAAAAATATATTTCATGCAATAAGGGACATAATTGATATTTTGCAGTATGTACATATATGTCTCTAAGAAGGCAGAACTCTCTCACGCACAACATTCTGGCAACACTACAGGCAAGTACTTCTTTCCTGTTGGCAACATGTTTTTGTCTTTTGTCCGTGTTTTAATTTTTTATTTTATTGTGCCACACGATCGCAGAGGACAACGCTTCTCATTGGTCAAGACCAGTATCGGTCGCCTTACAGCATCTTTGCTTGGCTAGGCTATAAAAAAAATATGATATTGTGAAATAATCCGCACATTTTCACGCGTAAAAAGCCACGGCAATGAAATTAGATGTTCTGATTAGTTTTTTTTTTTTACAAATGTTTGACTCCCACCCCTTTACTGGGTCATCAAACGACATGATAAATCCACAGGGCCCACGGACTATGAAGCTTGAAATCAGTCAGGATTTAAAAGTGAGTTGGCTCACATCAAGTAGGACTTAATTTGCATAGTGTATGCCCAGTAGATTCCCTTGAATCACATATGCTGTCAGTTTCTCACCAGTTTGCAGTGAGTTTGCGCTAACATGTTTCAAATGCTGCTGTTGTTCCTCCTGCATGTCTGTCACTTCCTACACAGAACCAGTCATACTAATTCACCCTTTGATGTGGGAGTACTGAGTCATCATTCCTCCTCCAATGGTGGATATCAGTAACATCAAGTACTCACGTGTACTTAGACTGCTCATTGTGCGTCCTTCCATCTGAGGCAATGAAATGTCTCGGTCCCTGTGTGGCTAATTAGAAGCTGTTGTCTTTTTAAACAAAACCGGCTTTCAGCTAATGAGGGAGATCTGAATGAAATGTGGTCATTGTGAGCTGGGACAAGGTCCTGACAAGGAGGAGAGTGACCACATATCGCTCTGTCAGATCTGTCTAAATACAGTTTGTATTTACAGCACTTCTGCTTCAGGAGCGTGACTCAAATGCAAAAAACAACAACAACAAAATGGTATGACTAAAAACAGCAAGGTGATGAAAATCAACCGAATCCCACTCCGGCTTATCATCACTTTCTACTTTCAAAACATCAATGGGATGGTTGATAACCGTCGACTGACAGCGTTTACGGAATTGTGGTATTACATCTGAATACCATCTCTTTGGATTAATCATTATAACACTACTTGAAATCAAATTCTGCATCATCTTCCATATTTTGATCAGTTGCCGACATTTTGAAGCAAGGTTGGAGAAACTGAAAATGAATGGATGGATGGATAGAGATATTTTCTTCATCCTGTGAGAGAAATTGTTTTGTCACAGCAGCAATTTTCCAAGTTACAAGTTAAGTTAAGGGCAAAGATCAAAGACAAAGACAGTAAATCTGAATAAATTAAATTGCAAATCTATCTTGTTTATAACATTTTACAGACAATAGAGTTACACATGCAGTCTAGAAACACAAAATGCAATGTTCTATGGCCATCAGGGGAGTACAGGTTAGAGCCCGGAAGACTCCTTCAGCATCTTGGGAAAAAGCAACAACTATCAGACACTATGAACAGACAAACAAAGAAAGCAGCCGTTTTTACAAAATGCGGTACATCAGGTTGCTGAAAGAAGACTTTCCTGTCAATGGTAAAAAGGGAGTGGTGAGGTCATTACAGCTCATATGCTGGGTAACATTTTAAAAATTTTTGTACAGAGAGGATTTGCCTCGGCTCTTGAGAGAATGGGCAGTGGGGGTGGGGTCCACTGGTCAACAAATGCTTACAACAAAAAAGTGGATTTATTTTTTTTTGCACTGATTCCAGATCTCATCTGTTCATTTTTTCTCTAGCAGTTCAAGTTTTAAAAATAATAATAATAATATTAATGAGTAATATTTATAAATTAAGGGTTATGTCATGGAGGAGAACCCAAAAGCAAAGAGTTGTTAAAAAAAACATTTCCTAACAAACAGAGGAAAAATGCAAACAAGATAAGGGGCTCATCAAAAATACAAAACTTTACAAACAAACAACAAGGATCAAAGTGACCGAACAAAAATTCACAAAGAGAATATGGACTGCAGACAAACACAACAAGATGTGGCATGGACGAAGGACAGAAGTCATTTGACGATAAACCCACAGAGTGAACAAAAGCAGGGCACTGAATACAAACAAAGTGACGACACAATGACGAACACCTGGACGAGACACAAGTGGCAGAGGGAGCTGATTGCGAGACAAGAGTCCTTATTTATTTATTTATTTTTTGCCACTCAAAAAGATGCTTCCCAAAATTGTTGACACGCATGTAAAGTCTCCTGAGGAAACAGCACACAATTTCCTGATTATTTCTCCCTGTTTTCAGACTAAATTCAGGGTGTAACACAGAGAAATATTCACATCAGTGATTGTGTGCTTGTGCATCCCAGATAGACTGTCTCACGGGTGTGATAGGTAAGGCACCATCAGAAAAAAAATTGAATTGTTTCAGCTTTCTCATCATTTCAAATGTTTGTTTCATGTAAGTGTTATGTATTGTGTTGTTGAGCTGCATCTTTAATTTTCATCATTCTTTATAACAAAGTGCTTTATTCTGAGAGAAAAAAATAAATAAATATCGATGATAAAAGCACCTAGTTTGAACATACTCTGCATGCACAGTATGTCTAAATCAATATCATGGTTCCTCCCACTTTTTTTTTTTTTTTTAACCGCACAAGCATCTGGAGAGTTCTTGGCCTTGAGATCTCACTCCCATCGCGATACTGTTGGGCCTGCCTGCACTTTACTGGGCCACACTAGTGTATTCACTAGGGGGGGTTGCTAGAGACGGCGAGGAGAAAGAAAAATGTTGTAATTTAATTGAACGTGATGCCACTCCCTCCCCATTTGTCTGCTCCCATTTGTGTCAATTTATGTTTATTCCACTCACTCTGCTCTGTATTTAAAAACCTCGTGTGAGCTAAGTTTGACCCACCGTATTTTGAATAATAAATCAAATAAATAAATGTTAAGAATACTCACATTCGTTTTTTTTTTTTCGTTTTTTTTAAACGCAAACGTCCTAGATTCACAGCTAGACCCATAGCAACGCCCTAACAAGTTTTGTTTGGCAATCTCCGATATTCTTCAGGAATGACATCACTCGCAGAACCACAAATCACCCGTCGACATTGTACTGCACTGTAACCAATTTGTTATCTGATTGGCTATCGCAAGTGACTATCAACTCTGAAAGCTCATTGACTTTGACAGACAGATGCCCGCACCAATGCATCTGAAGGCGAATGGAGTGCGCTCCTGGTATTGTGAAATCTGCCTAGCAACACGAGCTAGCTGAATTCTGATTGGATGAAAACTCTCACCTAAAACTACAACACTAGGCTATAATAAGACATCAATGGCAAGAATATGATCATGATTTCTTGATTATGTTCGGCCAGCAGAGAAGCGCTTGAAGGCCCAGAAAATCAGAATACACCAGTCTTCAAACACATGCACTGTTGCACCATGGAGTTTTATTCATTGAGTTCTCCTTTAATTTTTTCAAAATCCTACATTTTGAAAGCCGTTTATCAAAAAGGTTACTCCCCATTTCTCAAAAGAAATAGGAGCATGCTAAAAAGAAATGCGGGAGAAGTTTTCCTTCCCATATGCACCATGCAGACATAGTTAAAAATTTGGTGCTGCTGACAAATGTTAATTAAAAGATGTGTTAATGTGGAGTGAACAATAAACACTGCAGGCATTTCACAGGAAAATTCAGCATACTAATTGTTTTTTTTTTTTCTGCAGCTGCAGGGGCTTGGTGGATTGTCACATTTTTTTTATTTTCGGAAATAAAGACCTGTCATTTCGCCTGTAATGGAATGCACACTGGGAGTACCTTTTCTCTTTTAACCAGCAGTTTTGTGTGCGAGAAAAGGGAATAATGGACTAGTTTATAATTACCGTAGTTCATGATGCCTAAAATTTTGTCTGGTGTATGAACATTATTGTTTGATAGATACAGTTCTGCACCTTTTGTGAATGGTTATGCGCTCACTTAAATTTCTTTTTTTTTTTGATATTATGGTGCCTTTCTTCGAGGCAATAACAGGTCATTGACTAACAACTAGGCCTGCCCAGATCAGTCGACTAATCACGACGACGTCGATGATGCATATCGTCAGCAATTAATGTAAGTAGTCAACCAGTCGTTTATTTATATATTTATTATTTGCCGCTTTGACATCGAAGCAGAAAGATCTCTCGCGAACGAAGTGATGCGTTCACGAACTGGGAAATTCCAGTTCCCAAAGTAAAATAAACATGACAAATTTGTCACGAGCCCTCATTGGCATCGCATGACATTATTAATTAACATAATTAAGTTTGTTGCAATATATTACATCATAGTACTAACAATGATTAAAAAAACATGTTACTCGTTAGATTTAAATATTTTGTCCCCATTGCAATGATTGTATGGACCAATTTACGACTATTAAATTACCCATGACAGTGAAGAAAAACAGAACGTTTGAGATAAACATTAAATGAAAACAAAATTAATAGGCAACACATGTGTTTATTTCAGTTTTCTTCAGCACAGTGCATTTTTCTTTATGAATTTACTCCTCTGATTTCATTCCCTTCCATATTTAAAAAAATGCTTGGAGCACAAGAAGAGTGATTTTTTTTTTTACTAGTGTTTTTTTTTTTTGTAGTTATAGACAGTTTGATAGCATTAGTACAATTGTGCTTAGTGTATCATTTTGGTTTCATTTGCAATGCACTAAACAATTGGAGCCAAAACTTCACCATCATTTATAAACATCTCAGAAATGCTGATACAAGCTGCCAAGTTAAATATTGTTTCATCCCATGAATTTGTACATACATATACATACAGAATCAAGCTGTAAAGTTATTATGGTTTTATATAAGAGCAACTTTTTGGTGGTGCGGTATGCTACAATATACGTATGATCCGCTTAGTCGACTAATAGTGACTACTGTTGTTGATTAGTCGACTACCAAAATAATAATTAGTGGCAGCCCAACTAAATGCATATGGATTGATATTAGAATTCAGAGCTGTCCAAGTGCTGAACCCCTTGAAGTGAGAGAGTCCACCGAACAGTGCATATCATCTAGTTTACATTGCAATGACTTCTGTACCTTCTAACCGCTATCAGTCCCCTTGAGTCCTTTCATTTACATAGAACACCTTGTCATTGACTCGAGTGTGAGTTTTGGGCACTCATCGAGGTCAGGTCATTTGGAGTCTTTTATGAGTCTTTGAAAAGTGTCTAATATTTTAAGATTCCTTTCATATTTATGGCTTTAGCGGTGTTAATATTCTACTCCGACAGTCTAAATACATCAATGGCACCAGATATGACTGGACAAGAATTTATAATGGCAATAATTTATTGTAAAGTCATGTGATGTAAATGGGATGAGATTAACTAAATGAAATGGGCCAAGCGCTCTGGCAGATGGTGATGGTCCAGTAATTGTGGGGTCACAAGGTCAAATCACTTTAATTGATAATGTGTCCACTATTCAGCTCCATGTTTCGTGTCTCCTTGTCCTTGAGAATTTAAACAACATTCCCCGCACTTACAAAGTCTAGATACCTGGAGAATTTATCGGATGTAGTAGATGTGAAATGCTTGTACGGGTTTTCCCAGTGTGTTTTTCCTAATAATCAAATTAGAAGTGTTGTACCACCATCATGTATTTGTTTCAGACAACATGTAATGCATATTATAGATCTTTTTTTTGCCCATAGTGTTTTCAAATAGTGGGATAGCTGTTAACACATCAAGTGTGAAATTAAATAACCATATTATGGACGCCAAGTAATGGGCTACATATATGTACAATCGGTTTGAAGTTAAGAGGCATAATATTGATATAACTATCAATATAATGATTATGTTTGTACACATATTTTTGGTAAGCATAATAATCGTCATATAGTTTTTCATACATTGCACATTGATTTTGGAAACGGCCTCCATTAAATTAACGCATTGACAGCCCGTTTTTTTTTTTTTTTTGTAACAAGCAATAAGAAAGGCCCTGGCCTCTGCCAAGAAAATGCCTGCATGCCTGATGAATAATTAAGGGCTGAGAGTCAGCAACCAAATAAGTTTACCCATTTTGAGTAGCCTAACTTCCATGATAAAGGTGAATAAGTGATTGAATTGGTGCATAATGGAAACCTGCAGGAAATCAAATTCAACTAAAAGTCTTCTGTTTTGTTTGCAACTCAGCAGACTGAAAGTTCTCTGTACCAAGCATTAGTTTTTTTTGTTGGTCTTGAAATAGATGATTGTGTTTCATGTTTGAAGCATGTCTTTCCAGCAAACTTAGATATTTACTCCTTTTTGGGTGTTTTGCATGTCAAGGTTCTATTGCATATTTCTTTGGAGTGTTGTGACATTGCTCTTTCACCACCACATTCCAAAATGTCTGATGCAAGATGAAACCATGAGTCCCATATGGTGGCAAATGTGGTGTTCAAAGACGATTGGTCTCATGAAACAGAAGCACCAGCTTGCTGCAGGGCTGTTCTGTCCCATTTGGTCAGAACAGGCTCTCCGATGGACAGATGTCATTAGGGTGTGTTCCAATTGGTCTGCCTCTGTTAATGTCATACGCTAATAATAGCAGAATATGAAATGAAATGCTAGATGGTACATTCAGACTACTTTGTTTAATTTCTTTGCCAGTATGTATTTGTTGACTGACTTTTGTATTTTGACTGTCTGACATAGTCTGAAATTGAATGACTTTTCCACACAATTGACACAATTGAAAAGTAACAAAGAAGAGCTACAGTACTTGGAATGAGGTGTGGAAAAGAAATAAGACAAGCAGGAACAAACCTAAAGTAAAAAGCAGTGGTTTAGAATTGTGGAGAATTAATAGATTTTAGTGCCATGGTGCTTTTTACATATGATTTGAATTAATAAACCAGCAATCTTTGCTTTTGTGTACTATCTCATGATTTGCAAGACCATTGGCTTCAGCATGCTACGGGAACCTATCGTGTGTTACCTAAAACTGGTGGGATAGGCCTCAGCTTCCCTCTCACAATTAAAGAGAAATAGGAAGCGGTATAAAAAATGGATAGCTCTATTTCAAAACTCAAATTCCCTTCGGTCAATTTGGGTATAGGAGCTGTAAAAGTCTAATATTTAATTCCACAAGGTTTCACTTCACGCTTCAGGTCAGGCTCAAGCTACATCTGAGGATAATGAATGCTTATATATACAATAGTAGTAACAATATTTCACTCAAGCCCTGTGTTAGATTTAAGGTCCAGCCATAGACTGAGAGATGGATCGATATTTGCAAGCTGACTGGACATTATTCAGAATTATGCTGTTTGTAAAATGTAGGCGTAAAGAAATCAGTAAATAGTTTTTTTTTCTTCGTCAGCCTTTTGCTTAATGCCAGTGTTTTATGAGAGTCTGACATTGCATCGGTGTTACTCAAAGTCAAGAGATTATGAGTCTTTCAAGGATGTGAAAAGAATAAATGCATAGACAAACCCAAATTATGCTGATTGCTGACTATCTGAAGGCTGCACTTTAATAAGCTTATTGTTTCCAAATTCACAAGTTTAAAACACAAATTGATGATTTTACAGACATCTGCTGCCAGCAGAAAACCGGTCACAACCAGTAAGAAAACTGTTTTATGATACGATAAAATTATTTCCTGATAATAAATAGTTCTTATCGTGTATAATCTTTGTTAATTACAGAGGGTAATAATTACAGTGAGAGTAAATTTTCTTTTTCATTACACTGGCTGACCCATGTGTATTAGTATGAACCCACTGCTTTGTCTTGTACATGGATTAATAATTTATTGGAGTATTCCTTAATGTCGCCAGCAAAACCATACACTCATCAATTTCAGTACACTTCATTTAATTCTCTCCACGGAGTGATACAATTGTAGATTTCGCGGCAGTCTTATTGGATTTAACTTTTGAAGGGAATGTAAAGGTCACAGGCTTTTAACTGATGTATTATTGAAAGGAAATTAGTGGCAATATGTTTAGTCATGTCCTCCTGGCTCGTTCTCCCTCCATCTGCTGTCTTTGAAGGAAACATGCTAAATTCATACTCAAAACGCGATAGTTTCAGCATAGAAAAACAAAGATTTTCACGTTCTATTTAGAGTCAACATACTAATCAACAACAAATAAAATGGACATCGGTAGACATTTTCCTCATTGTTATGCCTTTTTTTCTCCAATGTGACAGCTTATTTATATTTTAGGGGGAATGAAGGTGTATAATACGTTTGCTTAATTCAGAAAACAACTGTAGCATTGCTATTTGGTTAAAAAATAAATGTAAGCAAGAAAAGCCTCAATCCCGTTCGAGTTCTTGAATCTCCAGAAGTGTCTTGTCCGCTAACCTGAGGCACTAAGCAGGCGCGTAGACCATTTAAAGATTTGAAAATAAAAGAATCTTAAAAACTTCTCGGAAATATACTGGGAGCCAGTGAACAAACACCTGAGTTATGTGCTCCATCCTATGAGCACCAGTTAGGAGGAGAGCAGCAGCATTTTGGACCAACTGGAGAAGTGTGAGGGAGGATTGGCCGACTCCAAAATAAGGTGCATTAGACTAATCCAACTGAGATGTGACAAAGGCACGGATTACTGTTTTAAAATGCTGTTGTGAAAGGTGAGGCTTTACTTTGGCCAGATGCTCAAGATAAAAAAAAAAAATATATATATATTTAATTACAGCACCAATTTGCCAGTCCAATTTAAAATCCTTGTCCAATTTAAGACCCAAGTTCGAGACTGCTGGCTTTAGGTAAGGCGCCGGGTCAACATGGTGTAACGTAGTTTGTGGTTTGCTTTTCATTGAAATTCATGAAATTCAGAGCAAGAGAGGTTTTGATTTCCTCCAGACAGGAGAAAAGTGCTCTCTTTGAGAAACACTCTTCTCAAGGGTTAATGATGAAACAGTCGTCCGCGCACACCCACCCAAAAATATAAGTGACACCGATTCACCTTAAATGAAGTTCAAATAACCGATGATGATTGAGGTTGTTAAGATTTTCCAAGATTGAAAACTGTTTGTACAGCAACACCAATCTATAAAGCATTTCAACAGCTTCATCAACCACAGGCAGGTTACTCACTGCTGTTCCATTTCAACCTGCATTGCCCAAGCTCACTATTCAAGGTGTCAAGCCTGTAAAAGTCCACCGCAGCATTTTATGAAAGCAACCTCCACACACTGTGGTGAATGAAATTGATTTTTTTCTTTCCCTTGTCTGCAAACCCCCCACACATGCCACTGTTTCAGAAGAAAGTAGCCTACTGGGAAAAAATAATATGGATTTGAATACTGGATAATGAAACTATGTTGGCCGTATTAGCATAAAACACCTGTGAGGTGATGCTAAGACAAAGAACAGCGGATGTGTAGTGTAAAGAAACGATCCCATAAACACAAACAGTGCAGAAAAGAAATGGATAATATAAAAAAAACTTGAAGCAGCTCAGACATGATCTTTCTTATTAGGGACCTCTTGTGACATCAATTTCCTGCTCTTGTCGCTGCATTTAGCCTTTTCAAAGTCGTTTTAAATAAATCATTATGTATAACATCACGAGGGACCTGTCTTGAAATGGCCTAACAGAGAACTACATTAATGCTACTTCCTCAATACTCCGACTGTACTGGGTCACCGGAAATAAATGAGATGATGATTGGTCATTTGAACTTTACTTCTAAGGATTTCCTGAAAAAGAAAAGAAGCTGATATTCATAATTGCAAAATAGTGTCACTCGGCAGTTCTTTAAACAGTCATTCCTCTCATCTCTGCACCAATACAGCTGAGGTATCTTAATGGATAGAAAGTAATTTCCTTGATTCTATCAGACTTCCTGAAAATGTAAATTGCCTGATGAAAATGGCAACTCGCGCGCAACAGAAATTTCTAGAAGCAAAGTGTTTGTATTTATTAAGAGATTATGATTTTAAATACCACCAATTATTTTGAAGGAGCAACATACAAATGATTGATTGGTATGGACATCGGTCGTGTAGTGATTTTTTTAACGTAATGTAGAGGCCTCACGCTCAATTTCTGGTCGGTTTATTTTAATGTTTTTTTTAACCCCATTACATTGAAAATATTTGGCGGCTTGGGAAGTGGCTGGAACTAACAAGCAGAAGAAGTTGAATTTGTGACTAGAAGAGCAATGTTTTGAACAAAACTGGTTCACTAGATGAGGTGAGAACATTGTGACTCGTTAAAGCTTCAGCTGACTTTTCGTTTGAAAAGACCACTTCAAGTTGTACGTGTGGCTCCTTTTCATTTTATGGGCCAAACACGTCGCAACAATAGCGTTGAATTTTGTGCTAATGTGCTTGCATTGTTGAAATTGACATAAGTAGAGATGCTCGCATACATTTTGGCGAATATTGATTGCAGAATTATGACATCGAGCGACATGAAGCTTACAATAGGATGCTGAATATTTCCGGGTTCTTACGTCAGCTGGAAGCTAAATAAGACTTAGTGCAACGTCTTGACAAAATGCGACCAGCTCTGGTGCCGTTCTGGTACTGATACGCCTCAGAGCTTTTGAGATTGTTCATTGCTCACAGTTTCGATATACCGGAAGTCATGCATCGATTTCACGCAAAGGCTCATGGGACGTTAATAAGGTGGACAGCTGATGAAAACTTGCCTCGAGTTTGCTCACAAAGAATGCGCCATTAGTATTGATCAAGCCTGAAAGTCTAACGTTGATCCTGAGTGATGTCTTGCCATAGCTCTCCAATCATTCACATGTACTATTAAGCCACGTACGGCAGGCGCTACAGCTCCTGCCATCTGGTCAGCCTGTCTGCTCCTTTCCTCTCCTCTGCTGTCACTCACTCCTGCCCCCACAAGTGTCACTCAGCAGCCTGGTGGGGGCTGTGCTTGTGAAGCAGCATGAGGACATTTGCATCCTAAACTCTAATTACTGAGGTTAACAGTTGACTGTCATAGTGCAAATACTTCAAGAGTTCTAAATTAAAGGCATACCGAGTGAGGCAGCTTCACTTAACCAGATGTGTCAAGGTTTTTGTTTGGAGGCTGAGGGGGAAGAGGACCCAAATGCAGGGACGTGAGGCAGGAGTAACTTTAAGGAGTATTTAAGGTGATGAAAACAAAAAGGCAAACAAGGCACTGCATAAACTAAAATATCAAAAGGACAAAATAACAGGGCTCAAGAAAAAACACAAGGACTAGACTTGCCAAGACAGGCAGGAGGACAACTAACATGAACAATGAAATGAAAAGTGAACGCAAACAGGGAGCTAAATACAAACAAAATAACGAGAAAACGAGGAACACCTAGACAAAACACAAATAAATGGAGGGAGCTGATTGGTTATCATTGAGGCTTGGGTAAACGAACACAGGCGAACACAATAAACATAACGAGACAGACGACACAAGAGCAAGACAAAACATGAAACTAAAGTCAAAGACCTAAACCAACAATGCAGCTTTCCTTTATGGAACGCTTACTTTCACAAATATATATAGGAAAGAGCTGATGGCATGGACAAGGACAAGAACTTTCAGAAAATACCTGGAAAGTGAGTGGGCGAACCAACGTCATTTGTGATTTCTCATGAGCTGTCAGACTATCTCATGAAACCACAGTTCATTGAACATTAAATGATTTACTCTTTGTATGATAGCTTTTCCTTTGGTTTTTGTGGCTTTTTTTTTTGCGATGTATATTATCCCCTTCAGAAGGGAAATTTGTAAGGACAGAACAGCAGTGGTTAACGTTTTGTTGCATTCGTGCGAGCATTGGGAATGTACAGTCAATGAAGGTTATTTCCTAAAAGCATTTCTCCAAAAAAAAAAAAATGTAAAAACATCAAGTCAATTGTTTTTGAAAATATAATTCAGTCTAAGAACTATTGTCAGTTGTAGAAAAAGTATACACACTTTTTCTTTGGGTTCAATCTTCATTACATTGATGCTTTAAGATAAGCGTTAATTTATTTTTACAGTTACATTTTTAGCAGATAAAACCCCCCAAAATTATTCAAAAAATGCTGATAAACATTCAATATGCATTTTCCTCAAAAAACGAGGGGTTCGCACAACCCGTTTGTTTAGTGACCACTGCCAAAAACCAGCCAGCGGCGAATACATACATGCACACATACACTTACTGTAGCGCACGTCCCAGCACTTGATTGGAACAACGGTGACATTTCACAGTTATAGGGAACATTTAGTGAAATCATTAGCAAATTCTCAATGTCAGTTGTTATCGTTGCATTTTTATTAAGTTAGTGTAATTTCACATCATTGCGCTTTGTTTCAAGCCGTGAGCGATAGTTTAAATTTGTTTGATGAGGATTTTGGGTAAAAGATCTGCGTTAGACATTTTTTGATTGGTCGTTATCTGAGCCCTGAGCAACTGTGATGTAGTTTTCAGTCGACAGTAAGTGAAACAATTATTAGGTTTTTTTTTTATTATTCCATTATATATATTTTTTCAAATCAAAGAAGAGAGCTTGCATCATTTGGATATTTATTTAGAGATTTAGGGAGAATTCAAGGGTCAATTCTGATTTACACGGAAATTCAGTTTACATCGCCAGTGTAGGAACGGAACTCGTTCGTAAATTGAGGATTTCTTGTTCTAATAAAAATGCACTCTTTAGACTAGTAGGGCTGCAGAGAACATATTCTTGTTCTGTGTTATTTACCTTCTTTGGTCTACCTCTCTGTATGACATTCCATTGATTTTCTTTTCACTGTACATTTTCTTTAGAAAACACTAAACAAAAAACAACAGTTTTCTTTTTGTTGTTGTTGTATGTTTTTAGGGGTGCGACTTTATAAGGTGTAACCAGAATGGTGTTAACAGAAAGCAATGGTTTAAAAAAAGAATTACGGTGTCTTCCCATGGAGTGTAAACATTCGCATGCACACAATTTGTGTGTCCATCTGTGTGCAGCTCTGCAAGTGTGTCCTGGTTCTACTTCCCCCATCTGTCCCTTCTGCCTTGATGTCCAAATAGTCTTGTAATGTGCTGTCCAATAAAGCGATGATTATCATATCGTGCAGTATTAGCTTCTATCACTGCCTGGCTGAAGATCAGTAATTGTTGTCCGCGCAGAGGAAATGGGAAAGGAAATTACATCTGCCTCCACAAAGAAATTGTTTCTTTGTTGATCCTAAGGGAATCTGATGATCCTCACATTGTGTGAGCGTCTTAACACATGCCTGAACTCACCCACCCAACTACACTGAGAAACCCCCAAGTGCCACCACTCGATTGTACGTTGAGTTAAAATCAAGTTTTGTGCGGGTTTTTTTTAACCATAAATCTATTTTTAGCCTGCTTCACGAAAGGCACGACAGTGCTGTCGTTCAAGTATTGTTTACAATGAATTATCATTAAAGTCCTGAAAAAATAATGCAAAAGTACATTCTCAATAGACATGAATCTTGAGTCATATGTCGATTCAAAATGTGGTTAATCTATTTTGTCTCGTTTGGCCTAGTTGAAGTGCTGCAATTTTGGATGTCTCGCTCCTCCAACACACCTGAAGACCGGACATTGACACCACTTGGATCTTCGTTGGCACCTTTAACACTAAATTGGTGTCAATATTTCCTATTCGTTTCCAAGGTTATTGTAGTCTGTCTGGGTGACAACTCCCCTTGGGAATCTGAAATGAATGTGTCATGACGCTAATGACTCTTGTTTTATGTGTCTAAAAAAGAGGTCATTTGAATTCTGCCGTTCACACAAAGAGTTAAGGCTCAGTGTCATATTAAATGACTCGCTTCCACTTAAAAGCTTTTTCTGACTGGCAGATCCTTCCTCACATTTCAGGCACATAATAAATTTGACATAATGTTGAATTATTTACTGTGCACTTAATCTTCTAAATGAAAAATGGACAGCTGGAGCAAGGCTGTGACACAAACGACTGGATTAACGAAAATACACCTGGTTAGCATTGCTTGGGATGAGTGTTAGGGATGTTTCTATCAAAACAAGCCTGAACAAATGAATCAACCAGCCAAGTTTGTCTGTCATTTACGCGCGGGGCAGCCCTCGAACTCCGAGGCGAAGCCAGCGTGTTCGACTGCACACATGGTTTTTATTTGCGTCAGCATAAGCAATTTGAATATGCAATACAGAATGGGAAACTTGACATTTGACTCCATCACACTCTTCCAGCCTATTCTAATGGTTTCAGATTACAAGACATCTTTTGGTGTATGGTGTATTTTCACAAGGCCTGACACATACAAGTTATCTCTCTGGCCATGACGATATTGTTGCTTTAGAGGTACCAAGCCTTGTGCTGAACCTCCCCAAGTCATAAGTTACGGCCTTAGAAGCGAGTGAGTCTCTCTTTATCTGCTAAGGGTCTAAGAGGTCATCAACACCTCAAGGGAGGTGTTCACAGAAAAGGGCTCTGGCGTTGGGGAGTCACATTCGCGAGGAGCCGTACCTGGCACCCATAGGACGGTTCAATTTGAGGCCAGAAAGATACGAATGCATGTGCAACAAAGGGGGCCTGTAAGATTAGTTATAGCTTGAAACTTGCTAAGATGACAAACTAAACAACAAAACTAACAGATGAACATACAAACTTAAATTTCTTTAACAATGAGGAAAATTCTGCAGTTTCCTGATGCTTGAATTGGTTGGCTTGGATCTGTGGAGTTGCTTCTTTTTTATACTTGAAGGCAATGGTGTATCAAGAAAAAATACAATGCATAAATAATCTCAATGAACTGCATTCCAAGTATCACTTCATCTGTGCTGTCTTAAAACAGTGGAGGGCACACGTCAAAATGTGTTTTCAAGGAAATGAGAATCTTGCAATTAAAACGTTTACTATTAAACAAATGGTTTATGTATGTATGGAAACTAATGTGACACCATGTTCAGCATAATTGTTATATAGTGCGTGTAGTTTGTATTGGTGTCAAAATGTGCTGTATCTTAGTGAGAGCAAGGCAATTTTATTTATATATTCATACGTAAGATAACTCAACGTGCTTCACTCATCCAGAGGTTGTTTTGAATATTTGGATTATGTCATTTTAATTCGTAAGATTCCTCAATTGCCATGTTTTAGATTCTATATTGCATCTGTATATTTTTAAAATGAGAACTGCTCTCTGTTGTGCTGCAACAAAATGCTTGCATCTTTCCAATGCTGCTCGAGGACGTAATCTGAATGGCAAACGGCTTGTCCGGTTTAATCACAAATAGTTTAAAAAAGCGGTAGAAAATATCTGTTGCAGTTTTTAGATTGCAGCTACAATCCAAGACTGGTTTGTACGGAGCTCATCCATCATTACAGGAAAGACGGTTTGTTATTAGCCAATTATTGTGAATGCCAAAGGTCAGTCCTGGATCCATGTGGATTTAACTTCACCCTGAACCCTGTAATTCGCCTTTTAATGGAGACGGGTGCCTGCAGAAATTTGTTGTCATCCTGCAAATGCTGCTGTGACCTTTCCTCCCATCAGCGTGGCCTCTCCTCTCTTGTGCATCCACTGTGCGAACGCAGAACCAGCAGCACACCGCAAGCACCCAAGGGAGCTGGGAGATGACAGTATGATAGAAGCCACTGAGACATGGCGCTCCTGCTGACAGGTCAACATGCATCGTGGCCGCAACAGCACCTTTTTCCTTCTTGCTAATGCATTTACTCTGTCCATCTCACTGTCCTATGTCTCACGTGATGCACACATGGTGGTCTCCACTAAAGCCTCATCAGGGTTCCCTGCAGATGTCATCTGTTAGTACATTTATAACGTATAGACTGAATTTATAGCACTAGGCATCAAGTACTGTTGGTGAGCAATCAAGGCCAGTCTATAGATGTTTTTTTTTTTTCGTCATTGCTAATTTTTTAGTTGAATGTTACGATTTACAGAACATGCTTAGATGGGAAAAAAAAAATCCAAAGTATGCTAATTTATTCTTGTACAAGGAAGCTAGTACCCTTGAATCTCCCATATCCACAATTTGGGAATCCCTGATCGAAAATTTGGGACATTCATAACGTTGGACAGCAAATTAATTAAAATCAATTGCCGCATTAAAATGTAACACTAATAACAACAATAATAAATAGTAATTTGTTGCAGAGGTTACACTTTTAACAATCCAGACAATGTAAGTACAAATAAAAACATCAATATTATGACTATGAATTTTAAAAATAAATACACTTTTATCTGATTGGATAAGCAGCAAGCCAGTCAGTGGCTAATTTATAACATCCAGTGTTTATTCTTAACTTCTGACATTCTTCTTTTCTTAACATCATTTGTTAAGAATGGTCACTGTTTTAAAAAACTGCAAAAACCGATGGTCTGCAAGTTCATCAGACAGGGCAACAAAACAGTCATTTGATGTGTGGGACTGCAATAGATGTTAAATCTACTTTAATGATGCGACCTTGAGTGTTTTTGCCAAAAAAAAAAAAAAAAAAAAAAGAATACCAGTGACAGTTTAGAAATGTGTGTGCGCGTGCTTGTGCATGTGTGTGTGATGGTGGGGAGGGAGGCAGCATTAAAGTATTTTCCGGACTATAAGCCGCTACTTTCCCCCCCCCCCCACACTTTGAACCATGCAGCTTTTATTGTGATGCGGGTTATGAATTTTTATTGACAAGCTTCAAGCCATCAATAGATTTACCCAAAGTCTCGTCACATCGGACCAATGAAATTACCGAACATGTCATGGTGGACCAATGAAACCGTCCTGAGTAAGCTCTCACAATGACTATTCACCCACCATTTGCTGTTGGAGTCCGCACGCAAGCTGCTTAAATGCGGAAGTCTTTGTGCGGAGTGGTACGCGGCTGTGTAAGAGTGATCATAGAGGAAATCAATTGCATCTACCTGTGCTTCCATCAAAATGCTCATCTCGGCCATGTGGTAATTGTTAAAAAGTATGCCCATATGCTTGTAAAAAATAATTTAAAAAAAAGTTGTTTTTTTACACACAAGCCTGGTCTTTGGCACAAAAAGCAACTAATTTCAACTTGGCATAGTGTCTTTTTAGGGTTTGTCATTAGAAGAGCGATCGCTGGGTCTCCACATCAACAGTGTGACATCAAATCAGTGAAATATCACTGACTCTGATTTCAACTATAAAGATAAAGTAAAGCCTCCAACAATATAAGATTTCAGGTTTTGTGTTGTTCTTCAAATGTGGTTGTTTTTAAAAAAGGCCTTTGTAAGAGGACTGCCATTGTTGTCTTATTTGACTTTGTATGTCTTAAAGCGTTTTCTTCGGCCGCTGCACCACACATGAAGAACACTCCGGGACATTTGTTCCTCTTGCCCTTGTCATTCACTCTGATACCTCCATTGGATGGTTATTGACCGCTGTGAGCTTAATCGAAGGCCCCCAGCAGCCTTCTTGTCCTGGTGGTTAATGGTGACCCGCCTCCTCACCCCTCCCGGTCAGTTATGCTGCTATCTTCTGCTCTCTTTAAGCTTGGTTTATACTTAACGCGTCCTTGAGGTGTGCTCAGCAAAATTACGTCATTGCAGCCCCCCAAAATTATCTATCTATCTATCTAGATATATATATATATATATATATATGGTGAAAAAGTGAAGGCATTTTCTATGATTCTTAATAACTTCCTCAGAAAGATTCTTCATGTCTAAAAATAACTGCTGCAGTACATAATACAAAAAGCACATGCCAGTTCACATTAGAGTTCACCAATGCTGCTTTTGTATTGCAATGTGGTATTTTAAACTTGCACAAATATACACTAAAAAGCCATCATTTCATCTTGCAATATTCTTCCCTTTTCCTTGGTAAAATGCCAAAAATAGACTATAAAAAATGTTTGCCTTTATTACATAGTACATTTTGAATTCCGTTTATGTAATTTCTCAGATAGAACGACCATTGGTTTTCTATCCAAGTCCTGGAACGGTTGCATGATCATGGAGGCAAGCAATCTGTTGGTGTTCTTCATTTATGGGATGGCAACATAACACTGTCCTCCTGCAACCTGCAGTCCTCTTTTTTTATTTTGGCTATGCTGATTCCCTCCCACTTTTTTTTCTTTCCTCAGTTGACTTTGCCTCCATCGCTGCACACACAGCAGCTCTCATTTTTTGTTAGATTATCCGTTTTCCAAGAATGCCGAAAACAGGCCCATAAGGTGCCATTGAAGATGTATCACCAGAGCAGCTTATGTTTTGTGTCGGCCCACCCGCACAAGTTGCAGAAATGTTTCCAGGTCATTTGCAGCCATACCGCTTCACCTTTCCCCTCCCCATCCATCAGCTCTCTGTATCTGTGATTATGAAAGTTTGGGCAGACTCTTTCAGCCTTTTAGTCATTCTGCTTCTCTCACATTTGCAGGTGGAATGCAACTTCTGCAATCTTCTCATGCACATTACAGGACATGCAATTGTCTGTGTGATCTAAATGTAAAATAGTATTTTCGCGAGGAAGTACAATGTTGAATTTTTTGGCAACTTTTCAACAATTTACTTGTTGGATTCTTTTCAGAACATATTCGTATAAAGTGACAGATTTGTTCACGTTGCATGCAATGCACTGCTGTGAAACAAAACTCCTCAAGGGCCACTATCCTGCATGTTTTTGATGTTTCCTTCCTGCAACATAGCCAATTAAAATGATCAGGATCGTTATGAGGCTCAGTGTTGCCAACTCTTCAGTTAGGGAACTCGCTATTGGCTGTCCTAATAGTCGCTAAATGATGATATCACCCAATTTGCATAATTGATGTGCATGTTGTAATGGACGCTATAGGAGCGGAATGACATTGTAGGCAAGACAAAGGTGAGTAAAAAAAAAACATCCTTAACATGTTTTGAAATACAAATGAACTTTGTTCTGTCAATTCTTGTTTCTTTCATTGTCACAATTCCAACCCTCCTCCATTATCCAGGCTTGGACCAGCTAAAGTGACCCAATAGAAACACTCAGGCAGACCTTATTTTTTTCCATACAATTTATTTTAATTTTGACATTAAACTTTATTTATTTATTTTTTGTTAGACAAAAATTCAGATTTATTCCGCCGTGACTGTATACTAAGGTGGAGAAAAAGCAACGGGTTCGCATATGCCATTCATTTGCAGTCTAGGCATGGAGGGGAACTGCTCTGACTGCAGCTGGGAGGGGGGGGGGCTGATGCAAGAGGACTGGGCTGCCTGTGAGTGCTCTGGGAAAGGGAGAGGGCGACGGAAACAACGGCTGCATCTTGAGAACAATAAGAATGATACGTGCTTTCATATCAGAGTCTCCAATAACAGCAAAAAAAGTTGCTAGATTGGTCGCTAGTCGCTTTTTTTGAGAAAGTCGCGAGAGGGCTCTAAATACTCGCTAAATATCCCAAGAAAGAAAAGAAAAATTTGTTACTTTATGAAATTCATTAAAGTTTAGCGTGCATGAGTTTAGCGCCATACTGCCACATCAAATATGGTGGACACGATGTCTTTAAAAGCATCTCAAAGTGGAGTCTTCGTACACATCGCTTTTTTTAATGGTAGATTTTAAAAAAAAAAGTCTCTGTAATGTATAATCTATCTCTATTTTTGCCTTCTCAATTAAATGCACACTTGACATGAAGTTTAGTTTATATTCGATCTAGCTTATCTTGACAGTTCACGCAGCTAGCATACCGGCGTCCGCAGATCAAGGTAAACTTCATAGATGTTTCTCTTGTCTTTTTCACCCGAAAGATCATCCTTACATCTAAATGTCTTCATCTTCAAAGCCTCCTCCGTGACAATTGCTTAAAGAAGCAGTCTCATGCATGCACTATTGGTGCCCTGGTTATGGTACACATTATGAAACAAAAGGCACAATTAATTAAAAGTAATAGATTTTTAAATGTAAAAAGAATGTCTTGTTCATCTAATTCGAGTCAAAGTCAAATGTCATGAATGCCAAGTCAAAGTCAAATTGTGTCTTTCAGCAGTCATAAAATCAAGTCTGCTTGTGTCCATTCGAGTGCAAGTCAGATGAGTCTCGTCCCTCATCGCTAACACATGTTAAATAATCAAATGTTTTTAAAATGGTTTTATTGTTTACTTCAGTATTGTCACTGCCTGGTGTTGACACTTGCGTAGTTATACAGCGTGCAGGCTAAAAAAAAACATTCCTTTAACAGTTTCAGATGAAAAACTGTGAGTCAAACCAGTCTCTTAATATGTAGTTAAAATATATTGTGAATATTGTGAAATCAACTTGTGGGCTCGCCACCTGCATGAACCCTGATCATTGTAGCGTGTAGTGAGCCTCAACAAATAGATCCGTTTAAGTAGCTACCATCCTGGAGACAAACAGTCCAGATAAGGAAGGCTGAGAGTGGACGACAGAAGAGTCCACGAGCGAGAGAGAAAAGGAAGGCAATCTGCTCCTCAGCCAGTACTTGGAACAACACTCCATAGCTGTCCCCAGTCATTGCTCCCATATCTCAATCCAAGTACTTCCCTCCTCCTCCCCATACTTTATCTCTAATTCTCAAGTCATCCACTACATGCGCTTGGACTTTGCTTCCCCTCCTTGTTATATGTGCCCACTTTTCAGCAAAACCTACATTTGCCTAATCCAGACACTCTTTTATGCACTCAGTTGCTCCTCAGCTCCTTTATATTTTCTTTCCTTCACAAGCTCCGAAGCAGTAGCACAGTCATTTTTGCATTTAAATATAAATGCTTATTTAAAAACACAAAAAAAAAACAAGACCCACCCCCAAAAAACAAATTACTCAAACTGCCCGATAACGAACAAAGTATCCAACTGATGAAAGCTAAGTTTTTTTTTTCAAAGGAAAATTACAAATGTTCGCCAACTTTTCTTTCACATTAAGGATGAATCCTTTAAGGTAAAGTCAACCCCGGAGAATATATTTTATGTGACTTCTCTAGTCCAAAGATGGCATTCTCATTAATAATCAAGTCAAGTCCAATCTATTTGTATAGGCCTTAATCACAAATGCTCTGCTCCGTTAAGCGCAACTTCCTTCCAAACACTCACTGATTAGTGGGAAGGCCATTTTCTCTTCTGTGGGTGACTCAAAACATTTCCATTCAATTCTTTCTTTTAAGTGACTTTATTTTGGGACCTTCTTAGCAGTATTTTACCGTACAGCAGTACATTAATATTGTGTTTGTGGAATATAAGTTAAACAACAAAATCCACCATTTTTCTCAGTGGGCGGCCATTTTGTCACTTCTGTTGATGGAAAATGACATCAGAGTTGCTCAGAGCTCAGGTAATGACCAATCATGGCTCACCTGTTTTGTGAAGCTGAGCAATGATTACTTGCTATCTGAACCCTGAGCAACTGTGATGTCATTTTCAGTGAACAGAAAGTGACAAAATGTCCGCCCCCTGAGATGTACAAAAACTAGTGGTGTACTTTTAAAGCTCTGACTTGTTGGGTGAGAAGTCTTGCAAACACCCAAAATAAACAACTTGTGAAAACAGGATGAAAGAAGGAGGGTAGAGATGAAAGTGGGAGGTAGAATCATAAGAGGCGGGTCAATAGTGTGGAGAGGCTGTGAAACAGGAGATGATGAACCACTACAAAGGCAAAATGAAATCCAAATGGAAATGAGTTGCCACTTAAGAACACTCCTTTCTCCCACAAGACGAATTGGAAAGCCAAGCACGTACGAGTGAAATGGGTGCAGGGGTAAGGGCATTTCCTGCAGATCAATATGACTTTGCATAATGTCTACAAACTGACTCAATCACAACTAAAATGCATCCGGCGATTCTTTATAGTCCACATACTGTACGCTCACCACTTGGACAATCAAATACTGTTCTATAGCAGAGTGAGGTGTAATGCAGTGCAATTGTTAATATGAAACCAGTTAGCCCCAAAAATGATCTTATGGCACCCAAGTGTGCGGTGAGAGATCATCAGGCATGTCACAGGAAATTAGCCAATATCACTTCATTGTCCGAATATTATTATTCATTAATTACAAGTGATGATGTAAAATTGTGGCCTCCTGCGTCATTTAAGTTGCCCATCCCTGCCCTAAGAAAAGCAACAGTAAATAAAATGGCATGCTGTAGTAAATAAGCTCAGAAAAAAAATTGCTTTTTAACAAGACTTGATGCTGCGTGTATTGAGAGGTTCTGGATGTGTGAAGACTGTGGATGCTATGACAGCCAATGACTTCTCTGTTATAGATAAGTGAACTGCAGGATGAATCATAGAGCGCCTTTAAGCGTCTGGCACTCAGCAGCGCCTGTGGACAGCGATGGACTGGCCCAAAAAATAAAAAAGAAAGAAAGAAATCGGCCTTGGGATTTTGGCAGACTTTTTTGTGCACGTGTGCACGCGTGCATGAATGTTCACAAACCATAGATGCCACTAAGTTACATACATTTAAAAATGACAACCGGTTTTGACAATATTTAATCTCCCAACTCCTCTTTTGATGGATTCAGTATTGAAGCATTACACAAAAGTAGTTCTTTAAACCTCAATATTTAAATAGGGGAAATGTTAGAGGAGTACACTGCCTCACTAAGCCTTTCTTCCCCTGCCCCCCTGGACTCAAAGTAGTACGATTACAGAATGAAGTTGGCAAAAACGCTGGCAAGCTTTTAACCCATACAGAAAATATTGTCAAGGTTGAGGAAGATGAGGACCCAAACGCAGGGAAGCCAGGCAGGGGTAACTTAAAGGGCATTTATTAAACAGAAAACTAAGGCAAACAAGGAACTTGGAAAAACTTAACGACAGGAAACCAACTACAAGGAGAGGCGACAGGAACTGGCAACAGGGACAGGCAACCGGGACAAGCGACAGGGACAAGCGACACTTAAAATGACAATGAACCAACAAGAACTGAAAGCAACCAGGGAACTAAATACACAACTTGACGAGACAACGAGGAGCACCTGGACAAGACACGGAGGGTTGGAAGGACCGGATTGATTAACACTAGGGCTTGGGTAAACGAGCACAGGTGGACACAATAGACAAGACGAGACAAGACACATGAACAAGGCCAAAACATGAAACCAAATACTAAACCAAAAATAACAAATACAAATCATGACAGTACCCCCCCCTTAAGGGACGGATCCCAGACGTCCCAAACACAAACAAAAGAAAATTGTCCAAAATCAGGGTGGGCGGAAGGGGGCCAGGAGGCGGGACCACAGTCCGCAATCAAGGCTGGTCAGGCGGGCGTCCGGGAGGCCAGACCAGCGAGTCCAGCCGTGGCCCTTCAGGCGGCCGTCCGGGAAACCAGACCAGGGAGTCTAGCCGTGGCCATTCAGGCGGGCGTCCGGGAGGACCGACGCATAAGTCCAAGGGCGGCCATTCAGGCGGACGTCCGGGATGACCCGAACGCCGCATGGAGTCCGCTGACGAGGCTGAGACGAGGCGCGGCGGCGGGACGCCGGATGCAGCCGAGACCGGAGCTTGGAGCAGCGACGGGGCGGGCGCAGCCGAGGCAGGCACTTGGAGCGGCGGCTGGTCGTCGAGCCCCGCCGAGACAGGAACGTGGAGCGGCGGCCGGTCGTCGAACGCCGCCGAGACAGGAACGTGGAGCGGCGGCTGGTCGTCGAACCCCGCCGAGACAGGAACGTGGAGCGGCGGCCGGTCGTCGAACCCCGCCGAGACAGGAACGTGGAGCGGCGGCCGGTCGTCGAACGCCGCCGAGACTGGAACGTGGAGCGGCGGCCGGTCGTCGAACCCCGCCGAGACAGGAACGTGGAGCGGCGGCTGGTCGTCGAACCCCGCCGAGACAGGAACGTGGAACGGCGGCTGGTCGTCGAACGCCGCCGAGACTGGAACGCGGAGCGGCGGCTGGTCATCGAACCCCGCCGAGATAGGCACCGGGAGCGGCGGCGCTTCGTCGGGCGCCGCTGTGGCAGAGACGAGAAGCAACGGCGGGTCGTCGTCCACCGCCCAGGCAGAAAACTGGAGCGCCGGCATTTTGTCGAGTCCCGCCGAAAAAGGAGCTTGGGGCGACGGCGGATCATCGAGCACCGCCGAGGCAGCGACGGGAAGCGACGGCGTGTCCTCGGGCGCCGCCGGGACAGGGAATTGGGGTGGTGGCGGGCCGTCTGGCACCGCCGAGGCAGGGATTTGGAGTGGCGGCGGGCCGGGCGCACCAGAGGCCGGGACTTGGAGCGGCGGCGGGCCAGGCGCAGCGGGGACAGGGACTGGTGGCGGACGCAGAACGTGCTCTGCCGGAACAGGGACTTGTGGCGGACGCGTGGCGTGCTCCGCCGGAACAGGGACTGGTGGCGGACGCAGGGCGTGCTCCGCCGGAACAGGGACTGGTGGCGGACGCAGGGCGTGCTCCGCCGGAACAGGGACTTGTGGCGGACGCAGGACGTGCTCCGCCGGAACAGGGACTTGTGGCGGACGCAGGGCGTGCTCCGCCGGAACAGGGACTTGTGGCGGACGCAGCACGTGCTCCGCCAGAACAGGGACTTGTGGCGGACGCAGAACGTGCTCCGCCAGAACAGGGACTTGTGGCGGACGCGTGGCGTGCTCCTCCGGAACAGGGACTGGTGGCGGACGCAGGGCGTGCTCCGCCGGAACAGGGACTTGTGGCGGACGCAGGACGTACTCCGCCGGAACAGGGACTTGTGGCGGACGCAGGACGTGCTCCGCCGGAACAGGGACTTGTGGCGGACGCAGGACGTGCTCCGCCGGAACAGGGACTTGTGGCGGACGCAGGACATGCTCCGCTGGAACAGGGACTTGAAGCGCTGGCGAGGCGCCGGAACGGGGGTCAGCAGCTCTCGGGAGGTCAGAACGGGCCCCAGCAGCTCGGGGGGAACCGGGACGGGGCTTATCAGCTGGCGGGGAGCCGGAACGGGACTCATCCGCTGGCGGGGAGTCGGAACGGGGCTCATCCGCTGGCGGGGAGCCGGAACGGGGCTCATCCGCTGGCGGGGAGCCGGAACGGGGCTCATCCGCTGGCGGGGAGCCGGAACGGGGCTCAGCAGCTGGCGGGGAGCCAGAACGGGGCTCAGCAGCTGGCGGGGAGCCGGGACGGGGCTCAGCAGCTGGGGAGGAGCCGGAACAGGGTTCAGCAGCTGGCGGTGAGCCCGAGTGGGACTCTGGAGGCTGCGTGGCTTGCTGCAGCTGGCGAGGAGCCGGGACGGGACGCTGCAGCTGGCGAGGAGCCGGGACGGGAGGCTCCAGCTGGCGAGGAGCCGGGACGGGAGGCTGCAGCTGGCGAGGAGCCGGGACGGGAGGCTGCAGCTGGCGAGGAGCCGGGACGGGAGGCTGCAGCTGGCGAGGAGCCGGGACGGGAGGCTGCAGCTGGCGAGAAGCCGGGACGGGAGGCTGCAGCTGGCGAGAAGCCGGGACGGGAGGCTGCAGCTTGCAAGCAGCTGGGTCGGGAGGCTGCAGCTCGTGAGGAGCCGGGTCGGGGACCTGATCCCTATCAGCCTGCCGCCATAGGGATTCAGGGGAACGGGAGACGCGAGGGACCGAGACTACAGGGGCTGGTGAACGTGCGCTACAAAACGAGGGACGAGCGGAAGGAGGTGCATAAACAGACTGTGGACGAGGTGAACGAAGTGGCTGTGAAGAATGTGGCTCAGGGTGTAAATAGCGGGTGTTATGACGAAAGGTGGCAGACCCTTTACTTGGGCGCCGTCGTTGACCACCCCGCGGAGGTCCGGGATAGATGGCCAACCGGGTGCCCAAGTAAAGGTCTGATGGGTGGGATTCAGGGGTGGACTCAAAAGAAAACCGTGACAAAAACTGACTGGGAGAAGAAAACTCTTGAGAAAAATCAAAATCTGGGTAAAACTCGGAATCAGACAAATGAAAATAGGGGTCATCATCTAAATCTGAATTAACAAAAACATGGGGGGACAAAATGGTGTCGTAATCAAAGATGTTAACACGAGACGAAGAAGAGTGGGGAACTGGCTTGGCGGAACATATAGAACTCACACGAAGGGGTTGGTCGGCAGGCTGAGGGGGGTACCAGCTTGAGCGGCGACGGCGAACTCGTCGCCGTGAGCTTCCTGCTGGGTCCAGTACTGGTTGGTTCATTCTGTCAAGGTTGAGGAAGATGAGGACCCAAACGCAGGGAAGCCAGGCAGGGGTAACTTAAAGGGCATTTATTAAACAGAAAACTAAGGCAAACAAGGAACTTGGAAAAACTTAACGACAGGAAACCAACTACAAGGAGAGGCGACAGGAACTGGCAACAGGGACAGGCAACCGGGACAAGCGACAGGGACAAGCGACACTTAAAATGACAATGAACCAACAAGAACTGAAAGCAACCAGGGAACTAAATACACAACTTGACGAGACAACGAGGAGCACCTGGACAAGACACGGAGGGTTGGAAGGACCGGATTGATTAACACTAGGGCTTGGGTAAACGAGCACAGGTGGACACAATAGACAAGACGAGACAAGACACATGAACAAGGCCAAAACATGAAACCAAATACTAAACCAAAAATAACAAATACAAATCATGACAAATATGTCTTCATAAAACCCCAGTACCCCTCTGTGCTTGAGGCTCAGGTACATTCTTCCAATTCCATGCCCCCCGACCTCCACCGAGACAGAAAAATAATGCAAATATTCCACTTGGTTTTGCTAAGGAAAATTACATAACACACAGACACTTGGTAAGTGACTTGAATTGGCTTTCCGGTCTGGAAATAGTAAGGTTTACCAAAGTCATATTAGTCACCATTGCTTTTGAGAGCCATGACAAAATGTGGCAAAACAAGACAAAAATGCAGCAGAATGTGAGCAAACTTGAATGGACTGTGAGATGCCGAATATATACCTCCAAGTTGCGTCACGCCCTAATAATGTCACATTTTCTTGCATTTCTCATCCGCACTGAGACTGCTGTGGCTAATGTTCTGACCATTTAAAAATCTGGCCCGGTCTGAAATGTGATCGTCATGACCGCCAGCCATGTCAACGTAACAAAGGGGCAATGACCCCTGTGACCCCTGTGCCCTCTCGTAATTTTAGCAAAAGTGACATTACAACCATCTTGCGCTTAGATGCCAATTTTGGTCCAAATTATGTAATCCTGCAACAAACTGACGAACAAGCTGACCAACGGAAATAATATTACCAGCATTCTTTTGGATTGCTGCATTACTCCATGAGGGATCAATAATGCGTAATAAAGCTTCTCACACAGAGGGGAAACATGAGAAAATATATAGAAAAAAGTTACTTTAAAAATTGCTGAGCCATGGAAAGTGTATTCTTAGCTTCATTCCCTGAAAGTAGAATAATTATGGCTGGATCGATGCACAGTCCCACCATCAGCCAGTCACATACTGAAAGGCTCTGCATGCGTACATTGGGTGTGCTGTTTGGCTGATTAAACTTTGCAATATGACTGGAGTTATGTTGGGAGTTTGCAAAGGCCACCAAGCCTCATTAAAAGGATCATAAAAGTGCAAGTTTTCTTGCATAAAATAAATGGAGCGGCGCCTGCAAACTAAACCAGGCGGCAATCTTAGTTGCAACATTCTGAAACACAAAATAGCAACTCGTGTATTGAGGGGCCTTAACACAAGACGATAGAGTTTTTCAAAAGTGCATTTGGAAAATTGTGCTGCTATTCTATCATGAGATAGGAAGAATGAAGGAAGTAAAAAAAAAAAACCCAAGACAATAGGTGTTTTGTGCGGCGGAAAGAGGGAGTGAGAGAAAGTGAGAGGAACTGACACATTTATGGCAATAGAGAAGAAAGAGACAGGGAAAATGTCAATAGGACGTCTTCATCTTTTTGTCAACGTCAAGCCAAGTGCATGGAAGCGCTTGACCAATACCGACAGGAGGGCAGGTGAGAAATCTCACACAGGAAGCACCTCTCTACAACTTGAACATCTAACACCTGAATTCACGCTTGTCTTTTTGTTTTAGTGTATTCCCAACCGTCAGTGAAACAATAGAGTAGTCGTCAACTATTTTGTGTCTGTATTTTTTTAGCACCATGCCATGTTCATAAAATTCTACATTTTTATTGCTTTATTTAAAAAGAAAATCATGATCAAATAATTACATTTGGGCAGACTATGAGGCAAATATTGTATAAAATGTTAGATCGCTGACGTAAAAAAGCCAAGGCTTGCCAATCTTTGATTTTATCATCTACAAAAACAATATAAATCCACTGGCCAATCTCTTGCTTTGCTGAATTGCATTGTTGGTTGATGACATTTAACGTTTGCTTTCTGTAATTACAGAGAAGTAATACCTCCGGGATGAAGTGAAGCACATTGTTTTATCAAACACATTTAAAGCGATGAAGCAAAAAAAAAAAAAAAAAGAAAATGCGAGTTGCCTTTAAAAATTCTCATTTCATCCCACTCAGTGACAACCATATATCATTAAATGGCAACAACAGCACTAAAAACGGACTGTGCATGTGTGCGTCATACAACGTACAGTTTATGTGATGTCAAGCACCAGCTGTCAGTGATGACAGACCAACCCAGCGAGTTATAGTCCTGGCACTTAGATGGAAGTGTGAGTGCTCAAGACTGATAATGTGTGAAGCTTCATAGTGCGCACATGAAGCCTGCAGTTAATAATTGCTTTAATCTATACTTGTGTGTGAAGATTACAGATGTTTTCATGTCACAAGCAACGCTATCTATCTATCTTGATATAACATGTTTCTGGTTAGTAATTCCATAGAAAAGTGCACCTTATGGTATCCAATAGCAACCAGAATATGATAGTTCCAGAAACGGAGTGCTTTGAAGTGGGCGGATAAAATAAGGAGGTGAACCAGAAAAACATCACACCAAAGATAGAGGCACAGTTAGATGGAATATAGATATACAAGTTCAAACTTCTCAGTTCACAATGAATTGTATTGTACCAGTGGTGTAACTTTGGTGTGAAAGTTGGGGGCAACAAATATTTTTGCAGTAAACTCACCAACATTTTTTTCTTTTTAAATTCTTTAAATATTTTATATATATATATATAATAAAAATTATATAAAAAAATATTTATAAAAAAAAATGTACTTTGGTGTACTTTGTCAAGTGGAGAGCAATTATTTATAAAACATCATTTGAGAGCAATGGTTCTCAAAGTGTGTGATGGTGTGGGCTCTCTCTAGAGCGGGGGTGTCATACTAAATTTTGTCACAAGCCACATCTTGGCAAGAACCATTGAAGTCGACACAATTTGATTGCTTTAATGAGCCATATAAAGTGTTGCGGTGGGCCTGATCTGGCCCTGGGGCCTTGAGTTTAAGACCTGTGCTCAAGTAGAATGTGAATCACAGAATTAAATATTCAAACGATGCCAAATGTTGCAGGGGATTCAACTTTTTCTTTTTGATTCAATACAATGTTTTTGTTATTGGCAGCTTTTTGTACTTGACTATATTTGCATTTAATCATTTAGACATTAAATGTTTATGTGCAATGTAATTGTAATTGTAATTGAATCACTAAGTACAGTTTTTTTTTCAATATAAAAGTAGTGTTAATGTTCCAACTGAGCACATGTTAGTGCAGTTTTCAATACAATACAATAATAACTAGACTTTTAAGAAAAAAAACTTTGCCTCGTGTTCAGTGACCACTTGTGCCTACTACACTACTACGGTACTTGGTCAAGTGTTTTTTGAGGTGATATTGGAGTAAACGGTTTGAGGAGAACTGGACAAATTTCATGAGAACACAAACCAGTCCCTGTATGGAGTAATGAGAGCCTCTCAAAAAAACAAACGTCTCTGTTTCTTTATCTTCGTCTGGTGAATCATGACCATCAGAGGTTAGGTTTACATTTTTCAATTTTTTTCCTGATGGGATTTGCTTTCATTCCATTGTTCATTTTTCTGACAACATGATGCAGACTAACCTTTGAGTAGCACTTCGAGATGTATTTTTTATATATATAATCACATTATTAACGGTGGCATGTGCATGTAGAGCTTTTCCCAGGTACAACTATAGGCTGTGGGAGAAACAGTTGAGACAGAAAAAAAATGTGAAAGCGCCGTGGAAAAATCAACCTTGTATTCAAGTTAGGTATGCAGTGGCTTCACAAGCAGTATTGTTTGTCTATTCATACAGTTTAAGTGAGCGTCTCATACACACGCACACACATTTTTGCATGCTCGAGTCTGACTGCACAGTGTGCTGCTCGCTTATCTAAATTCAATGGGTTGAATTGTCTAAGCCTAAGCGACGTGATTGAGCCGGTTCCTGTTCATTATCGTGTTACGTTTATTTTGGACGGTAAAACACTGCAGGGGACTAAAGCGCTGAAAAAGTACAGGGAACAATGACGTGGAAAAACTCTCTCAATTGCGTTACAAGAATGCAAATATTAACACAAATTGCCTATTTTTTAAAGCTGTTATAGTTTGAATGTGAATGCAAAGAAACCTAATCTGTGAAATTCCTGGGCATGTGTGAGTAGTCAAAAAACTGAAATAAAGGCGATATGATTTTTTTGGGGGGGGGGATTTACATCGGGGCAGAAATAAACTGTGGATTAAGTGAAAAAAGTACATCTCTATGGAAGTGATAGTTACCTTTATTACCTTACAATAGTATATCAGCCAGTATTTCTCATTGGCTATATTTAGATGGACAGAAGTTCTTTAATTCAGAGTACAGATTGAAATTATCAGCGGATGCACTGTTTTCATGGACACTAAAAATATTGATTTGATTAGGACTTGCGTGTTCACAAGTGGTACTTTTTGTACCACACTTTGAAAGTCATTGGTATTGATAAAATTGTACCTTGACGGATGCTAACTGGCAATTTGATATAATGTTAAACTGTATCCAAGCAGAGTGGAAAGGTTGTGTATGGGTTAGGAAGTCCCACACAAAAGAGGCGTGGCCAAAATACTTACCACCTTCTGATTCGGTCTTGGATGACCAACAGCGAGGCCCGCTGCTGTGGTTGATGTCGAGAAGGGCAACCAAACCAAAGATTATTGCTACAGTTCCCAATCACGATTTCCAATTTAATTTTCTTGAAAACAGGAGATTTCAAAGAAAAATGACAAGGGTAGCCAACTCTGCAGTTTTGTGGAAACGGGAGAGTTATTCATATTTGTCACAATGTAAGCTGGATGTTTTCTTCACATTGCTAACTCCTGGGAGATGCTTTGCCATTGTTTTGACAACACAATATGCATGTCTGTGTCTTCTTGCCCTTATTCAGTGTGTGTTGACATACTTCTGAGTATGCATATGCATGATACACACTACCTGCCTACTATGTTGTATGTGTGTGCATGTGTGCAAGTGTTATTATTTTGAAGGCCACATATGGCCCTGTGTCCAGTCCAGTGGCCAGAGTGGCAGCTCCACGGTTTGGGCTGAGCATCGGGCATGGTGCCCTTCATGGCCGTGACAGATGGAGCCAGTAGCGATGGAGCACTAATACAGAGGACAAAGGAAGGAGAGGGTGTTAAGGGGTTTGGGGCCGGTTTTGTGGAAGAATAGACAAAGTATAAATTAGCCATGTAAAGAATTGTTAGGAAAACAGTTGAGGAAGAAAATTATAGCAAAGAGCAGGCGGAGTGAAACAAAGGTGAGAGCAAGGTGTGGGCTGAGATGTAAACAAAGAGGCAGGAAGGCAAAAGGATCAAGCAGACTTGAAACAAGGCATAAGGAAATCGTCAGAGGGGAAAGGTTTATGACAAGCGAAGAGAATGTCATTGGATGGTGAATGAGATGATTCTAAGTTGATATTCTCAGAACTAGCTGTTTTGTTCTCATGTAACGTGAAATGCTGGTTGAATCCAGAACTTTCACATCAACACTGGAGCCCATTTCTCTAAGGAAATGGTTCCCCGCCAGACTGCCTCCCACTGCCAACACAATCAAAGGGTTTAGAAATCTGAATGTACTTTCTGTTTAATCTAATAAGAAAGAGGCATTGGAGTGAAGACAGGTAATGTGTGCCTTTTCAATTGGCCAAGGTCGCAGCCAGGCTAAATTTGGATTTGGGAGCAAGTCCTGGAATATGGGTCCAATCTTATCAGGACCAACGAGGCTAATTATCAAGATGGCGTATTGTTACAATAATGTCATGTTTCCCAGTAGGCAAAAATGTGGGGAAAAAAACGCTATTATTATTAACTGATTGTTGGTATGACAAAAATATGTTTATTTCTGACGTAAATTAAATGAGGCCAATGAACGGATCGAGCCAAAAATTCATAATATCGATACTGAGTTGGTATTCCTATTGATAGATACAAGGAGAGATGAAGTAGTGTCAGTTAGGTAAGATACATTTTAAAAATGATCATTACGTTTATTTCAGAAATAAAGGATAATCCTGGTTAGCACGATGGCCTCAAAGTGCAGAGGTCGTGGGTTTGATTCTGGCTCCGTCCTTCCTGTGTGGAGTTTGCATGTTCTCCCCGTGCTTGCGTGGGTTTCCTCCCACATTCCAAAAACAAGCATGGCAGGTTGATTGGACACTCTAAATTGCCCCTAGGTCTGAGTGTGAGCACGGATGGAAAGTTGCACCCGTTTTTGTTGTTACCAAAGTCTAAAATATAATTTTCATCATATGAAAAATCCAAGACACTGAGCATTACTCCACATATAATTCCAGCAGGTTACATTCTTGTAACACCATCCTGTAGCCTTTGGACTATTCTTTTTCTGCCAATTTTTGCACACCTGAGCCCTCTTTGCTTTCTTCTGTGGCCTTTGCACTCGACAAATGCAAACATGTACAACCTTGTCCTCTCACCTTACTGCTTCAGACCACATCAGTGTTTCCATGCCATGCCCCATTTACCCTTCGTGGCTCCCCACACTGCTAACAGCTCACCTACTCATGGTGGAAAGTCACTGAACTGTCTTGCCCCCAAGCTGTGGTCATCACCCTGCAATTCAACTGGGATTACTGTCACAGTCAACACTAAAAGCACCCTAAACTAGGAAAATAAAAATATAACGGAGCCAGGAGCGGTATTTTTTTTTTTAAGTCTTCAAATGTCAAGACCAAACATTTGCTCGGTTTTGACTCCTTAGGTGAGCAGGTATTATTGCAGTTCCTCAGTCAAAAGTATTGTTTCATCATAAATGACTTATTGTCTCAGGTACAACAATTCAATTCATCATTCTCCCGATGCATCCCACTCAAGAGCCTTTGATTGTACTCTGGTATCCAAGTGAACATCCTCACAAGTAATCATGAAATTTAGAAACAATAAATAATAATTATTAATAATTCGTTATCACAAATAACGGGCTTTTTGTACACAGGTGAGATTGCATTTGCATAAGATTTTTTTGTTTTTCATTTGGCAAGTTTTCTTGGGATTTTACATGTATTGACATTTTGAGCTTGTTCAATATATTCATGTCGCCGAGAAAATTTGGAACAGAAAATTCTTTGCAAAGGGAAAAACTGTTGGTGAACATCTGGCGGACGTCATGCTGCGACCTTGAACCCTGATAATAAATAAATAAATAATAAATAATCAACATTTGGTACTTTTGCAAATATTGGCACACTTTCGAAGCTCAGTGGGATATGGACTTAGGGAATCAACACCACGCTTCGAACTTATATTATGTAAACAACCATACATGGGCGATTAGTAACTGTAGCGGGAGGGGAGCAGAAACATACTTACAGTTTTACTCTGTACATTGGTACATCCAAGGACCACACAAAAAAGGTCTTTTGAGTGTAAAAACAGCATTTAGATTTTCAGAGACTAACAGAGGTTAGTCCTCAACCCCACTAAAAAAAAAAAAAGTCTGCAAATATGTGAATTGTGGTTCTGATCCGTAAATATGCAAGGATAAATTTATTCCAGGATCATAATGAAATAATATATGCAGAAGTGAAAGCTTCGTTAAATGAACATCTTTAACACAGAGATGACCTTCTAACGCTACCCATCATTATTTAGTTGGGATATTTGCATATCCCTTTTAGATCTGTCAAGTCAATCAGGAGTCAGATCTTGCTGTCAGGGCTGCTTAATGACTCTTTTTATGTGATAAACGTTTCATTTATTTATGAGAATGGCAGCACACTGGCACAGACTCAGCATGCTTGGAAACCTTAACGGAGCTAATTAATTGGTGTTTTTGCGTGGGATCTAGACCATTACACAGTCTCTGGTTAAGTAGCTTCGGTGAGCGTTGCCATCACTCTGCAAGGAACTGCTGTGAAAGGGCCACCTTGTAAAACTGTGGAAAAGGTCCCCCATATTCACCCCTCAGGGTTCTCTCTGCGGCCCCACGGCTATCAAGCTTGGCATGCTGAGCTGAAAAGCTGGAGGGGTGGCTGTGAAAGAGGTCCCAAAAGAGTCTTGATAGGTTCCCATGTTGTAACAGGGGTCCTCATTTGCTTGTAGCTATTTAAATCCTACCCTTTCTGAACAGAAATCCCCTGATAGCTTCTCTTAGCATGAGTCAAATTGCAATTTAAATAAGATAATGATTTGATTTTGTGTATACAGGCAATGAATATCAATTTTATGATGTCATTGTTGAACACAAGCGTATGATTGGACATGCCATTTGGAGGGTGGAGGGCATATTTTAAGCATGGTTGAGTGCGTCTCAAATGTTCCCTGATCATTTCAGTTCTGCACAGGGTTAATGAAGTGGATGCATGCACTAAATACCTCTTACATTTCAAATCCTAACTCTTCCTGTCATCTTCTAATTACCATTTTAACTTCACTTACTTTATGTCTGAGGTTTCATCATCACAAGTCAAAGGGGATTTGATGTTTTATTTACAGTGACTGACTCTCCAAGGTTCGATAATCTTCTCTGAAAATGGAGGTCATTCAGATTTTAAGTCATATTGTTATGATCAAGGATCTGTTAATGCCACATGTAGTGACTGCAATAATTGATGAAAGCAGTGTTAATAACTTGGTGTTACCACACTTTTGATTCTCAGCGGAACAGCTAATATACTGTACCCTCTCATTTTGACTTTTGCTGCTCTATTGAGAGAGATGTTTTCTTTTGAAATCGAGTTCTCTGTGAGTTTGTTAGGCTTTTTTTTCCTTCTTTTAACTGACAGTCTCAGATGCTGAAACTGGAAGAAAAAAAAAAGAGTGGTGAATTTGCACTCTAATTGAGAGCCAACAAGCGAGCAGGAAAACGTCTGAAGAAGGCCAGTGTGCAATTATTTATTAAAACGTCATCTGGTTTTGTCGGTATAGATTTCTGACCACCATTACTGGCACCCTATAATTTCTTTTTTGTAACACACATGGTTAACACATTTATTCAGTCAACTGTTATGAAAACAAACAAAAAAGAGAGACATTGGGCAGCGCTTTAATGCAGACTTTCAAATTTTTTTTTAGCTCTTGCTGACCAATTTGAACAGGAATAAGGAATTTCAAAGTAAATTTTATGAAAATTATTTAAAAAAAAATGTTGTTTAAAGACAAAATTCCAACTATGGCCTTGGACAAGAATAAAGTCATGCTTTTTCCTATTCATTTTTCCTCCACTTAAGCAACTCAGACTGCCTCTTAACATATCTTAGAACAATCTAAAAGCTTCTTGAAGAAATCATACAATTTTCCTCATTGATTTGCTGAAGTTCTTGCATGATTTAGTTCACTAATGGCACATTTCAGCATTTCGCACTGATTTTAAACTAGGCTGTCAAGTTTTAAACATTAAACATGTTCCCTCTAACCATTAATCACATACATCAGATGCATTTTTCTCTGGTAGTCCTGTAAATCCCAAAAATCTTTGATGTATTCAAGTCCTCAGCTGCCCGAGGAAACACAAACCCACAATATAATGGCTCATTGACTGTGCTGCATAGCTGTACTGTAGCGAGAGAGTTTTTTTTTTTTCTTTACTACCTTCAGGCAGTGTGCTTCTAGAGCTGCTCCATGTGTAAAGTACCTCGAGACAACTTCAGTTGTGATTTTGTTCAATATAAATAAGATTGAATTGAACTTCACTGCTATAGGCCAAATAGTTGTGCACTACAAAAAAAAAGGCTGTCCACAGAAATGTTTCCCGGTTGGACTGTGGTTTGTCTATGTGCTTTTTAGCAAAGCCCATGGGCGCCAATAATCGTGGCCTGAGCTGTCGATTACGCCTTATACGTTTTCACCTCATGGTTCGTTGTCTGAAACATTAACATTAACATGTAAACCCTCCACAGACATGGACCAAGTAAAACATTTGTCGTATGGTTGAGTTCACCTGTGGACTGTTTTTTTTTTTTTTCCCCATTCTAAAGAGTCCCAGAAACATGACTGTGATGTCACCTTTTTAGTACGCTATGTACTGTCGGGGTAATCCTGAATACACACCCGATAGTTGGAATAAATGTCTGATCAGGATTTACTATTTGAAACTGAAAAAAAAAGGTTTGTGTGGAGACATCTGGATTTTGCTACTTGTCAAATTTAATAATGTTTATCTGTGCCCCAGAGCAGTCCTCTTTATGAGATAATTGATTTAATGATGATTGTATTCTTTTTAATCACTTTTTTTAAATGTCATTTGGAATTGTTACTCAAAGCTCATTGTGTTATCATTGCGTAGTCTTGGAGGTGACTCCATCCAGGATCTTGGAGATCAGCACAGCCCGCCAGGATACCAGGTGAATAGACCACGAGTGGCCTCATTCGTCGCCCATCTCTTGCCATGAAATAAACTAACAAGGCAGTTGAAAGATGGCTGGCTTGTGCTGTCTTCCTGCGAGCAGATGACTCCCCATCTGGCACATCATTCTCATCAGCTCACCTTCCAGGCGTTCAGCAGCCACTTAGCAGACTTACATTGTTATAGGTCAACCCTTGACACTTTGTGTGCCCTGATCTTAAACTGCTACGCAGCCAGTCCAAATCCATCTGGAATTTCCTCTGCAGGGCTAATAATTGGTTCCGAACCAATGCCTCACCTTTCCCACTGTTTAGTTACTTAAACAATGACTTGGCTCTCGATATAGGAAAGGAGGAGAGTGCTCTCTCACTCACTAGCCCCTTTTCCATTGCAGCGGTTCCACCCTTAAACAGACTGGTTCTGCCCTCGATGGTTGTATTTTCTTTCCACGTTTTCAAGGCTGGGCACTTGTAGAACGCAAACGGAGGAGTGTCGTGACTTTACTATCATTTGAACGGCCGACAGATGTAAACGTTTCCTTCAGTGACGTACTTGAAGTAATGTACCTAAGTATGGCGTCCGTCGCCGGAAATACTAAATTGACTTGAATGGACCCAGCGAGATGTGCCGTGCATCCTTTGGTGCCTTGATAGGTGCTATCATTCTTAGTTATCATTATAAAAAAAAAAAAAAAGAAAAGAAAAACTGGGCATGATGGCAAAATTAATTCTCATTCTCTTTTAGTGATTGTCTATAGTAGAGAATTATCTTTCTGATATTTTTAGAGGTTGAAGTGGACATAGGTTGTGATATTGGTGAAGACTGATCTTAAATTTTCTCACATAAGTAAAGTTGGGCATCGAGAATCAAGCGGCACCGGGACGGGAAAACATGGAATTCCAACATGCAAAGCATTTTTGTGCTCTTATTAGAGCTGTAAAATAATCTAGAGTGTCATTCAACTCAAGTGTCGACAAATGCGTTCAGTAACCTGAAGGACACCATGTGCTCTGACGTCTGCCGAGCTGTTTGTTTCTCTTATGTCCGCTGCCCACTATTGGCCTTGCTCCTAATGGTTTATCGAGGTCGTCAAACTAGGGACATTTGTCTTGTTCCGCTCGCATACCCGCACTCATCCTTACTGTGACTCATACCCTCCGATAAAGTTTGGGGGCATTTTTTCACTTCACAGGAATCTTCAGGAAACGGTTCAAAAGTCCTCACCTTCATTATCTTGTTAAGGATGTTGAACATGACGACATTTTTGTGTATCTTTTCTAGCAGTTGGGTTATGTGTGCATCTTTACAAATATCGTCGAGGCACAGAGTCTGTCCGGGGCCTTGTTTGAAACACCCATGCACTATTTGTGTTGGCAGTGGTAAAGAGATCATTTTTCCTATCAGCCCCAAAAAGATCTTCAATCTTGGTTTGTATTCACACCTGAAACAAATCGCACGAGAGTCCATTTGGAAGCAGACCGAGACTCTCTCAAAAAGTGGGTCTCCACCCGTTTGTTAGATCCACACGAGGATTTGTTTGTTTTCACACTAGCATAAAACGTCCAGACCAGCGCAGGAAGACAAACCCTGGTCCATTCCAAGTAGCACCTGGCTGGCGGCTGAGGTTCGGTCAGTGGAGTTGAGCGCCCGCGGAGCCCGTCACCACAGGCCAATCCTATTCCCGGCCAGGTCCACCACCCGCACCACACGTCAACTCTGGACGTGCTCCGGAACCTTCCCGCAGAACTCCCCAGCTGCAGCACCTCGACGGGCTGCCTTGATTGACGCCACCTGAACTGCATAAAGTGTGTGCTTGGTTCTCGCGGGTTGCGACAAAGAATATGGATCAAAAATAGGGCTGAATTTGATATATATTTTTTAATCGATTCTCGTGCTTAGTGTCGCACATTTCATTAGAGGATTTAAAATCAGGTTACATTTCAAATATAACTCCTTCGCATGTCCCGATTCTGACATTCCTCTGCTCCTTCTAACTTCTGCTCCGACGCTTCAAGTTCATAGGTTTGATATTAAGTTAGTGGTTAAAAATAGCCCTTTGACTAAAAGGGCTATTTTTAACCACGGTAAATCGCAGTAAAGTTTACAAACAGTTCTGGAAATGAAACAGAGAAGTTAAAAAAGGTAAAAAAGAAATTAGTGAGCCCCGTCTTTTTTTTTCCCAAGAATCCAAATTCAAACGATGCCCAACCCTAATTATTAGTGACATACGTAGAGTGTTTTACACACTATCAATTGTTTCCAATTCCTTTGATGATGTCACACCAAGACATGGGGGCATATTGATTTTGGTGATTAAGTGGCTTCAAAACATTGATATTGAAAATTGATGCCAGTTTACTTTTCCTGAGCAAAATAAAATGCATAGAATTAGCTAGTTAATGAGATATTGAGGCTATTAGTCCTTTAATGACCCTTTAACAATAAATGGGAAAATAACAAAAAACAAACCAAAAAATGATAACGTTTTGAAGGTCATAGGGTGCATGGAATTTTAGTGACATCACACCAGAATTTCTTTTCATCTGTTCCTTTGCATGTAAAACCAAAAAAAGAAGCATGCTGAAAACAAACAATGCAAACACTCAGCTTTTTTCCCCCATTTTTGTTAAAAATTTGGCCTTGAGAGAGGTCGAAATTCTGGTTCTATCCTGGTCATTTCAAACGGAACAACTCGAATTTGGGACTATTGTATTGTACTCTGCAGCACTTCTCTCATGATTTTTTTCCCACATTTGTTTAAATAAATGCATTGTAGATACCACTATTACGAATACTACTACAACTAATAATAATAACATTAATAACACCAACAACAGCAATAACAACAGAATAATATACTTGGATGTATGTACTGATATGTAAAAGTATTGAAAGGTTAATATTCTTTCCTTCCAGCAAACATTTCTGGAGGTTATTGTCTTAAAATATCCCTCTTCACAACAAATGTCCTGTTCATACAGCTGTGGTAATGCATTGTTTTGTTGGAAATGGAGACGAGAGTGATCGTCTGAAAGGGCCTACATTCTGAACTTGGCAGACAGCAAAGAGAATAATAAAAGATGCTTAAATTATTGATTGGGACATGACAGCACTACGGCCCCTTGGAGCACACTTCATCAATATTTTCCATACAATTTAACCCAGTGCTTCCACTATGTGTCTATATATACGTATTCTCTGAATGATGTCATTCATGCGTGCGCACTCCCCCCCTTAACAAACATGCATTTGAGATTTGTATTACTGAAGGTGTGTGTCATATTTTTGAAAACAACTCTGTTCTAAGTAAAGCACACTGCTTCTCGACTGCTGCTGAATATAAATGCGCGGTGGACTAAGCAGTGTTTTTGTGTCAAGCCCAAACAGGCTGTCAATGAGTCTTCCAGCTCATCCCCATGCATTCCCACCATTAGCTGCACTGCCAGCTGAACCAAAATAAGAAGGCAATTCCCAGCAGAAATCGGCTTAGATCAAAGGGGATGCCTTACTGTTTGGAAGTGTGTTGCTGCTTAGGCCTTAGTGCTAACATACAATTTATACTTATGAGGGTTGCCCCCAGGTGTGTTTTCTAGCCATGCTCTGAATTTTCTGGCTGAAATATTAGCCAGGGTCCTGCATGTTTTGTTTTTTTGTCTCCACAGTCATACATGCAGAGCCTTGCAGCATGCATTGTATTTATATCTCATCAGCAGGAGGCTTGTAAATACTGCAAATATTGCCTTGTTTGTTTTCAAATTATAGCCGCTGGAAACCTGCACCAGAATGACAGGAACTCGTTGTGTAGTTTGGCCCTGTTTTATAATGCAGCTCATTATAATGTTGCACATACTAAAAACGTTGCATTGAAACTGCTGGCCCATGCTTAATTCAGAAAAAAAAGGTCATGCTTTTGACATTGAAATAACAGAATTTGAAAAGACGTCAACTGAAAAAATCCAGTTTTAACAATATTGCAGTGGATGGGTGTAATGTTGAAATAATCGTCTCAAACGGGGTTTAAATTCAGACTGAAATAGCAATGTAGGCCATCCCGATGGCACACAAGTAGGCCTACTGGACAGTTGGGACGTAACCAGCCTCCATTCATTTCTGTCCAAGGTTCTTGGACAGAATGTGCAGCCTTATTTCTCTCTCTTCCCATGTTTGCTATCATGGCAACAAAAATCCTGTCAGGTTTTGTCATGGTGGAGAAGATTGAGGTGGAGGACCCAAATGCAGAGAAGTGAGGCAGGCGGGGAATCATTGATGGCCGCTCTATCGTTCTGTGTCTTGGACCGGACGAAATGTCACACTACAACTCCTTCACCAACGAGACCCCATCCAATCGACTCGTGGTTCCGTAAGGATTCTGTCCATCGGTGCAAATCAAGGCTTATAAATAGGTCAGGTCTAGCGCAGGTCTGTCGGGGAGGCGGGACAAGCAGCTGGGTCGTCATGTTGACAGATTTATTATGGGCACATGTGTTTTGTTTTCTCCCAAAAAGAGAAAAAAAAGCGACTATAGACATGTTACTCCATGGTGGGGAGAGGGCAGTATGGATTGGAAAAAAGAACTACCTACAGTATGTGTTTATTTAAATATAACATCTCTTAAATGGAAGATCCCTTCTATCATTCAGCATGAGTTACAATTTTCTCTTTTAATAATATTTTTATTGAATAAAAAAAAACATTTCTTATTAAATCATATTGCTGCAAATATGTCAAAAGAGGGTATGTAAGAAGGATTTTGAGGGTACAGCCCTTGTCACAAATTATTCCCCTGAGAGGTACTCTTGGCTTTTTGAGATTTTGAGGCTGCTCAGATGCCTCGGTTGCCAGTTGCTTTTCAACCTACGTCTTTTTGCAGACATGGTGTCAGTGTCGACTGTAATTACCAAGACTTATCACAAAGCCGCTTTTGAACAGCATGTGCCTGTTACCTTACATGAGATTGTGGTCACTGTAGGCGCCAAACTCAGCACTTGTTGCTACATGTGTTCCTACCTTGGCACGGTCATTTGGTACGTCAGCAGTTACATGGCTCTGACCCACGACAATACAGCATGACTAAAAAGCGAGTAATGAAAACCCTGTCTGATGTCGTGCAAACAGCTTATCCCACAACCCAGGCTTACACAGTCACATATCCATGGCCTTGCTTTGCCTTCCTCACTCTCTTTTTACATGAGCCAGGAGCGATAGGAATCTCCATGGGCTCCTTCATCCTCTTCAGTGGCCGTCCAAGAGTCTGCTTGTCCGCTTTTGTGCGCTATTCTCTCCAGATATTTAGGTATTCATTGCTCCTGTACGTGATTCCGCGGGGTCTTGCAGCAGAGGTCTGCTTCCATCTCTTGAGATGTGAGAAGGAGAAAAGGAAAGAGGGGGGGGGGGGTGGTTGCTTATCAGCCTTAAACACCCGAGTGTCAGCAGCTCCCCAAATGCTATGAATATCTCTGCTTCTGTGTGTGTTTATTAAGCAGCAGAAAGGGAATTCTGTGTGGATATGCGTACGTGGTGATAGATATCGTGTTGTGTACACTTCATTTCAGTAGAGCTGCATGCTGTAATAGGAAAGAAGTATTAAATCTATACTGGTGTCACAGAAAGGCCACAGAGCCAAATTCCCTTAGATGAAAATAAAACCGCACCTGATTTTCGGTGAGCCAGCACTGAATGAGAACTGTTGCATCTGAAGGAGTATTTACATTTGATTATTAATTCAGAAAAAGTGATGCACTTGTCTACATAAAATTGGAAATTAGATTTGGGGATGACTAGAACAACAGTTGACACTGTGGACAATTTTCGGCACCATCAGATTTATTTATTTATTTTTAGCTGCACTGCGCTGGTATTGATTAAAGCAGTATTTCACAACCTTTATTGAGCCAAAGCACCCATTTTTCACAGAAAATAAAATCTCCAAACAAAATGTCACAGATAGTCGGAATACTAAAGTAATAATGATGTCTCAATATACTCACAAACGTACTCACTGTGAAACCCGGGCCTGTTTGATTATTTTATACATGCAGGAAGATGTGACTTATTTTGTTTTTTTGGATGATAACAGGCAGACTCATACGTTTATTGCAGCTTCTGCTATCTAATTAAAGGACACATTTATTTGTTTTACCTTTCTCTATTCATCGTTGGCAAAAAGCGATGGACAAATAAATTTTTACCTCGGTAAATTCATGGCCAAAGTCATAGTTTAGTTTTTGCCTTAACCCTTGTGTTGTGTTCCTATCAAATTTGACAGTTTTCAAAGTTTTAAAAGTCCTAAGAGCGTTTGAACACACAAATAAATAATATTGATTGGCTTACAATTTTCTGAGGGGTATTCAACGTTTTTTTATCCTCTTTTCTGTTCCCACAACACAACACAACAATTAGTGAAAAACTGAGCTCAGGCAGATCCTCATTTGTCAGATGAGACACATGCATGTTCACAACACTCACACAACTTATCCTACACTTTATAATATTTTTTATTTTATTATTTATTACAGTATTTTCATTTTTGTTGCATGATAATAGCACACAAAATCAATGTATCATAAGTGAAGTAATTCATACATATTTGATAGTGAACACACTGATGAGTAGGGGTGAGGCCAGGAAAATGATAGTGAGGATAGATTTGGTGAAGATGTGTCAGAAACTCAAGATGACACGGAATATGATCCAGACCAAGAAACAACTGATGAGGAGGATTCCAATGATGAAGAGGATGCCGTGCTGAGGTTGCTGTCACATTCAAATCAAAGAATGGCAACCGATCCTGGTCTTCAAAGTATTTGCGGGGAAAAGCCTAATTTACTTTAAATTATTCCTATTGGTCTTTCTACCAAAAGTTATTTGAACACAACATAGGAAAAATATTGTAATATTGATGATAGCAAAACAAACTAAAACAGAATTTCCTTGCTAAAACCAAAACCTCCTCGCCAAGGAAAAAAGCGCGTAAGGATCAAAGATGTGATGAACGTTAAACGAGTGACAGTTGGTTACCGCCTCTGAGCTTTCCCATTTAATTTCCATCGCTATTGAGCCCTTGTCTATCACAATTAGCTCTTCCCCCCTTTTCAAGGTAATCATCACAAATGGAATTGATTTATCATCATATGTAAATGATCCCACAGTTGCTGTTCAAAGCCATGACAAATTCCTTTCCAGCAATATACTGAACCTAGAGAAGAGTGAGGTTTTTGTTTTTTCGTTTACACCACTGCATATCTGCATAATCTGCATTGAGACTTACTTTTCAATTTGGTGCATCAGGGTTTAAATACTTAATGTGATACGGTTACTGGCTAACCTTTAATTAGCTAATTCTACTCCCCCCATTTCAAAAATTTAATCCGATATTGAAAAGATGGAAAGGATCAATGTCGTATAAATGAATGTATTTCCCAAATTTAATTAATCCCTCTTTTTCCTGACAAAGAATTAATTTCATTCCCTGGAAAACATCTGGCTCTCTTATATGGCCGGGAAGCCGTTTAAAGTTTGAAAAACTAAATTGTAAACATTTAGACGGTGGTGGTCTTGGATAACCGAAATTTCAATCTTACTTTTGGGCTGCTTATGTCCACAAGCTTTGGTACTCGTAATTTTTTTCTGATTTGCAAGATAAATTGTAGCTGGTTCCTTTATACCTGCGCTTTATATTATTCATCTTTACCTTTAAACTTTCATGATTCATTGATCCTGATGTGGTTCTCCATACTCTCATGACCTGGTATCCATTTACAGTGCTTTGCATTTCTGTATGCTTCCCCCCTTGGGTCCATTCATGTGGTCTAAGCAGTTGTAAGTTGAGACAGGCATAAATATATACTACGATTCTATAATTGTCATATACGGTTCAGTTCACAATTTGATAAGTTTGTATCTCGGTTGGATATTCTTCCACTGTTTTTTTTTTTTAGAAATTGCAAACTTTTAATGTATTTATTTTATTTACATTTCTTCAACTGATATACCAAAATGTCCCCTTTGATAAAACACATTCACAAATGCAAACAAACAAATCCACTACCAGAGCAATTTGTCTGAATTTTCATCTTTTTAACATTGTCCAGAAACATCAAAGGATTACTGGCGTTTTATGGCTCAGAAAAACTCACTACAGTCCACAACTTTTTCATAAAGTTGTGCTGTCATTTCAACCTTCATATATCTTATCGATTTTTATGCTGTTTTTCGTGAGACTGTGCATTGCGCTGGGCAAGAAAATAGGGCTCCTGGACATGCATGTTTGCGGAGTGTCGGTGGAAATCGGAAGACCTGGGGAAAACCAAAGCAAGCAGAGAGACCTGCTAGCAGACAGCAAATTAAAAATGCCTCACAGAGTTACACATCTTAAATGTAGTGAAATGCTGTATCTGCTTTTGTATTCATGTTACAAATTCAGACAAAGGAGTCTTCTGTGCATACTCCACACGCATGACTTGGACCACAGGGTCGTAGTCACGAATAGACAGAGGTGCTAAATTATGCAGCAGTGTTTGTCTGCTTGTTTCATCCTTATGTCTTGGCTTGACTGGCTTGAATTACATGTCTGTTCCGATCTCACTCTGCTTACGTTCACAGAGTAAGTTCAGCCTTAGGTCAACACACGAACGCACACACAAGTAACAGGAAGACCAATTACCACTTGGTTTAACCCAGTAGTATAAAACACAATTTTCTTTCAACTTGTTTGGCTCATAATAAATCAAAATTAATTCAACAATCAGCTCTCCCCAAAAACCTTTCTCTGCCCATTTATTAATTTAGACAAAAAACACGTTGCATTGACTGACATTTACCTCACAGTGTACAAGAATAATTATTCCACAAGACCGACTTGATAGAAAAGCATTACACCTGCGGGCCAGTTGGTATTTTGTTTAATTTGGATTAACACATGTACTTTGTGTGTTTCCTCTTGTGTGGGCCTGCACTCCCTGCAGGTGTGTAGCATTGTTTACTTTTAAGCCTTCATTTGCAAGGTGCTTAAGAAGCGCAAATATCTGACCTGCGTGAAGTTGGCCCCCCATTTCTTGCAAAAATAGGGGGAAATAGTTTGTTTCGTTTGTGCTGCGTTTGTTTCGTTTGTGCTGTTAAAATTTTCGTTTGTGCTGCTACGGTTCCAGAGATAATACACTCTGTTTTATTTCGAGTGATGACGTCACCCAGCCCCCCATTTTCATCCAAATGGGTCGGGAATGGTGCCATTCGTTTGTGCTCGTTTGTGCTGTTAAAATTTTAACAGCACAAACGAGCACAAACGCAGCACAAACAAAACAAACTATTTCCCCCTATTTTTGCAAGAAATGGGGGGCCAACTTCACGCAGGTAAATATCTACCATACTGTACTTATAGTACTTAATAAGGAATAATTAGTCTAAGGATTGTCAATAGATTGTATTATTGAGCAGTAATTGCTTTCAGTTTGCTTGTCTTAGATTGTCAATGATACTTGACCGACTATTACAATATGTAAAAAACAAATTTAACAAGTGGGAATTAACACAAAAAGGTACTTTTGTGTGTGTGTGTGTGTGGGGGGGGGGATTAAGGACGGAAGCACTTTTAAAGGACGAAGACAGAGGACGATTCTTTTTATGAATAAAGACAAGAGTGGTCATGGCGGAAGGGTGCGTCGGTCGCGGACAAAAGTCGGACCAGCAAAATGGGGTAACGTGCCCATCTCTGTGGATACATATGCAGTTATGCAAATATGCAGCAATTTCCCGAAAGCAGTGTTTCCTTCAGTGATATATTTTCTTCCTTGTACTTGTAGTACATCTGAAATGTGAATTTGCATTGCACCAGACCAATAAATGTAGTCATTAATGACTACCTTGAACAACTTTTTGACACCACATAACTTTGATTCGGACGGCAAGTCTGACTTAGAGCATTCTTTATAATCACAGCGTTCGAAGAACGTTTCATTGCTGCGAGCGCTGTAAACTCAAAGTAGATTATCTCCGTTAATGACTAAAAGGCCTGCCTTTTAAGTCATTCCACCTGCAGTACTCTGTGCCTAGAGTGACTCAGCTCCTCGTTCTCTGTCTCTCATTATAGGAGGGGACAGATAATCTCATGTCACCCTGTGGAAGTCAGCCAAAGGAAAACTCCCTCACCTTTTTAGGCAACCTCTTCTTTTAACACGACACGAAATGAAGGAATGGAGATATTAATCTTGACCCCCTTTAGGCATCAGTCAGCTTGTTGGGCCATTGGAGAATAGAGGATAACATTAAAAAAAAATCCAAGTAGTTGCTAGCAAGCATTTCCGAATCTATTAGCATAAAAATATCAGGAAGAGTGCACAAACAGAATTGCGCTGCATGCTCATTAACAAGTTGATATTTTTCACCCACAAATATGCACTCCAAACGATCCCTTCCACCTCTCACACTCACTCCATCTCTTCTTTGAAATTTCCATCTGTTCAGATGAAATATATTTGGCATCTGGAGAATGCCCCTTGGCAATGAGGGACCATATATCTTACAAATATCAGCCGTCCAAGCGTGGCTCATGTAATATTTATAAAATAGAACACGGCACTGGATTTTGTCAACAATGCTTATTGTGAACAGGTTGAACATCCAAGTTGCGGCAGCTGCACGCTTTGTGACAGACGAGGTGCTCGGCCAATGCCGGAATCCATTTCAATGCTAGCCAGTCAGGGTAGCCGACCTGATCACATCTGCCGGGCTTGTCCAATTCATTAATTATGTGTTACAGAGGCCAAAATCAGGCTTTGATTCTGGATGCCATATTGTGTTAAAGAGAAGTTTTGTGTGGAGGGGTGTTGATCAACAAGTGGCAAAAGATGGGCAGGCAGTGATTGTTTTGGATTTATTGTCTAACATTGTTGATGTTCTAAATCAACGGTTCCCAACTCTTGTCACCCTGTGTCATCCAGTTTCCTGCAAAGTTGCGACACAACAATTATACAAGGTTAAAACAACAAATAAATTATATTGTTCAAAAATAATATTTGAAATAGTAAAAATAAACTATAAATCATGTTTGTTTTTTTTAATACTTCATTAATTCCTAATTTTTCGCGGTTAGTTAGTCCTGGAACTAATCGCTAGACTAGTTACTCTGAATCTCTATTGCTTCCCTGGTGATGTTTTGTTATTTTGAAAAGGTAACACACAATTATTAATCCTGCTTTTCATATTAACATGTGACTTCCTCTCTATTTTGCCTGTTTATTCAATTAAAATTTAGTACTCCAAATTACTTTTAAGACACAGTTCATAATATGGAGCAATTAAAAAGGGGGCTGCCATATTTGCATATTCTTTCTAGTGTGGCCTTTTATCAAAATATGTCCTTTACAAATTAACATGTAATAATTTTGGAAGCAATACTGCTAATGTGTACATTTCTCTACGAGCGATACAGTCACCCCCTGTTGGCAGCCTGTGAGGCAGATGAACTTTTAACCTGAACTGTTTATTACATTACATCATTGCCTCCAAGAATATATTTTGAACTTTAACACTAACATTTTACTGCATTTTTCTTGCAATTTGTGACAGGGACACTCAAAACACGTCTTTCCCCCAGCCCAGAGGCCAACTGTGGGCTGTCCACTTTGTGTTGTGAGGTCAGCTTTATTTGCAAGCAAAACATAAATGCTTCAGGAAATGCTTCAGAGGGTTTATGTGAGACCTCAATGCAGAGGGCGCATCCCAAACGGCTGTCACTTTTATTTCTCTGCTTTGCTGTTGGCTCAAAGGCTGCTTAATGGTTTGTTGTCCAACAATCCAAACCAGCCCCACATCACCAGGGCTGCCTCCTCAACTGACACGATACTTATCTCCTGTGAAATATTCTCAACCATTTCAAAGTATCACGCTTGAAGTGCAACAGGAAAATATTTTTTTTTCTACATATTTTATTCCAGACCGTTTGGTACTTTTAGTTGCAAGAAGTTTCCATTAATTTTGGTTACAATCGAGACATTGTTTTCAGCAGGAAAAATAAATAAATAAATAAATATATAAAGTACATTACAATAGATCTAACTGAGCTTGTTCGGTCATAACACAACAGCATGGTTTACTTTAATTTATATTCTCTGATGAAGAAATGTGTAATTGTGTGCAGTTGTCTCTTTTCTGTGGTACAATATGTATATACATATGAAACATACCACAAATCCTATGTATTGGAAAACCTTTGACCGTGAAGTGCAAGTTAAAGGGCTTGAATTTTAAGAAGGGCAAGTTATTTTTGGTGCTTTCATTTTACAGTAATTGTTGTCAGTCAGCAGCTTTCATCATGTATGACTCATGGAAGTGAAAAATAATCATACAACAATGTCCAGAGTTGCTGTCAATGGCCACCGCTGCAGTCTGAGTGAGCATCAATTTAGAGACCGCTTTCTTCTCCAGGCAACACAACTATGCCATTTCTGTGTGGTGCAATACACTCGGCAACAAAGGCATTTTGTGCTCTTCATGCGCCGTGCTCCTTCCTCCTCCCTTTTCTCTCTAACAGTGCTTCTCCCTTTTAAATACACTTGTGCTTTTGACTCGGGGCATTGCAGCAATGGTATTGGCAAGTTTCTGTTTCAGTCTCTAACGCACATGTTACACTTTAACATATTGATGCAGCTGCGATTCAACATTTCTTTTCTGTTTGACCTCTCATTCTTTATTTTTTTTTCGAAGGAATTGTATTTTTCTGTTTTGCTTTGACATCGCTTGTTTTGAATTAGTAATGGTGTTTTCCTGCTTTGTGTTTGTCACAGCGTCCCAATTTGCCCCCCTTAGTTTTCCTGGTCATAGCCACGGAAATTGTCTGTGTATTGTGTGCATCTGGTATTCTCTTCTCTCCCTTCTTGCACATTCAAAGTTGTGTGTAGAAAATTAAATGGGGATGCTCCCTCAGCCAAATTAGTTTCTTATGCTTCCTTTTAATAACATAAGCTTGTTGAGGGAAGCTCAATATCAGAACTATGAATAGGATTTGTAATTGTACAGTATTATATAAAATTTTTATTTATTTATATAGTCCATTTTAAACATAAGGTAACTCAATGTCCTTCACATAATTGGCGGGTTTGTCTACCCAGAGTTGACAATCAGTCAAAGGTTTGTGTGAGCTCTTGCGATTTTTTTATTTTTTTTATTTTCTTATATTTTTCAACCTTTTAACCCCTCAAAAAACAGATGTTTAACATCTGGTTAACATTCTTCTCACAGAGATAACCTCACCACATAGTATATAATGTGTTTAATCAATTGATGCAATGCATGTGTGCAAAATAATAACTCCATTATGTGGCACATGGGAGTCCTTAATTATAAATTCTAATTGAAACTCAGTGGGATGCTCATTTTCAGGGATATGCTGTGAGGAGAATTATTAAGAACTAGCATGGTAATTACAGTTTACAACATGACAGATTCAATAATATACAATAAGTAATATTTAACAATGTAATACTGGCGATTTTGAGTTTGTTTTAGCGTTTGAATGCGAGTTCATTTATTTTTTAAACAATCATCAATAAACGATTCAGGGATTGAATCTTTTAAATTCTTTTTTGACGTGTTTTCTGACGTTTGCGGTACTTTCAGTTGAAAATACGATTCTAACGGTATGGTTAAAACTTGAATCTTTGCCAACATGACTCATTCATTTAATTCCATTCTACTCTCCAATTATGCAGAAACTTCAGCTGGGTTTATAGTGGCTTGCAGAATCCGCACTTCCTCATTGCAGGTGGCTACTTCTAATTTATTATTGATGCTATGTATATTGTTATGTCCCATCTTATCGATTTTCTTTCACAACAAACATTTTACAATTTAATCACAGTACCCACTCCCCCACATGCAAACACACCACAATCAAACCTTTTTTTGAACTTTGAATCAAGTTTTCATTGAGTCATATTGGCAACAAACTCCTTTAATGTGAACTCTATTTTTAGCAGAGACAAATCAGACTCTCTGACACGAAAGAGAAAACTCAACTTTATTTATAGCACTTAAAAAAAAACAACAACATGGATCTGTCATACATTACTGAAAATACAACCAAACATAGGACACAATCAACATAAGATATATAATATCAATATTAATAATAATAATAAAAATCGCAATATCCATCCCTTCTCTGAACCAATTCTCCTCACTTGGGTCACGGGCATTCTGGAGCCGAGATGAGAAAGAATGGAGGAGCCCCCATTTTATGATATGAGCGATCAAGGAAATTAATACGTAACATGAAAGGTGCTCCCTTTTTTGCTGTCCAAACAAAATACAATTGATTTATAATCTTAATGAAATTAGGAAATCGGGGTGATTTATTACTCTCGATGGCATACTTTACTGCAACCGTTTAACTAAATGCCGGTCATCAGAAAAAGCTTGTTTATTACATCCCATGAATCTTTTCACTGACAAGTCGTCCACCTTCTAAATTCAACTGAAATGATTCCATCGCGTGAGCATTTTGAGGCTCTCGATTGCCAAATCAAATTGTTTGCATAACCAATTGGTTCGTGTAATGCTGAATAATTTGTTTACCGGACTGATTGCAGGCTCCCATTGGTTTGCAAGCAGCATTGTTTTATTAGCGTTAGGAAGAAGAACATCGAAACAGTTTGCTGCGAAAATACTGTTTTGACCTGAATACGGATTTGTTTTCATAATTACATATTCTTCGTGTGATGGTTTCCCCTTAACACATTTTAAAAGAACATTTCATAAGTTCTTTCTATGGGACACTGCAATACATTAATTTACAAAATATTATTAGTTGTGAGATGATTACAGCTAATTATCAACCTGCCATTCCTCTCCCCTTCAATGCCAAATTCCTTTATGTTGTATGGATTAGTAGTGGGATTTACATCATGGGTATTTTCTTAATAAATTTTCCCTTGACCTACCAGTTACAAATTCAAGCAAAAAAAAAAAAAAGCATTTTGTTGCAACACAATTTAACACACTCTGCTGGCATACTGCCATTTTCCCGCTTCTAAATGCCAATACAAAAGGAATGCTTAGGTTTATGGCTACCTGGATCCTGGGAAGAAGAAAAACTGAGGCAGGGAGAAGAAAACATTAAATTAATCCTCTAAAAGCCTTTTAGCAATATTGCTCTCCCACGGCGATATGGTAGCACACATCGAGACCACTTCCCATCATTTAATTCAAGCTAAAATTTAATTTAGTCCGAGAGCTATTCATTTTGTTAAATGAATGCACCACCCACCACCCCCAACACTCATACATATGCAACACACACACACGCGCACACACATTCAGTTCTTATATAGTGATCACACACACACACACGTCTTGTACCGGTATATTGCACGACAGTATTTTTTGGGAAGACTGTATTTAACACAATAATTTCAATCAAAGCATGACTGTAACAGTCTTTTCAGAAACCGTGCACCTCAGAAAGAAAAATGTACAGTCATGGCTGACATCATGAGAGTCAATGTGTTGAGTCATTCAGCATTTTTGCGTAAGTGCACTTCTATGAAGGCCTTTCACATTTTCCCACACAGATCCATTTGGAACTTAATGTCTATTCCAGACGTAATAGCACAGTGATGTTTCTCTTTTACGCCAATCGGCTGGATATTTGCTGATTAGTCCTGCTGACGATTGATAAACGTGTGAATGGAAAGTCTCAAGACAAATCAGAACTGATCATTTTCATAGAGCTTTGTTTGTAACTTCCTTTTTATCATTTAGATATTTTTTTATGGTTCCCAGACTGGTCCCATTAAATGTTGGCGATAGACCACATATTATTATTTGACAATATCTTGAAATGATTTTTTTATCCATATTTTTAGAAAGAAAAATACATTTTGTGAGATTTAAATGACAAATTTGAATACATTTGAGTGCAATTTGCAAAGGAAAACCTAATCGAACAAAATCAGGCCAATACAGAATCAACCTGTACATTGTTATGTTTATATAGAATACGCTGATTCAGAACAAACTCATCTAAAATAATTACCTAAGATCTCTCTTCATTCATTCAGGAGATTCATAGACTACTTTATAATTGAGTTGCTATGCATCTCCTTCCTAGATACACAGACTACAATATAATTGAGCTACTCTCATCATTTTTCTCCACAACCTGGTGAGAACATCTCCACATCAAACAGGTCTCTTGATGGATCAGCACTTGCATGCACGATTTTTGCACAGAACAGAAATGTTAGGAAGCTCTTGAGCCAGAAGTGGACAATAAGGAGACATCTTCAGATTATCACAGTGGTATAAGTTAAAAAAATAAATATAAACAACCTCGTAGCCATCCCTTTTCACCTGCAAGGACTTTGGCTTTCACCTGCCATCTTCTTCGAGAGGCTTTTGATGGATCATTTTCTCTTCAAAGAAGGATTGATGAATAATGCATTTTTTTAATGACTGCAATAGATATACTCTGCCCAATTACCTCAATGATGCACAGGTGATGTATGATACACACACGCACACACACACACACACACATATATATATATATATATATATATATATATATATATATATAAAACTGATTTTACATTTTTAACCAGTTTTGAATTTTAATTTTCTAATTACAACAAGCTATACCAGTGCTACAAAAGGGGTGATGCAATTTACTTCTTTCCCACCAAAAATAGATAAATAAATATGTTAAATTGCTTCATGCAATTGAGTTACTATGTCGTTGTGGCCCTTGGCAACCGTTTCTGTTTTTCCTCATGACAGAAAATATGAATTGCCCACCTATGACTTGTAATATGAAACCGTGTGAGACCGCTAGCTAATTTAGCACAGTTAAGGGCAGCGGTCTGGTGCCCAATTGTTTTTGCACTACAGACCGCTTTCACATGATTGAATGGACTTCAACTGGAGGCTACCCTGGCTATTTCAGTTATTATCGATATACACATACCCACTCATGTATTTGAGGTTTGCATCTCTCCAATAAAAAAATAACGTACAGCAACACCTCTTTGCTGGATTAATTGTAAAAGTAACCTGTTGAATAATTACACATGATTACTTCCATTCAATATCTTTAGTCTTACCACATCTGATATGATTCTGATACTGAATGCGTCAAAATTGCCATGTCATTGTGGAACAGGATCGTGGAAGAATGCAGGCTTTTGTCAGCAGTTTAAAAGGGGTGCCTCACACCACTTGGTGAAGGTCAAATCAGCAGTCTGCTTATCTTTGCTTGCAATTTTTACTTGTCAAATGGTGCTCTACATTCACCAGCTGTTGCTGTGTAGGTATTTTCATCATTTGCTGATGAGCAGGTTGCCTGGCAGGTTTATTTTTTCCCACTGGCAGGTTTCACAGCAAAATATGAATGATGAAAAAGTCAAATGGAAAGGTTACAACCTTCAACCAAAATATTGTCCTATTAAAAAAAAGGATATATATATATATATATATATATATTAGAGGGGCTATTTACAATAGACTGGAGTCGGTATCAATTTATTGTTGGCTGCAAAAATTAATTAGTGAGATTTTAATAAGAAAGCAGCATGTCAAAGGTCATTCCTGAAGATAAGTCTAATGCTGAACAATGTCACTTGTGATTAATTTGAAAATCGTATTGAACCTGATTGAAAAAGCCCAGTCTGCATCGTAGGTGCTGACACCTTTTACTGGGGCACATAGGACTGGCCGGAGTGCGGAAAAACTAAATAAAATTGCCGCAAAGTTGTTATTATGCCGCAGCAACCAAAGTTTCCCTCCATGAATTAATTTGCTTTTACTTCTAGCACTGCGTAACCATGAGTGGCAACGTCCATAACACATTGCTGTGATCTGCAAACTAGTGATATTCCTCCGTGGCTGAAGGTGGAAGCTGTTGCATATGTAGGCAGAAGTTCCACCTGCGAATTCATGATCATATCATTTTTTTCAAAAACATCTATTTAAAATGTGTGTTATTTATTAAGATGTAGCATCATTTTTAATTAAGAGCACGAATGGCAAGCGTCTGTGTAATTATATCAAATAGCCATCTCCGCATATTGTCGCTAGGTCCACTTACGTACAATATATTCACCCAATCATATAAGCCGTTAATTGAATATTATTATTCCACACAGATCTCAATGTTTTAATTGACAAACACACATATTCACTTACATGAACTTATTAAAACAAGCTGACAGAATATAGGATGCTCTTTTCTGATTCTGGTCAACAACAGCAACCTTCTGCATATCAAAGAAGTAAACTTTATTAAGTTTCCACAAATAAAAGGTAGCTAGTCCCATCACTGTGCCTCACACACACAACTTTACTTGCGGTGCAGAACACTGCGACATCAATTGCATCCCGGCCTTGGTGATATCATACGTTAAGGGAATGTAGTTGAATTATTATTATTTTTTTAAATATGTTGATGGTTTCAAACCACTGTAGAAAGGAGCCTGTGCCCCAGTAGAACTTTATGTCTAACAACGCCCCTGGTCTGCACATTGTGTCATTAACGCGTAAAGCTTCCAAGTTCATCCATACATCCATTATCTGTACCGCTTCTCCTCACAAGGGTCACGGGGGGTGCTGGCGCTTATCCCAGCTATCTTCGGGCAGTTAGCGGGGTACACCCTGAACTGGTTGCCAGCCAATCGCAGGGCACACGTAGACAAGCATCCAAGTTAAAACTGGAATTTGAGCTTAGTTCACGCAGTATATTGATATACTAACTCGTGTGCGAACTGGCCATGTGGTCACAGCAGTGCATGAAGGTCATCCACCCAACAACGAAGCAACTAGCCCCGCAGTTGGTGTCGTGCCTGGCCCTGTACTTACATGAATGCTTAAAACACACGCAAACCAACCCACACCGCCTGCCTATTAGGATGAGCCATTGCAAAGGTGTGATGGCTGTGGGCACCTTGCCCGCTTTCCCCTCCACAGTTTGTCATAGCGTGTATTGGAAAGGGTCAGAGAGTGTCAACATTTTTCTGACAGCACAGGGGAGCGCTAGACTTTGTGCTGTGCGAGTTGATGTGTGGGTGAGCTGGATACCTCATTGTTTTGGAATCACTTTATTTTCTTACGAGGTGTATAGTATGTACGTGTCAAATGAACCATTGTAGACCAGGCCCGTCTCTCTTCTTGTTTCTCACCTTAAAAAGGGTGATAATGCATCTCATGTAAGTCTTGCTGGTATTTTGATGATATATAATCGTGTTCGTGATGCAGACACTTGGGGGGGTAAATTTTTTAACTACAAATTAATGAACGTCAGAGGTAATACAGGTGGAGTTGATAGCGACATCAATGCAGCCATTTTCTACACAGCTGTTTAGATTTGGTGACTTAAATGTTGTCAATGTCTCGATTTGAGACTGGAGATGTTCACTAATGTATCTAAGAAAATAAAATGTGTTTTTTTGGGGGGGGGGGAGGGGCGGGGGGGGTATCATGAATATTTAACACCGCCTCTGCGCCGAGGTTGTTCACATTAATTCTTTGCTCGCACGCACAGTCCAGTCAAGCCTAATTCTGCAGAGCAGACACGTCAGGGAGGGTATGTTCTTTAGTTTAACCTTGTCATACTCCTAGACAAAAGCTTCCTCGTGCTGGCAAGGGCCACCTCCAACATCGTTGTTCTCTTTGGCAAGACTGCTCTCAGACTGGACCAACGTTACTCGCTTTAAAGCTGGGCGTTAAGCACATAAATTCAACGCAATCTTACAATGAAATGTACTGAAAATAACAAAGCAGCTAGAGCAGTGGTACACACGCAAATTAAGTGTGTGCTTGTAAGAGAAAAGAAAATTCATCCAAAAAGTTTTGGAATGTTTTTTTTTTCAAACATTGGAAAACCTTTAACCTTTTTCCTCCACCAGTGCATGTAAAACTGCCTGGCCAGCGACGGTCATCATTATAGAGGTTCACTTGAGCTTTAAATTTGCTCATTAGCTGCCTAATTGGACAAATTAGAGTGCCGATCAGGAATCCGTTGGCTTTCAGAGGAACCGTTAGGTGCCTTTTAAATCGTCTGTCGACTCAGTTAGTGATACAGGACAAATTTGCTAAGTGAAGCAAATAATTGCTTCAACTGAGCATTAAGGGAAGCTGGCAAACAAAAGGCTAGCGCATCCAGCAACCAGGCAAGACTGTGCACAATCTCCACATCTTGACAAGTTATGATGTATTGGTAGATTCTGTTGTCTTTCATATAGTATAAATAACACAGGCTGTCTGTAAGGCTCTTGAAGATAAGAGAAAAGTAAAACACAAGATAAATCACGTTCTACAATGCTATGCTTTGACATCTGCAAACCATCTGTCAATTCCTCCATCCATTTTCTCCCATTTGAGATCTGGTAGCTAAGGCGTTCCCAGGCCAACCTGGAGACATATTCTCTCCAGTGTGTCCTAGGTAGTCGTCCCCTGGAGCTCCTCCCGGTGGGGTGTGCCCGATACACAGCATCCTGATCAGCTGCCCGTGCCACCACATTGGCTCCTCGCAACCCAAAGAAGCAGCGCATTGACCAGCATGGGTGAGCCTAAACCAGCAAAATATAGCATATACAGTTTTTGTTGTGTTTTTGTGCTGGTGCTTGTTTTGGGAGCTGGTGACACCAGCAAGACCAACATATGCTGGTTTATGCTGATGGCCCCCCATGTTGGTGTATGTTGGGTGTCTTCACCAAATTTTATTTCATTTTAAAAAAAAAAAAATTCTACGTAAATTTTACACTGAGACTTTTTGTGAACTCCTACTTCTAGTAAATCGCTGCTGTCGGTTAGAATACTCTTTTTGAGATCGCCGTTTGGACACACCATGAATATACAGGAGTGGCCCGGCTCAGGTGACAGAGTGTCGTTTCCCAATGTGGAGGTTGCGGGTCTGTTCCTTAACCCTTGAATGATTTCTTTTTTAAATAACTAATATAATGAAGGATGAAGAATGTTGCCATGCTGGTCCACGAGTAACATCAGCATCAGATGACGCAAACCCGTATTAACCAGCAAAGAATACATACATACTTCCCTTATTTTTTTTTTAGCACTCATATCCCGCTCGATCCGCCTCTCAATTGTGAACAAGACCCCACGTTACTTCAACACTAGGGTGGGACCTCCTCTTCGTCCCACAATACTTGAACACTTGAGGCGAGATCTCATCTGACCTGGAGAGGGCACCCCACCCTTTTCTGACTGAGGACCATTGTCTCAGATTTGGAGATGGTAATTTTCAGGCGAGGTTTTTCACACTCAGCTACAAACTGACATTCCCATAGTAGGAACAGAAAACATTCATCAAAAAGCTCCAAAAACAGGGGAAAGTTCCCGCAGTGAAAAGAGACTTTAAGTTCCACATTTTGCTTTGCACTTTTTAAAAATCAGGTATTTAAATGTCTCAATTGATTCTGAATCTTCTGTCAATAGGTAGTCAAGGTTAAAAAAATGTGTGTATTGAGCTGTCCAGATCTGCAAAAGGGAAGACATTAAAAGCTTTTTTCTGTGTGCAGTTCAACTCTTCAGTTGACACCTTTGTTAAAAGGTTGACATTTTCATTCTTAAAGTATTCAATGAATAAAGAAATTAGTTTAAATCCTGGTTGGTATGCACAACTCTACAAGTAATTTCCTGTCTGTGGACATGGTCATCCCGTGAATGAATTGATGTCAGCTACTCATGGAAATGATTCATCGCCAAATGAGTTGAATATAATGTTCTTTGTCTGCCTATTGATGAAGAAATTTACTGCTTAACATTTTAGTGATTGGGCAACTGTAGTCATTGGGTCACTGAAAGTTCAAACAGGAAGGAATTATAAATGAAGGCAATAGACTTGTCAGCCAATTTTAGGAATTACTACAAACCGTTAACTGCCAGCTGTCATTCCTACGATCTCACTGACTTTGTGTATCCTTCAGAATGAATTATACAAGTACCAGAAGAGTCATCACATCACATCATGAATCAACCCATGCACACTTATGTACAGTTGTCATCTGAGAGGACAATTGTGCATAAGTTCATGTGTAATACAACATTCTAATACCTAAACAGAATGAGAATCCTACAATGCAATGAAAACGTACTGCCGTCTTGAAGAGGGTGTCTTCACAAATTCAAACTTTATTGACATAAGTTCCCCACTTTTATTATTACTATCATCAAACAAATAAGAAAATCAAAGATAACCCGAGGAAACATAAAACACAGTTTTTAAATGGTATTTTTTGTTATTAACGGATAAATAATTATTCAGGTCCCCTGGGCTGGTGTGAAAAAGTACTCAGCCCCATTGTTAAAACATAAATTATCTGAGTTCATTTTCACTGATGACACCCAAACCCGATTACCCCCCTGAATCAAGTAATAGCTTCAATAGAACCTGTCAGACAACAAAATTAAGAATGCCAAAAGATCTCAATAAGCTGTAACAAAATGCGACGATAAAGGAATTCAAGCACAGCCTCTGAACGACTTGAAAAAAACAAATTGAAGGAGAAGAATGCTCAAAACGAAACACAAAATGTTTACATTTTTGGGCTTGGTGTGCGCTTTCCTATAATATCTCGCGAAACACCTTTTGCAGCCCCCACTTTACTAAATCTTCATTTGATTTCTCGTGCAGAAATTATACTGGCCCTTTCAAAGAGTGTGGCCACTAATTAACATTGCTCTTGTATCTCACAAAAGAGTCTGTCTACAAAGAATGAATCGGTCTCTTTTTAAAGGAATGCCGCAAGCAGTCCATTGTCAATGATAAAGCTTTACATCATTTTGTCCTCGCCTTATGGAGTATGCAACACACAAACTCATTAGTGGCATGATAACTCGCCTTATAATTAGATAGGGAATGATTAGATGGTTGGTGCGCCACTGGGCAGTCCCACTTATGACATAATCACTTATCCTTCCACAGAGGGGCATCTTACGCTCTGTCAATTAATTTGGATGATAAAACAATGGTTGGTTGGGTTTTTGCTTTTGTCACACTTAACAAAGAATTCAACTTAATTCGCTTCTATTGGAAATTGTTCGCCAAAGCCAGGATTACAATGCAGCTCTACTGATAGTTTAGCAGTCGGACACAACCTCCCTAAACAAATTGCTTCTTTGCTTATTAATTGATGCACCTCGCCAGTCGGTCATTTTGTCAAGTTTTTTTAAGCGTGCTTCCATTTGTAAATTTCACCGGTCTTTCTGTCAATATTCAAACCTCCACATATATTAAAGGTCTGCCCAAGGAGTTTAACATGTGCATACACTCAAATAAATTTCACATGCACTTAATGCCAATCTAGTTAACTATTAAGTACAGCTGCCTGCTGCTATTTTAACTCCTAAAACGGCAAAACATTTTACTTATCTTTATCAGAATCCCACACGACACTATTGCAAAAGGTGCTTTTTCTTAGACGTCGTCTTTTTATATTGATGCGTTTTGGCCATTTTTTGTTTCAAAGTATAACAAATTTGATCATTTGTTTAAGAGTAATTTCGATCGATGTTTCAAAGTCACTAATGTTTTGTCATAATGTTGTACTTAGGGACCTTTTGCGCATGCGCTGCAAACCGTGCAGCGGCCGCAAATAGTGCAAAATCATAGCTGCCATTGACTGGAATTCCCACCTAAAGTTTTTACTTTAAAACAACAACAACAACCGGTGCCGCCATGTGTGATGACGCAGATCCAACACAGTGACGCAAGTTGATGATGGAACACTTACTGTCCCAAATGTGCAATTTCGGCAAGCTTGTAAAGTGCACTTCTAACCCGGGTCGTGATGATGCAATAAAAGATGAAAGCACACTGTCTTCAGTGCTATAGTCCTTCATTTTTTGGAAGTTTCTCGTCATTGGCCAGCAGAACAAGCATCGGTCAATGACATATTGACGGACCTTCCGTTAGTACTGACACCTGTGGTAATTGGTACATTATATTCAATAGTCCACTGCAGGTGCTTTGCAAGGTGGAAAATCCACCAAAAGATACTTTTTATAGAAGAAGGTATTGCCCCTCCAGCCAAGTCTAAAGTCTGAGATCAGCCGGATTTTATGTTCAGTGAGTCAATTCAGATTTTTAACTTTTTGCCAGTGATAGCTTTCAATCAAAGGGGAATAAAGAAAGCGAGGAAAGCCTCCAAAGCTTTCCTACGGGAAGGATGTTAAGAAAACAGTGGGAGGATGCAGTTGGAAGAGTCTGCCTGCTGCCTGCCCAAAGACCCTCTGCTGTGCGCTCGTCATGTGTCTGGCTATGGATGACGCTTAAAACCAAATGCAATGCCAACCATATTTCTCAAGGAGCATAAACGCCCACGAGTGACAAGTATAAACTGTGGCGAAAGATGTGATGTGTTTGTGGAGTCGACAATGTTTTGTCCTCATAGGAGCCTTCCTTTAATGACAATACAATTTCAATTATTGTACTCAGCCCTATCAAGTGTCCATTTAAGATAGTCTTTGCACCTGGGGAGATCCGCTCGCTCCATGTCTCACTTGGCGTCATGGAAGGGACCCATTACAAACTCTCCGTGTCAGGTTGTCGAGGAGGAGGAGGACCCAAAAATGCTGGGAAGTGAGGCAGGGGAAACTTAAATGGTATTTAATCTACAAAAACACAAAAGTACAAAACAAGTGGGATCAACAAACTCAAGGACTTGACTTAACTTTAAAAAAAAAAAAAAAAAAAGAAAAGCGAGACAGGCATGAGGACAACTGACGTCGACACAGACATGGACATCTGACAAGGACAGACAAGAATTGAAAGCAAACAAGGCACGAAATACAAACAAAGTAACGAGACAACGAGGAACACCTGGACAAGATACAAAGGGTTGGATTGAGCTGATTGGTTCACACTGGGGCTTGGGTATACGAACGCAGGTGGCCACAATGAACATGACAAGACACACCAAACACATGGAAAAAACATGAACTAAATACTAAACCAAGAACATCAATGACATGACAATCAGAGGTTAAAGTATATATGGATTTGGTCATTCACAGCGTATATAAAAATATTACCTGTCAATCAAATATTTTTCAGACACCTCAGCAGACAAGTGCACCAAACTTGCGTGTGAAAATCAAACGAAAACACGTTTAATAATGAAACACACTTAACGATGTTTGAATACACTGGAACTAAGGAGCAAGAGGTAGAAAACATCGGGGTAAATTTTAAGAAGCAGTCATTTTTAGCCTTGCACTCATTTAAAAGTGGAGTTGCGTCTTTTAGTTTTTTTTTCCACTGCTAGGAATATTAAAATGTAGTCTCACTTCACTCTTCGCTCCCTGTACTCTTGCGTCTTTCACCAAAGCCACTTAAACTAACAACTAAATTTGTTGAAAAAAGACGATCTTTTTCACGGCTGTGACATTGCTAGTTATGACTTATTCACGTAAGAGTGTCAAGGAGTGTTGCAAAATACAAAGGGCTTTACTTTATTGACCAGCACAAGTCTGGCGTGAGGTGCAATGAGGTGAAATGTAGACCCATTTTTACAATACCCAAAACATCTAACATTGGCTGTCTCACTTATTAGCTAATTTCCAGCACCTTTGTGAAGTTAGAAATGGGTGGGTTGCGCCGTTGTGGGTGTGAACACAATCGACCCTTTAAAATGAGTGTGCGAAAGTTTCATAGACCTTGACATGGCCAAAGCAGAACCTGATTGACTGGCGTGCAGGAGGTGAGGAACTGCAACAATACCTCCACGGGTAGATGATTTCAAGTTGACTTGGGCGATCACAGATCGCTTCTGTGAAGTGGGCACTTGAGACCACCTTCCTCCCTGATAATATGTGTTCATGCGTAACACCCTGATCCCGGCACGAAAATCAAGATGAGACAGTTTTTACGCTCTAACACACCAGTGCTGTCTACGAATGTAGAGCTCCAAGTATTATATAAAGTCCTCGACACTCGCTATCCCCGTAGCCTCACTCTTCCTATTCTATACCTCTCATTCATGCGTATATACGCTGGAGGGCATCAAACTATTCCAAAGGGCAATAGTCTTGGACAGAAGCGCATGAAACGCAATCGACGGAAATTCCATCTATTTAAATACTATCTATACATTAGAGATACACGCTTCACTGTGGTCGACTGGAGAGCACATCCGCCTGACAGTTTGGAGATTGTGTGTTCAAATCTGATGCCCAGCCTTCCTGTGTGATGTTTGTGTGCTCTCCTGCATGGGTTTCCTCTCTCATTCCAAAAGCCTCCTTAAGTATCTAAATTCGCCACCGTTGGTGCTTGAAACAACCAGCATGAGAAATTTGTCATTCATCCACATGGGTTTGTAACCATTATAATCCAAGTTGAAATGAATTCCATTACTGAGATAATTTCATATGAGATAAGCGATAGGTTAATTGTTTTCAAAGTCAGATGAACCTGAAAACGGAATACTTTTTCTAACTCATCTAAGGTGGGTCAAATCCAAGCTGAGACACTTTTAGTGCAGCCCGCTGGCTTTCTCTCATCAACCACTGATTATTTTCTAATTAAATTACTGCTGTGGTTTCATAACTGTCTCATCACAAAGTAACAAAAGTCATTCAGACTGTTTTATTTTTACACCTGGGCTGTTGAGCGGCATGGTTGACGAGAAAATTCATTCACTTGCAAGTTCGTGCACAAAAGCATCACGAGAATAGAGTTGTAAAATTCCGTAGGAAAAAGAAAGACCAGCGTCTCCTAGATATAAATGTATGCCGATATTAAATAAAATGTATTAAAAGTAGCAATTATATCTTTCCAAGCAGTTTGAATTTCATTACGTTAAAGAAAGTGACTAATATGAAGCCGGACTTGGTTCATATAGACATTCTTTCAAATAAACATCAGAAAAATCAGAATTTCTTTGACCAATATGCAACTGAATCAGTAGCTGTACCCTTGAAAAACTAACCAAGGTTCTTTAAATCTTACTTCAAGAATGCCTGTAGATCTTGTGCCAACTGAGCAGTGGAGCAATTGATGGCATGCTGTTTATGTACCTAACTCTTTGCTTGAGCTACCACTTCACTGCAGGCTAAAGAGTAAAACAAACGCATAGATGAGGCATTTGTCTGCAACCCCTCCTGGATTGTGTGACAGGCTGCAGTAGTGGAGAGATCCCATCACTCTGACAGGCGGCTTCTTGCAGGGGAAGAGTTAATTGCTGTGGGACCAATGTAGCCTTCAACATCCATCAACAAACTTCCAGCTCGGTGAGGTTTGAGGTTTAGAGGAAGCATTGAGATGGAATGCAACCATGGAGGGCCGTAGAGGGCAGAGAGATGTGGGAAAGCTCTGATTTCCTTTGACATCTTTGCAAATAACCTTCAAAATAAAATACTGTGGTTGAGCTGCTTCCCAGAGTGAGGGGGCACTTTCTCGCCACTTTGAAAATAAATATTTGGTTATTCTATTCGCGCAGCAATACAGTAAGCACATTTGTTGTCAGAATTTACACTTCACTTGTATAATGGACTCCTACGTTTTACACAGGTGTGTCAAACTGAGGGATTATTCAAGGATTTACACTAGCCTGCGTGATACACGTCACTATTATAGCATTTTAGCACCCTTGAAAGAAAGGTGCAACTGTGTATGAATCTAAGCTATTAGTATTATTATTAGCAATAGAAATATCATTATTAATATTAATTTTCTTGCAATGCATTAACTTTAATTTACAGAATACGTATGAAATTATGTATGAACTCTCCCACACATGACTGTGCCACCCCAAGGTAGAGGAGGCTTTAGGTTTAGGAATAATACAGCGTATGCAGTCTATATCACTGTTATCAAACCGAAGGCCCGGGGGCCAGATCTGGCCCGTGACCTCATTTTATGTGGCCCGCGAAGGGCAAATCGTGTGCGTCAACCTCCTGTTTCTATCACATGTGCTTCACTTTTACCAACATTGAGGTATAAGATATTGGCATTTATTTGTTAGCACTCCTCCTATTTTATATTAAATTGAAGAATTGTTGAACAATAATTTCTGACTGGCTTTTGATTTCAAATATGGCTTTCCATCAATTTGTTGTGTATGTGATAACGTAAGGTGATCATACATTTATTTGGGTTCACAGTCATAACACTCCTATGAGTGAAACCATAACCCTGGTTTATATCCTCAATGTAGGCTAGTTTAGCCATGTTATAGTAAGAATATGTGAACACTTCCATCCAGGAGTGAAATCAAGTATTCTGACAACCTGGGTCAACATCACCTTATTGACGACCGCCCCACGTTTGCATTTTCACATCTGGCTCATCAGTAGAAGTCGGAGCATGTTGAAACACACAAACCCAGAAAAAGAAATTTGGGCCATTTCGGTCTTATATTTAAAGATAGAGCATTCCTGGAACATTTGAAGCATTAACACTTAATTATAAAGAGACATACAGTAGTGTGCATTTTTGCACCATTTAAAACACTGCCAACCCCACTCCCTCAACTTCGGGGTGTTCCAAAAGCAGAATGGCTTTGTGTTACCATGACAAATAGAGGCATAGCTTTTCTGAGCCTTGGAAATGTTACTTTGACGGCTTCAATGCCCATAAAGAGTAAAAGCGCTGATTATTTTTTCACTCGGGGAGGTGCCACTTTATCATAACAGGCTGCCACACTGCTCTTGAGAATTTGTGTTGCCATCAAGCTTGCTCTACAAGTCTGTGCGGAGCTACGAGTATTTTAATGCCAGTAGTAACATCTGAACAACTTGCTTAGAGACACGTTTACAGGGAGACACCCTGCACAACCCAACATAATCAACGTTTTGGTTTGGCAATTTCACACTTGATAGGTGAGCAGCCAATCCAAAGACTCAAATATTTGCATACTGAGCATACAAAAGGTCAGTTTTGCAGATGTCAGGCAGCAAACTTGTCCGAGTAGCTTCTATACATTTTTTATCTCAATCAAGGAGGTTAATATAAAAATACAAAACCAAGGTTCTTGCAAGAGCCTATTAAATATTGGTGCAGATCCAGATCAATGTTCAAATTCAGGATTTTTCTCAATGAAATGCGAGAGAGGGCATTTTCTACGGACGTTCTGATAATTGGGGTAGAGTTTGGGACTGATCCAATTTCAGATTGATTTGCCTTGGCAGCCTACATTGTGACCCTCTTTGTTCATGAAAACATTTTTGAAACTTTGGTCTGGACCAGAGTAATAATATCCAGCAGGTGTGACCATGACAATAATTGTCATTAGCTCACTGTCATCCCACGGCGCTTTCAATACGTGATTTGTCGAGCAAAGGTGGCATCTACACATATCCCTCTTCCCGAATTGAACATTCGTTGTTGAACAATGCCAATACAACATGCATTTAGGCTACTTTGTTTGTTTGATGCCATTTTATTCTGTCTCACGGGACAAGAACAACCTTTAAGTGCAATGACATAAATCACTGCAGTGTACTTTGCAAACTTATTGTAGTTCAAGGGTGACAACATGTGAATATATTTGATTTCTCTCCAAATTCCCATTTTGCCGCTCTTACCTCATCTTACCTCCACCCACACATGCAAGGCACAGTACCATCTTGAAGGTCTGTAGGTGTCGTCTCCCTGTTTCAGCAGGTCCGGAGGGTAGGTAAGCCACTTAAGCTGTCATTTCAAATTATGTTCAGAGGAGCAGATGGGACTGGCTCCTCGATTGGTTTAAGACAGAGCAGGGCACTCAGGCTGTGTAAAATCAGTCTTGTAGTTGTTGGTGCCACAGGGACAATGGTTATTGTCGCTTTGGTTGAGAGTATGTTGCAGATGAAAAACATTTTCTAAATTGTGATTAGTTATGACATTTAGGGGTGTGTTTTTTTTTTAAACATGGGTCAATTAGTTTTGGAAGCGCTAGAATCCAAATTTTAGCTTTGAATTTGTACTGTTTTGCCTCTATGAATATGTTATATTAAAATAACATACATAAAGGGTTAAGGGCTTGTCATTGCCATGGAAAACAAAGATCATCTCATGGTTTGTAATATTGGTGCACCCGCCAGGAGTTGCGTCAGTGCTTATCCCATTTTAATGCCCTCTATTTTCATTGTTTATATTAGTTACCAAGTGACTCAATAACGTATGTCGCACACCATGTTTCTGTTTCTCTGTTTGCGTGTTCTGCCTTTCTTTGTGTTGCATTGTCCCCCTAGTTAAATGTTGGTGGGCGGAACCTCCTTCTGATAATAACATTCATCTGGGTATTTTGGTGCAGCACAAGCAGAAAGAAGAGGCCAGATTATCGTATTGCTTAACTTCATCGGTGACATTGTATTTCTGCAGTCGGACCTTGTCTTTGAATGTTTTTTGTTTTTTTTCCTCAGGCTGTACTTGATGTTTGTTGCTTCTTTGACAAATGTAGGTATTTCCATGTCATCTTTTCTCTAAGGTTTCTTAAATATTGTGTAGTTTGGATGCACTTACAGACCGTGAGACATACACACGGAGTTGCCGTTCAGTCTGTGTAGCAACGCTACAGAATTACATAATTCGTTCTGATTTGAATCTTTGTTTTATAAAGACAAAAATCCGACATTTTGTTCTGGTTGAATGAAAAAATGCCGGATGAGCACTACACTGGACCCGCCACTGGACAGACATTTTGGCCTTGGAGTATTGAGTGTGCAATTTTCTTCTCTTGCACCAGAGCTGTTAGAATCTTCATTTCAGTATGAGACAGTTGCTGTTTTACACCGAAGCATATTAATTTCACAATTATAAACATGTTACGTTAATAACCTTTCTACAGTGTCAATCAAAACTGATCATTATAATGTAGAATTCACCATACAGACCTTGCATTGGATTTCATTTGCACATGTAAGCCGACCTAAAGGTCTACATTTATTAGCGTAGCTTTGTCAAATTCAAAGTGCAGAAGGCAATTATGCAACTTGTTGAAAGTCATCTTTTCTGGAGTTCCTTGCACATTCATTAAATGACGATGACATTTATCTACCCCGCACCCAATATAACCAAAACAATATAACAACCTCATATTTAATTACTGATGAGCCACTGTGCGGTTGGTCCTGAACTTCAGATCATTATCAAACCTGCATTATTATTACTTTTCTTGACAAATGAGTGGGCACTGGGAGACTCGTTAAACGAAGATTCATATCATAGACCAATGATTCCCAACCAGTGAGGTATGGAACCGTAGTGTGCCATGGAAGCTCAGAGGTGCCGCTGGAAATTATCCAGTTTCACTTACCATATTTTTGGAAGCATAAGTTATATATTTTTGTCATAGCTTGGCTGATCCAAAAACTTGTACTCAGGCGCGACTTGTATATATTCAAATTTGGAATCCCCATTCCCTTTTCATGTGTACTTTAGGTGCATTTCCTGCATGTTTTCCACCGGCGATAGTAAAGCAAAAGTTTTTGCTGGATAACAATTTATGACATTCCGTAGCATTAACCTAATTGTATTTGGACCAGGTTTGTGTTTTTCAATATTGACGTCTTATCCGTCCAGATGCTCGACATTATCCCCTACCTTGAGTCGCTAGGCCTGAAGTTGCACTTGAGTGCTAGATAAGGTCTCCTTTCTCCATTGCACTTCATAACAGCACTACATAGAGAGGCGCTCTCTAAGCTCATAGCAATCTATAAACATTTACTTTAACTTGTCATGGCCACAGTAGCAGTTTTAATGTTATACATGAGAGAGACCCCATGACTTGTAAATGGGATCATTTGCAGTGCTGTAAATTGCATTCCAAATTATTATGCAAATGTTGTTTTTCTCAGATTTTTATAAATAGTCTATGCTAATGGTACTCAGCATAATTTTCAAGTCATCGACTGTTAGAGAATAATTTGAATGTTTTTAAACAAACCTTCTAATTATAACAGAATTTATTTGAAAAATAAAATGTTTTAGGCATAATGCATGGTTCCAAATTAATATGCAAAGCGGTGATTTGAAAATTTTTATAGGTTGGAAAGAACTGAAAAATAGTCATTTGGTGACTACACAGCATTAGGCAGTTGTATTTCCTGAACTCAAAAGCTATGTATTTCAATCAAAAACATCCTAACAGGTCAAGTTCCATTTGAACACATGACCTCACAAGTCTTTCATCTATTGAACTAGTGAGTTTTTACACATTCTCTGCTTGAATTTTTATTTGCAGGATATAAGAGCCTACCAAAGCAGATGTGTTGGATGTGAACCGCCTCCCAGTCTCATAGAGCTTGCTTTAGCTCCAAAGGCTCTGAACAGTGCATGATGGGGGCACCTCATGATTTCCTTCCTTGTAGGCCCATAGCAGTCCATGATGCAGTGGTAAATTGTTCCCTGATGAGGGACGTGCGACCCTGGATGGCCATGATGGATGGAATAATGTATGGTTGGTAGATGGCTACCATTTCCCCACAAGGCAACAATGACAGCAGGAAGATAGCAGACTCATGTTTTGAGCCGGAATTATGGTTAGAGAGCTGGTCGCCCCCTTTCAAGTCCCTGAAAGTGAAAGTTATGTCGAGTTCCTGATTGACTACTTTCTTCGGTGGTACAAAATTAAGAACAGAAGTTTCATGAACATACATCATTTTATGCCACAAATGATTCCTCTCCATCCTGGGCTGTTATGGGCATAAAAGAAGAGAAACCTGTGTGTGGTCCCACTCTCCTCTGATGATCAACCCAATTGTGACCCTCTGAAGCATCCTGAAGAAGGAGGTCAATGAGGGATTGGCGGAAGTCGCTAAATATGAGATTGGGAGCCAGTTTAATTTCCAAACAACACCTTGGGGCGGCCTAGAAAGAAATTCAAGCAGAAGCTGTCCAAAAACTCACCAATTCAATAGATGCAAGAATTAAGAAGCTGCAATCAAATATGAAGTCCAATGTAACTTGACCTGTAAAGCGTTTTTAATTAAAAAACTTGATTTCAGATCATTCAAACTCCTAATGCTGCAAATGAAAACATTTGAGGTTCTTTCAGGCCTATAAAATGTCTTGAAAAACTCCTGTGCATAATTTGGAAGGGCACATTTTAAGAAAATGTATATTTTTATTTTTTTTATTTTTAATACTGTTAGCATTGGGAGGTTTGTTTAAAATATTCAAAGTATTTTCTAACAGTAGATGACTTGGAAATTATGCTGACACTCATTTGCATAAACTATTTATACAAACCAGAGGAAAAACTAATTTACATATTAGTTTGGAAGTTTTTAATACAACAGTTGAGCACAGTTAAAAAAAATGAAAATCGCAACTGGTTGTTGGAGAGAAGCTAGTTTTCATTATAACTAATGTCGAGGTGACCTTGCAAAATATCAAACCACGACACCCTCAGCTCAGGGGTGCAGCACAGTTGCTGTGGCGATTACTCTGCCATCTGTCTTTGCATGCCTGTTTGTGTGTGGTCTGCTTCTCCATGTAGTGTGTAACAGAACTTTAGTGTCCAATAAGATACATTTGAAGCTGATGCATGAACAGAATCACAGTATCATAGTACATTGTATACATTTGAAATAAGTAAAACATGGATACATGAACAAAGTTCATTGTACTGCATTTGAATTAAGGACGGCTCAAGATTTAGAAACCCATGCTACAGAGATTCATGCGGCCGAATGTGTCATCAAAATGTAAAGCATGGCGGCAGCTTCGAGGGGAAAATAGAGCTCGTGGCGGTTACCTCACTTGGGAAATTTGTATTGGTTGGCGACAAATAGCAAGGTAAGTTACTGTTTGTTAGCGACTGGTAGACATTGCACAACCTTTTCCCTTTTGATTTCGCTGGGGCATTCGAAGGAAGTCGCAGGTGTGTTTTTAAGGTGTTTATTTAGAGTGTGTGAAAGCTCATTTCCTACCTCAGCGTGGTTCCTACCTTAGATTATATCTGTGCTCACACGCTGTTGGGTGAAACTTGCAGCTATCTGTCTACAAGTCGGGACTGAATGGGGAGCAACAATGTGGACATACCAGCTTTATGGGTAACGTTTAATTGTACCTGTGGTGGTCAGAAGGTAAAATATATAGCTATGATTTATCAAGGAGAATTATTCAAATGAATTTTTGGTTACAATGGTTATATTAAAGCAAGCTTATAATTGTTTGCTGAACCTATCTAAACCATCTTGGCCCGGCCATCTCTCCCACTTAACAACTGTGTTGTTTACCTCACGCTGGATTCTACATTGTAACATTGGAAATGCGTAGTCACAAACGCTCAGTTTGAATTGGTCTGCCCGCAGCAATAGGCTAGCAGGATGACATTTCCAATGACTTTTAGCCACCGAATCAGGAAATAGTTGTAATTCTGCTGTGATGAAAATGTAGACGCATGCTAGCCACTGCTGCTAGCATGGTACGCAAAGTGAAGTGGAGTATATTTGTTATTTTTTGCGCTTATGGATTGGATCAGACGGGTTTAAAATAAAACAATGTGATACAGATCAAATCATTTTGACCTGTGTTTGACTCGATACTGATCCAGTGGATCGAATTGGACCATCCCTAATTTGGATAGGCTGACCTGGATGTACTTGTTTCTAATCCAATTCACAGACCATGGCCCATTTGGTACCAGGCTGCACCGAGACAGACCAAAAAAACCGAGCGTCAGCACCCAATAAGACCGAACCACATTGATCACTTTCCGAAGGGCAATTATAAGTAGAGCTGGCTGGCTCGGTGATTATGTGATTGATAATCGGGATATAATGTGACCAGCTGCGAGCTATGAACATATTGACTCCATCAGACGGGGTGGAAATGTGTGCGACTTCAGGCAATCTGATTCCAGCGTTTCCTTCTAACTTTGCTTTTGCAGTTTGAGGTAAACAGAATCCAATAAATGAAAGAAGAAGCAATGAACAGAAAGTATTAGTAAAAATGACAGAACCTGCAGCTAAATGCGCAACTGATGGGCAGGCATGACTTGGCGTGATCTTCCAAAGACGAAGCTATGGGTACAAGAGATGTTCCTTCTCATCACTTTTGTGGAACAAAAGGAAGCTGTTGTGCTTGGTATGCGGTCAAAAACAAGTCATTTTGGGTTTGCACAGCCTGCCCTCATAAACATTAGAAGGTAAGCCACGAATAACCAGCCGGCAGTCTCCGGACAAAAGTAATAATCAATCACGTCAGCTTTTGATCATGCTCATTTGCAAGTAGCAATGATGCTAACGCCATATGTGGGATCACAACTTAAAATATATATTTTTTTACATTTTAATGTGTACATTTAATGTGTACAAAGACGCAAAAAAAATGTATGAGGTCCACTCATGTAGGTCATTTAGAAATCATTTCATAGCCGTTCACCAAAGGCACTGGGCTCTCATTTGTAAATGTAAAACATTCTGATTCAAATGTCAAATTTGAATGTCTCTCTCCGTATCAGACAAATAAGCTGCTTCTTTGCTGATGTTATCATGGATTCAAGACATGTGAATTGAAAATTTCCACACATCCCACAGCTACTTTAGCTTCACAAAGGTCAGGCTGGTTGAATTTCATTTGTAGCACTCAGACCAGATGGGAGTTAAGTATGATCCTCTTGATTAGTCCCACTTTATTACTTTCCACTCCTAAAGGTTGCATAGCAGCTCCTTCCTGCAAGCACCTGTTTGTCTTCATAAGGGAGACAGTTATTGCAATATGCTGCAGACATTTGGCATCCGTTGGGGAATCTATTTCTTTCCCAAAATTCTTAATTGCTTCCTCAATTAATGCAGTTCATTCTGTGAAAAATATTAAAAACCCAACAGCGATACCTTGACTTACGAATGCCACAACTTATGAGTTTTTGCGGTTAAGATTTTTTTTTTCTAACAATTATCTCTATTCTGCCATCCCTGAATGTGCCACATTCAACTCCCCTGGATCGATGGATGCAAATTTAAAGGGAACATAAGAGTGTCTACATAGCACCTAAATCAAGGATTGACCATAAAAACTATACAGTAGTAGTTTCGTGTGGTTTTCACACCTCCTGTCTCATCCCTGAAAGCCATGCCTTGAATTCATCTCCACACTGGAATACCGTATCATACCCTCCCTCTATCGATGTATAGGGGCAGTCTATAATCAGATGGTCCATATTTTGACACTCATGGTTACACCAGGGGCATGCTTGCGTAGCCACTGCCCCCCATCTTTGCAAATTTTGGGCTTTACGTCCTTGTTTGCAAAGGATCCTGTTGTAGGATGTCCACTCTCTCCTGCTGGTTCCATTGTAGCCTGGGAGCTTCTCAGTGGGGTCTCCAATTCTCTCGCCTCCATCAGGTACATTTCCTCTCCATAGGTCGCGCCACCTATCTGCTGACGTGTGCTCTGATTCCCGTTCTTGGCTGAAGGTTCTTCTGGATCTCAGGCGGTGCCCTCCTGGGTTGTGTGCCAGGGCCCGACACAGGGGAGCCTCCTCCGGGAGTGCCAGTATATTTTGTTGCATGATCTGTGTTACAAAATATACCTCCACGACCGAGATTCCCACGTTGCCGTCGTGTGGAGGCTTGAGCGGCTCCCTGGAGTGCAGCCAGCACTCCGGGGGCCTGACTAAGAGGAATCTCACCCTGGTGGTCGAACCAAGCGGTAAAACTTGCTCTCGACTACACACCTCAAAAATGGAAAAACTATACAAATAAAAACAAACAGAGACCATAGCGAAGTTTCAGTATAGGGGATTTGATTAAGAGAAATAACTCTTGTAACGCTCTTTACTTATGTTGCCATGTAGGGAGCAGACACGCAGACAAGATCAGCCTGCTTTGTGAGCCACAGTAAAACACATTGCTTGTCAACACCCAATTAGAGCCGGAGGGGGCAAATTAACACTACAGACAAGAAACTCCAATTAACACTGACACATTGATTTGGTGGTAGGCTGATCATCGTCTTAAAATTAGAATTAATCAACACAATGGCGGTTGCCAAGTTGTGGATCTTGCTCTAAAAGTGTCACTGCTAACAGGACGGTAATGTGGGCTGAGAAAAGATGATTGAGATTAGTTTTGATTATTTTTTAATTCACACCATCTTCGATGCTTCCCTTCTAAAAATATTTAAAAAAGAAAAAATTTAAAAAGCGAGTCAATGTGTGATATTTCCCATCCATTTTGATGCATTATGAGACGTTTACCACTTATGTTAACTGATTTTAAACATTATTTGGCTTACAGCTCTGTTTGTGGATGGTTCACATTGTCTCTGAATCTCCTCAAGTTTCTCATTTTCATTCCCTCGACCAACCTTTATTTTGTTGGACTGGAGATAAGTCGATTGCATGGATTAGCTTGGTCATTATTATATTTTCAAGCATCCATCCGCACATGTTTTATGCGGCTCATCCTCGATCACTGATTTTATACATCATTAGTCATAAAGTCAAGGAAACCTCTGCCCATCCCTACTTCCTTTTAAGTACTTCATACAATGTTTTATTATTTAATCGCTAAGCCAAATGTCTGGCATCCTTTACAGTGCTCTCATTCTGCAGTTTGCTTCAAGCTAGCATTTGCACATATTAGCACATTACACTTAGACACAATTAATATGCTTAACCATGCCTGGCTGCTGCATGCTCATGATGTGGGATGTGTCCTGCAGGCTGATTTCTCAGGAAGTGAGGGTTGTGGAAAAAGCAAGTGAAAAAGTTTATTGCCAACCTCAGCTAAAACTATATCAAAAATGTTCCTATCTGTTGGTGTTGCTGTTGTATTTTTTTCCCCCAGTTATTGAGTTAATGTGGATGAGCGTAGGATCATGCACATACGTGATTACAAAACACTCAGCCAGTTTCCTCATCAGTCAATAAATGAAACTGGAATGCAATTTTCAAACAAAAAAGATAGATTCGTCTTAAAGTGCTGACGACAGCAGACAAATACGGCAACCATGCTTGAAAAAATGAATACACATAGATTTAGATATTTTGCTTAAAAGAAAAAAATCCTTTCTTCATGTGGGAACCACCCAGTGCAATAAATAAGGTGTGTAGAAGCTGTTTCAAGATGAACCAGGGCAAAATACATAAACGCTTGATACGTTATGCTTAACATGGCAACAAATAAAGGTTCAGCTTGTGAAAACTCATGTGCATGCAAACCCCCCTGGTGGCCAAAACTTTGTCTTTAGAACTGTGATTTTTTTGTTTGTTTTTCAAGTCTGGCAACAGTGTACGCATGTAATTCATAATTGTCATGAAAACATCAAAAATAGTTCATCTTGTGGTTTAATACTACGCTATGAAATAAACAGATTTATTGTCATGTTGGCATTGTGTTTATGAATGCTTTTTATTTGGAAAAAATGGAAAAAACTAGGAGTCACATGGGGTCGCACCAGTTAGTACATGTAAAAAAAGATGTTTAAGATGTGCAATTTAGTCACTAAACTCTCATTTACGGTAACCCTTTAGTTTTTTTCACCATAAATTTTAATAGACGGGCATTGGACAAGTGTCAACCGAACATTCAATACAACATTTCTGTGGATTTTCGATATGCGCTTGAGAAACTCCATCCTACCCGACACACGCTTCGAAGCCTCGGTATATTTTGACCCATCACTACTGCTCACTCGGTTCGGACGATTCACCAGCTCACCTCTGTTGCTCAATTTAAATTTTTTTTTTTGGGCGTAGTGCAATTACTCTCTTGGTCGATTTGCTCCGCTTTTGGCTCTTGGAGTATATTGCATGTGTATTCTGTTGTTCTTACATCTCCCATTAGTCGTTATCGCGCTCGTTTTTGTTTCTACAGTAATTTTTCAAGTGCTTTTTGTTTCGACTTATTCCTTGCATTTTTTGCAAGTGTTTTTCATTCACTCCTGATCCCATTCGGCTTTTTTGCTGAGCAGTTTCTTTTGATAAATCAGTGCTAAACTTTAGCTGGTGTCTACATTTCTGGGATCCATATTTACATTTTTACTATTTCATAACAGTCTGGCGGTGACAACTTGAGTTCACAGCTACTCGAGTTGGATTCATTACGTGAAGCCTGCAGAGGACGACTGTCGGACCGCCCGCCACAGCAACATTAGTATCAATAATCTTGATATTTGGATCAGTCCGCCCACCACAAGTGCGTGAGAGACTCAAATATTTTGTTCTCTCAAAGCACAGGCAAGAAAGCAGGAAGGAGGAGACAAGCTCCCAGAGAGGGAAGCTCCCAGCAGGACCACCTGATGCTGCAATAGTTGGAGAGCGGCCAGCTTTGGACGAAACCTTGAAGCAGAAGCAGCACATATATTCCCTCTAAAATGAGTCTCCGGTTGAACACAATCAGCCGTTGTTGCCAAACTATCAACTACTCCTTTACTTTGTGTGATCCAAATGTGTTGTTATTTGAGTTGATATCCAAATATTGGCCAACAGACATGTTTAGTATTTGCCAATGTAATGAAAAAGATTACATATAGTCAATGTCCTCTTTCCAGTTCACCATTTAGTTCTGTCACACTCTTTTGAATGCCTCTCAATATCCTAACTTCTTTTGTTTGAATATTTTTCATATGGTATGACAGAACCTGCAGGTCAACAAGTCAACGTATTTTCGGAGAAATGAATGAAAAACTCATCTCCACTTCACTGAAATCTTACAGCTGGCTGCTACATCTGCCTCGTTACAGTCTCAGCCAGTTACTGCTCCTAAAACATTGAAAACATTCATTATTCATGCACTGGTGGGATGTTCTAATATCAGCACAACATGCACACCATGAACAAGTAATCTGGCATTCACCACAGATGACTGTGGTCAGAAGGTCGTACATATAGAACACGTGCAAGGTTTCATGCGAGTCATAAGAGCGGGATGTTGCGGCAAAGTTACCAAAATCATATATGCAGAGTATGCTCATAGAAATTGATAAATGTTAATTAACACATTAACAAGGTGTCGTTCGTGAGAAGCGTTTCTGGACGTTTTTTTTTTTTTTTTAACGGTTGCTGCGGCTTATATACAGGTGCGCTTTATAGTCCGTGAAATACGGTACGTTGGCATGGAGACATGTCAGAAACATATTTCAATTACAAAGCACCGAACATGCGACTCTTGCCAACCTCCTGTGTGCAAGCTTCACTTACCCTTTGAATCGCCTTGTTGACTACACTGAACTGTGCGAAGCATAATGTGGCACACGGCCATATCAAAATATTCAATCAGTCTGATCTTGGAAAGGGCTGTCACAGTTTGTGGGCCACAAACAAGTGGCCGGCGGACCGGATGTGGCTAGCGAGCCATCTATTGAGTGCCGATGGTTTGCAGCATGTTTCCAATAATGTAATAACCGATGTATTCCTTGACCAAGGTACGCCAAGCTCAAGTCCAATGAACACCTGCCTGTAGGGATAAATGATCAAATACTGCTGAGTTGGGCTGACACATTGGCACACCTAGGTGTATTTTTATGCAGACAGGCTCACAGAGTTCCACAGATGAGTGCACAATGGCACACTGCATGTCAGCGCACGAGCAGAAAGATGGGCAATCTCTTGTGGCCTCATGATAAGCGACAGGTAGGTAAGTTGCAGACACATATTCTGGTGGCATTTTTGCAATTAAAGTGGGCCCCGTGGCTATCTTTCCACTGAGTGCACAAGCCAAATATCAGGGCATGGTGCAGTGCTGCTTTGCTCCCCTAGTGGAACTAATTAGATGCTCCCAAAGGACAGCCCTGTCATCACATTGTTCTGGCCACAATATAGTCTTAGTGGCTCTGTTATGGGAGCAGAAATAACCCGACTAGTCACTTAAAAAAAATATTAAGGTTTGCAATCTATAACTATCTATAATTTTCGCACAAGGTTTAGTAAATCCTCAGTAAAGCCATTAACACATAACAATAAATAAAAAAAAAAAACATCAGCTGCTTATAAAATAGCACTTGATCAATTCATTTTAAATTATAATTATCCTGTATGCTTTCCAGACATAAAAATTCAGTTCTGTTATTTTCAAATTCGAAGATCTCCTCTGCAGATAATGAAAGATACAATAGATAAACCATTCCACAATTCCACCTGAACCCATGAATTCATTTTCAATTCAATGTTTACTGAGGTTTTGTTTGCAGTTCATTATTTGAAGTGTTTCCCATTAGCTCAGCATAATTGGATGTTCCCCAGCTTTGCTCACGCTGTGACTCATATGTTGGCTGAAACAAAGCATCAGCAAAGTGAGAGGACACACAATGAGCCTATTATTCCTTGAGACATTGTTATTTGTTAAGCGAGGAGTGGAATATGAGCTTTATGAAGTGATGTGTAAGTTCTGGCCTATTGTTGTTCCCACAAAAATACTGTTCTCTCTTTATCGCATCACGAGCAGTGTGCAATTTTGACGTTTTGGCTCGAAAAAACTGCGACGCTGGCCACACATAGTTGAGCGGATGTTTTAATTATATTGAATGTGTCCGGAAATTAGTTTTATGTAAGACAATCAAGAAATCCACCAATGAATCAGCAGGCTGAATAGAGAGGTAATACAATGTACAGTACGCAGTGCATTCAGCTCAGCTTTCAAGTGATTGTCAGCAAACAGCTTTAGCTGTCCTTCACAATAATATATACACACATTTTTAGAAAGCATGTTACAAAAGTTGCAGGATTGGTGTGAAGGATTCCTCCGGGATCCTACGCATCTCCGTCGCCGCGCCCATTTTGATTTCATTCACAACTTCAAAACGGGTCCCCTTGAACCCATGTGAGCTTGGGAAAGAGGTAAATGGCGTCAGGTTGGGTGAGGAGGGAGTTTGCTACTGTACAGTATTTGTTGTTCTTGGCCAGGAACTGTCAGATGCTACTTGCCTGTTTCGTTAATTGAAGAGTTTACCTTCGTATGCCACTTTGTTCTTCGTCTGGGCATCCTTCCATCATTGCACCTTATTCCAAAAAAATAATGGCCCTCCGTCCCCGTCCATCTTTGTCCTATTAAAGCGTTTCCGTCCTTCCCTTTCAGCAGTCCACATTTAGTCTGAAATAGTATTTTGGCGAATTATACACACAAGACAGGCTGGGCGTGTTTCTGTCTGTGAGATGGAAGTCCGTGGGCAATTAACCCAGTGAGGGTCGATTATAGGAACGGACTAAGCAAATAGAGAAGCTTAGTCCGTCCTTTTTCAAATACTGGCTCTCTGACCTCAGTCCAAAAAATGGGCGCTCGTCATAGGTGGACAAAAACGCCCAGCATACTAGAGATACCATGCTGATATTATCTATCCATCGATTATCTGTACCGCTTCTCTTCGCGGGGGGTGCTGGAGCCTATCCCAGCTGTCTTCGGGCAGTAGGCAGGGGACTACCAGCTGCCAGCCAATCGCAGGGCACACAAAGACGAACAACCATCCGCGCTCACACTCACACCTAGGGACAATTTAGAGTATTCAATCAACTTGCCATGCATGTTTTTGGAATGTGGGAGGAAACTGGAGTACCCGGAGGAAACCCACAGAGGCACGGGTAGAACATGTAAACTCCACACAGGATGGAGCCGGAATCGGACCCACGACCTCCGCAGTGTGAGGCCATCGTGCTAACCAGTCGGCCGCCTGCTGGTATTAGGACTGGGAAAATGTATTAGGGAATAAATAAGAAGAGTTTCTTAGCACTGTGACCTAATTGGTGTACTTTTCTGTCCAAAGTACTTTTTAAAATTTTCTATAGAAAACACATATGAGAAGTGACCGAAAAAGAAAAAAAACACATCCAGAATGAGTCATTTTTTTGGGTGAAATAATTCATTTTAATTCTTCCTGACTGAATCAAAGAAAAAAATATTTATGCCATAGAGCATCACTGTGAATCCTTGACAAAGCATTCACATATTCATGTTGATGTGTGAATGACAAATCAAAATGACTTTTGATGCACTACTTTCAAGTAGTCTACACGAGGTCAAATGATTGAAACAGCATTTCCTGAAGTAGATTGTGAATGAGGAATAGAATACAGCCTTAATCCAATATAGTCCAACCGAACGTATATATTCTTTTCAATGGAAGTCTAGTTTTATTTTTCAGACCTTGTCTGATTGACTCAACCCTCAGATGCATGTAATGAAAATTCTAACACGGTTCTGCTTGCTGCTGCAGAAGTACTGCAGTTAAGTGATGCAGTCAGCTGCACAACGAAGAGTAGACTCAAACCTCAGTCTATTTTCGCCTGCGGATTTGTCACACTGGGTGACGGCATTAAGCGTTCATTCATTTTAGGACTTCTAAGTGTTGAATATATTTAGTATGTTTAATGTTAGTGACCACAGAAGGGAGGAATGGGATAGTTCAGGTAAGCCACGATACCACGTATGTTTTTTAAGAGAAACAACCATCCATGCTCAAACTCATACCTCATACATACAATTTAGTGTCTCATTAACGTACCATGCACGAAACTGGAGAACCCGGAGAAAACCCACAAATGTATGGGAGAACATGCAAACTCCATACAGGAAGGCCGGAGCCAAAATCGAACCCTGAACCCCTGTGCTGTGAGGCGGACGTGCTAACTAATCGGTCACCGTGCCGCCCATTACTACATATGGGATTTTCGAAATATTTTTTTATTAAAGGATGGATTGACTTGGAAAAATATCTTGTTCACCTCCAATTAAATTTGTCCAATTTCCCCCTAGTTTCTCATAATAACTTGTAGACCGCTGAGATTAAAACTTCTTGAAATGGATGTTGATGTATGATGTGCAGTTCATTAAAAATGCAACAGTTGGGGAGCTAAGCAACCTGCTCCCTAACAATGGGGGATCCTTGGTTTCCCTTTTTCTTCCACTGCACATACACACTTGTGCACATTTTCCATGAATGGGATCTAATTATAGAGTAACATCACATGAATATTAGAGAAATCTGTCATGAATATCTTTCATGCCTTCCCCCTGCTGAACAACAACTGTGATGATACGCAAATGGACAGGTGCTCATACCCAGCATGCAAATGAAAGTGATGCACAAGTAGTCCACCACGCAGGGCTTGGATGTGCTGCACTATACCCTGCAGACAAATGGGTGCATTGGTGCTGAAGTGACAACAATTGTATCCAAGTGCGTGTATGTGCATGTGGTATTTTTGAAACACTGCACTCCGTATTAATGCGGGAATTTTTGGGTGACATATGCACACTCACATTTGCTTCTTATGTATTCTCAATTTATTAGCAAAATAAAAATCGGACACCTTTCAAACCCAACAAAAATGTCATAACCCATTGGAGACCTTTTACCCGGACTGCTAGCAGGGCCAGGCTTGGCCAGAAGCACTTTGCACAGCAGATTTTCCTAAATGAACCCCTAGATTTGGTTATTAGAAGAAGTAAAATAGTGTTATTTGAAGTATTAGATTCCAAGTGTAATGTTTTAAATACGTCATGATGTACAATCTCAAGGGCGTCCTTATTACCAATGTTATTGCATAGTTTTGGGTGGAAATATAATTAGATAAATCACCTATGGATGTTTGTTTTTCTCAAATTAGTATATATTAATTTATTCATATAGATCTACTTATTGTCAAAATGCTGTCATGCAGTAAAATATTCATGCGCTGGTAATCCAATAAAGGTTCAAATGTAGGCATTACATGGATAGTGTAAAAAAAAAAATAAGTTGCCAATACACAGGCACACACACACACCTGCACAGACACAAATAGTGAAATAATTGAAATCACTGATATATTTTAAATCACTTTTGCTTCTCACTATCAGGTGCAGACATTTTCCTCTGGGAGTTTACTATATCTCCGTTTTATTTCATTGGCCCGTGTGTCGAAAGTCGGGTGATCACGTATTTTTTCACAAGGGCACCTTGAAAGACAGTGGCTAAAGCCCCACATACATTTTCATGATGTTAAAAGGGCAATTTCCAACGACTCACTAGGTTACCCGATGGTGATTGGACATCTTTTGCACTTTTTTTCTAGGTAGACTAGGAATCTATATTAATTCTCCTCTGTAGTTGGATATAACAATATAAACCTGAAATAGACATATATTTCAATTTTAATAATTTCAGCGCTTTCAATAAATGTTTCAATCAATTCCACACATTTGAACAATCAACAATGTAAAAAACTAAATTATATTCTTGGCCAGGTTTATTCACAATGCTTAAAAGTAAAGCGTTGTGAACAGTTTTGCTGCCTTGATGGATGGGTGGTGGTTGGTGTTCATGATGTCACTGAATATGCTGTCATTGCCACCAACCTCTCAAATGTCTCCAGATGCATCTTTGAGAATTGATGCATAATCATCAACTTGAAATGTGGTGACAAGTGAAAATGCCCCCTTTTGCCGGCGTATCCTCACTTTTCTTTCTCCGCCGCAGCAACCATGCCAATCGTCTTATTCCTTGCCAATAGCAGCGTGTTGTTTGTAGTTCAATAAGAAAACATAGAGGGCACTTCATAACGTTGTTTCCCGCAAGGAGCGCTAGGTTGCTCGTTGATAAGTGTGCGTCGCTCAGTTGCGATCTGTAATTTGTTCACAATTCTGTCTAGTTCAACTGCAGTTCGTGCTGTGAGGCTGACTTTATAATCATTTGATAACTATTCTTTGGCGCTCAGGTGCTTTATATTCAAAGTCTGGACTGATAGGTAGAACAAAGTCGGCCATTGAGTCGAACATAATGTAAACGAAGGAAGAGAGCGTAACTAATTTGCAAAGCTGCCCGTCTGCACTGGTGGCCAAAAGAATCATTTGTATTTGTGACTCACTCTCCTCTGGCATTATCTTTGCTGAAGTTTAGCTTGGAAATGTCAAGAGTGGCCTTGTCCAATTAAAGCACTGTGTTCTACGTCTACTGTTCCTATTCCAGGAATTGGCTGTCTGAATAGGCTGACAAATTACATTTTGTTCCCTCTGATTCATTCCTTTTCACCACTTTAGCAGCTCTCTCACTGCCTTCAAACTGTCCCACATCCTCCCCTTGTCTCATTATTTCCAATAAAATGTTGAGTGTGCATTGAATAGTCAATTAAAGGTCTTATTTCAAATCATTTAATCACCTAATTATCTAGATTAACGTGACTTTCAGAGGTTGTGCACTGCAATTCTTGTGAATCCAGTTTTACTCTTTGAAGGTCATCATGTAGAAATAGGACTTTACAAACCAGTCTGGATGACCTCCAATTTGTTTATACTTTCAAATGAATATTTCCATTTCAAGGTCAAACTGTCGTCAGTCTCTTTTGGCATTTTGTACTGAGCAGCCATGACACCGTTGATGCGGTCATTTGAACCAACCCCTGCAACTTGCACTATTTTGACTTTGTGCACTTAAAAGTGAGTTACCTCGATGCCAACCTTATTCTTTGTCCTTGCAAGTTAGCTCACAATTAACGTTTGCTTTGTAAGACCCATGATTAATATATACTTTTCCTCTGGAACAACCATTGAATTATAGAAAAATCTTTAGATGAGGAATGTGTCCATGAATTAGCCTTGGGAAGTGGGCAACAGGAAATATGTTCAATAGTTAAATCCAAATTTTAAACCTTGCAGCTCAATGCTAAATGTAAATGTTTCAACTGAAGGTAAATATTTAAGTAATTTGCAAATTCAAATCGGAGATGATTGGGAGCACCAGAATAAAAGTTAGAAGAGGTCAGGCTGTGCTCGCAGTGTTATGTAATGGACTCTTGGAAGACTTTGCAATTTGTTGTAATTATAAATTGATTCTTGTAAAGGTGCACAAAAGCAACTGAAAAATTCACACCACTTTTCACACATTGTTTGAGGCACAGTGTGAAAAAATGCAGATGTTAGTTTTAGCGTGATGTGCTGTACAAATTGAACCGCGATATGAGTTGAACGCTAATCTTTAACCTAATATTCTTTTTAATAATCATGATTTTTTTTTTTTGCCTCATCCAAAAGATTTATTTTAATCAACCCGTAGAAGACCTTAAATATTTCTTGTGAGACCCATAACTATGCATGTGAAAAACAACACTGCAAGGACAGAGAAAATATGGGGAGAAAAAAATAGGAAGCGCATGAAAAAAGAAATTGTTGACATTTTATTCAAATGACCAACAAATCCTTCCCATTTGAGTTGGCCAGGCACCGGGTGACTCATATTTAATTTGGGATATGAACACAAAATGTAAATGCAGGTGAAAATTATGTGGTGGCTGCCTATATTTATTGGTTCATTTCTTTAGCCGAGTTTCAGTACAGCTCTGGCCTCACATTACCTATGTATGTGATGCTAACAAATATTCAAATAAGCCGGCTTCCTTTTTTTAATTTCATATCTACGAGGTTTAGAAAGTCTGTATGTGAGATTTATAAAATCATGGTGCAGGTCTTCAATCTTGACGCAATGAACTGTTGCGGTGCTTTGGAGTGGCGAAATAGAAACTGCGATCAGAATCTGAGCAGTTGCATATAATAGGAGTAGCAAGATGCTTAAAATAATTATGTGTGATATTAAAATTCCTGTCCTTTACATTTTACATATTTAATTTCACTGTGTTTTAATGTTCAATGTCGTTTTTGGACATACCCGTATAATCGTCACAATTATGGATGTTAACATTCTCAATATTTCCACCCTGTCGAATGCAGGCCTCATCACTCCTTCGCCGACTAATCTGCTTTGCGTCTTTTTGAAGGAGCATCATGCCAGGGCTTTTGCCACACGCACCCACCAGGGGTTGGACCCCTAATGGACCAGACAGGCAGCCCCAGTTAACCATAGTGACAGAAGACGCTGTTGGTTTTGCATTTAATGAGGCGCTACTGTATATTCATTCAATAATAACTGGCATATGGCTGCCATTGTTGAACATGCCTCGCCACTTTGCAGGAAAGTTCAGGACCATCTCCAAGGAGAGTCAATTAGCGTGAGGATGTGTTGTGCATTTGGGATGAGCACGGGTGTTCTTTCCTTCATTTCATCACGTCAAATAATTTGTCAATATGACGTTATTTGCAAACAAAGAAATGTTTCTGGGTTGAACAAACACAATGGCCACATTTAACTCATTTAATGCCGTTGACGGTTAAAGACGTCAAATATCCTTTTTTTTTTTACTCGGCTGGTGGTGAATGAGTTAAAGAACAGTGTGTATTCGATTAATAACATTTCAAAATTTAGCACTTTAATAAGAAGAAGCCCCATTGCAACAACAGCCATAGCAAACCCATTCCTTAAATTATCCGATTGTACCGGGTGTTTGGAAAGTCAATGTATACTTAAAGGCTTCATAAAGCCAACATGGTCCATTTTTCAATAACAGGCTCCATGTATCTATTTTATTTATTTATTTCTTTAATCGGGATAAAGATATTAGATTTCATTTTCAATTTTATGCGAATATGACGCATCCACACTCGCCTGTGGAGTCGGCCTCCTCGCTGGAGCTTTGGCGCTCTGAATTTTTCAAACTTTCTTCATCCATCCATTTTATGCACTGCAAATCCTTACTAACATACGCAGGTGTGCTGGATTTTTACAAGTACAACTTTGCTATTTCACCAAGGCATCACAATCAGATCCTGAAGCTTGCGATCTGATATTCGCGCTCCCGAATCAGCTCCTAAAAGCAGCACCGCGTAACGCTGAAAAAAAGACACCTCCAGGGGAGGATGATTTTGTTTCGCTAACCTCATCTGTTTAGCGGCTGAAAGCTAACTGCTACCTTGAGCAGTGCTGCTACTTTTAACACCACTGCAATGGCTACTTTCGCCGTCTGAGGCAAACGCCCATGCCTAGCTGCCAGCCAACTGCTGCCTGCTTTCTAAGACTTAACAAAACTTTAGCATAGCAAAATGGCGGAAAACTTCAACCAGTGGCCATCAGGGTTCGTGAGCGCATGCATTCTCTTCTCTGCTTCAACTTATGTAAGTGTAAAAGAGATCGGCACATTGTTTTTGATTTTATAAAGGTGATCATAGTTTTTGCTCAGATGCGCTCATGTTTAATCAAAATATTGTGCAGAACGCGTGTATACTTTCACAGGTTGAAGTGGACAAAGCTAGTAATGTGCATTTGAATTTGTTTTCGTGAATGGTTACCGTTTCAGATAACAGAACGGACAAACCAGCGTGACGAAGACAGCTGAGGCGGAAAAAATAACAAGTCGAGCTCCAAAAGGGGTTGCGCCAATTTGTCTTTTCGGAGGCTGAATTTTAGTATTGATGCAATTTTTACCTGCATACCTATTATATAAGTGCCAATTGTTCAGCCGGATCGAGTTACCCTTTAACAGTTATTCCATGAACTACGAGTCTATTATGATTTAGTTGACTACACTGATGACCTGTCCAGTTTGAACAAAAAAAAAATAGGTTAATAAAAGTAGTCAATCACCAATTATACTAACATGTATGACTTGTAACAATAAAGTCAATGAATTACTATTCCCCTAAAACTGTTACAAAGGATGAAAAAAACAGCAACTGCAAACACTTGGAATCTTGGTAATAAATGGTTGGCGCAGTGCAGCCAAACTATGCATCTAAATAGGTTTTAGTCACAAAACTGTGAAAATCACTCATATGTGTCTCGGGCTATAAAATGAATCCCTTTAAGCAACCGAGACACTTAGCAGAAAACCAACAGCCTCTCTTTATGTATGCAGGCTCAGGCACATGATCATTTCCATTACAATCATTTGGGTGAAAATATTCAGCATGCACAAACACAACATTAATTTTAATGTGATGGTGCAGCTCTTTTCAATTACATTCCATAAAATATTTACACAAAATCTATACCTGCCAACATATAACTTTCAAAATGCAGGTTTTGGGCGTGCGGGTGTTTTTGTGAAAAGTCCACATGCATTCAGTGCCATCCCTGACCAGCCTTATGTTTTGTCTGCGTGGATGTTTGTGTGCGTCTTCTTCTTCTGCCTGTATCTGGTATTCAATTTCATTAGCTCGGTCTTTTGTCATCTTTTACTCATGGACTTCCTAGTAGAGGGGTTTTGTCTTTAAGTAGGGGATTTTATTCCACAGAATTGGTGATTTGAATTATTTATTTATTTTCAAACTAATCGATGTTGTGTATACCTGTTCTTATGTTATTATGAAAACTTTTGAAAAAAGTATAGAAAAAAAACAACTATGCCATGCTCTTCTGTAATAGAAAACAATTCACATTGTGACACCAAATAGATACGCCACAAGGACGCCTCAATGAATGCTGATGTTGAGGATCTGAAAATAAAATATCCTGTCCCACTGACAAACTGTCAGCCATCAGGTTTTTAAGCATAAATCATACTGCATGTCTATGTGTACCAGCAGTAGGACTGTACAGTCAGCTGGAAATCAAAATTCACTGGGGACAAAAATTCTATCAGTGTTAGAAAATGTCAGCCTACTGCTAAAAACAGATTTGCTGTTTGAGTTGGCGTCATCTCCAGTCATCTTTTGGATTTTTGAAGAAGGAAGTAGAAGGTATTTGCTGTTGTGGTTGGAGATTCATTTTTTTTATAATTTTTTTTTATTGAACAATATTGCACCATAACTTCATAACCCAGAGCAAATCCTTTGTGCAACGATACAGATTTTTCTTTCCACTTTTTTTTTTATTTTTTACATTTATAACAGTTTTTGGGAATATAATATATAACAGCCTACAATCAAGCAACCTCTCACACTGCATTATGTTTGCGTATATTGGTGACTTATTAAAAAAAAGACATGTCAGAAACCGCATATAAGATGCTCTTTTTTTTAATTTTTTTTATTAAGTTTGAATAAGTCTATCATGGTATGTTTAACCGTTTTGTGACGTTTTCAGAGATTGAAGTTGGCCTAAGTAGAGATGTCCACATACATTTTGGGGCCAGTTGGTCCCGTTATCTTGACAATATTAGAATGGACAAATTGTGATTGGTTATTTTTGGGGTTGATTTTCAAAAGATTATTTGTTCATGGATATCTTCCCCCTAAAAATCATAATTTCCCCGATAAAAGAATACATAAATTGAGCTTCCTGGCTGGATGATCCCTTTAAGCATCTGTCCCCCATGAGACAACCAAGGACAAGCACAAGAGGATGGATGGATGTGAACCCATCCTTACATTTTTAATACATACTCTGAATTCCCGTCTGCCATACCACATGGTAATAAAGGTTTGAAAACAACAGAAGAATAATAATAATTTGCTTTGTACCTGTTTTTTCTTACTTCCTGGGTCTACGGCTATGTTCTCTGAGCAGCACACACATTCTGCATTTGACCAAACCATTCAGTCAAGGTTAAAAAACGTTGCACTGTTCTAGGAATCACATACTACGTCATGCTGAGCATATGCTAATTTATTGCAAAAAAAAAAAAAAAATCAAACCAGCCCTCAGGTGCTACCGAAATGTTGCGACAGGTGTTGTGAAGCTGAAAAATCCTGCAAACTCATGCCTTTATCCGGGTCCGTTGCCTTTTCAGAAAGATGTCCTTGTGATTCTCCTTGGATAGGTTTCCTCTTCTCTCACTTGCTGCACCATGAGTAAATGATGTGTGATTCGATGTGTCCATGGAGAATAGAGGTTATATGCCTCAGGTCTTATCTGTGACCGCACCTGGGAGTTGATCCCAATAACACTGTTCATACATTATATCGGCCCATGTACTATTTTTTACCTGCAGGATATTTTATACTCTATAGACACTGAATGAATCGTATGACTCATGCTCCCGATTTGGAAGTGACACATAAAGTAAAAAAAATGAAAATAAATAAATAAATAAATATATATATATATATATATATATATATATATATATATATATATATATATATATATATATCCGGAGAATAATAAGAACTTGCTTTTAAAAAGAATTTGCTTTCTACCCGTTGGAATGGATGATCCTGGAATTCTCGCAGCTCGGCTTCATCTGTAAGATGTTCAAGTCTTCCGACTTGTCTCTGATCGTGGAGTTCATGTTGATGTTCTACAAGGACAAACCCATCGACAGGCTACTGGATCACATGTGGATGCAAGACATGCACAAACTCAAAACATGTTTCTTTGGTTAATGTGGTGATGAGAGTAGCAATACAGTAAACAGGAGTTATCATAGGCTCTATTACAAGTACATTCAAAGTCTTTGTGGCACATTAAACATAATATATATATATATATATATATATATATATATATATACACGTTTATATATATATATATATATATATTTCTATATATATAATAATACTTGAACTAAACTCGTGAGACGTACAAAAAAAAAAAATCATTCACTATGGATGGGCTCTTTGCCTTTCTATTAGTTATTGTGTATCAATGCCTTCAAGCTTTCCATCCTGAACTGCTGAAACAAGGGCTGGGGGAAAAGGTCTAGGCTCTTGGTTTGGCCAACTACTAAAATTGGTCAAAACTAAAATGCATGCCTCATAATCGTTCGTAATTAGTAAAAACTGTTTCAGCATGGACATTTGTAGCTGCGGACCAATGTTCCGTCTAAGCTGCGTGCGTGATAGCGCAATTGTGCACTGGTCTCAAGCTCTCAGCACACACAGTAACGCTCAATTGCTTACACGGTTTAAAAATGGATACAGGCACCAGTCTGAAACTGTACATTTTGCATTGCAGCAGCTAAATATTAATCGGTCAGCTTGTCCATTCTATGGACTACTTGTTTGTGCAAGCTCTCATTTATCACCACAGTTAGTAATTCACTTGTTTTCCACACAGTCGGCCTGCCATACTCATGCTGGCAGCTGTGAATCTCACTGAGATCACAGGCGATCTCTTTAGTACGCGATACATCACTCCAAAAAAAAAAAAAAAGAATTATCCTCATATAAGAAAACTAATTATCAGGGAATAGCAGAAAAGTAATATGATGCTGGAAGCCTCCAGATGCTGTTCAGTGCTTGATAGCCTCTTCTGCTTTCCAAATCCATCTTGTTCCCATCACAAGTCTTACAGCCTCTTTAGACTCGTAAGGGCGTCACAGCACACAATGCCGTGCATAGTTTGCCTTTATACTCGCGTAAAACTCAGACGCGTTGTTTTGAGAATGTGACGCAGTTTCACGCCAAGTCGAGAGTGTCACGATGGCAGGTATTGGCTAAGACATCACAGGGTTGAGTTCTCTCTGCATATTATAGCCGCTTTTACTTTGTGGAGCAAGGAACAAAGCAACAACAATGGAGACCCTGGATCATTGCATACTAGAACAAAACGCATCGAGATGACCAGATGATGCGTTTAATTGTAACGTAAAACCGATCAAGAAGGCAACAGCATAAGTGGCAAGTGCAGCCACTAAATGAAAGTCGTTCAAGCAATGGTGAATTCACCATTTTTATCTGACCTCTTGGCAACATGATTAAAGAAATGCATTTTGAGTATTTCAGCTAAGTGCAACAAAGATTGATGAGATGGTGGTTGACTTCTTCCTCACATTACGCATCCAAAGAACCAACGCGTCGATCAGCTCATGCAAAGCGAACGTAGGAGTATAAAGAGACCTTTATAGATTGCACAGTTGGAATTCAAGCCAAAGGGTACTGAAAAGGTTCAAATACCGGGTCATATGAGACCTTGAGAAAGAAAGACAAACCTGATTACTTACGCAATCAATTAAGTGCCTCCCCAATATGAATTCTCACCTACAATGATGCAAATATGGTAAATTCTATGTGTTGTTTTGTAGATACACTATTGTCATATTTTTTTTGTGATGTGTTGATGTTTATGCCCTTCAATCCTCTTTGTAGTTTAGGGTTGTGGCTATGTTCGTAACGGTGGTGCTTGCATTTTTTTTAAGAGACCATGGCGGTCATGGAAGAACCAAATATCAGAGACAGAGGGTGTGACTTGCACGTCCGTCACTGCGGCAATGCCGCATGAAGTTTGCTTTTATAGTCACGGGCAAACTACATGCGTTGTTTTGAAAATGTCGGGGGGTGTCGCTACGGCTCGTATTGGCTGGGACACAACATGGAGTTTCCTCTGCATTTTCAGTGGCAAAAGATGATTATGTCATCATCGCATGTGATTAATTAGACCAAATTACGAGAGATGATGTGCGTGGCATTCTACGCACGGCAATTTGTGTCGTGTTGCAAAAGTGCTGTGCAACACATTGCTTCTGTCATGTGATACGATGAGGCTGTCGTCATCTATTTTCTGTGCACTCATGAGCACCCATCCACAGCATCGTAAGAACTTGTTAACTTGAGGAGTTTGGCTGGAAATATTTTGGAATATCTACTTTTGGAAAATCCAAAAAATACATCCTTTCCTCATTTGCTAACAACTGGGCATACATCTCACAAACAAAAGCAGAGCAAAGCGACTCGGGCAGCTGAGAGGACTCAGAAGTGACATGGATTTAATAACATTTCTGCTCTACAGATATTCCTGTGCAAAGCCTAGGATAGGCATATATAATTTGTTAGACTCTGCTTTGTGCTAGATTTGCGCTTGGCATGAAAATTGAGTGTGTAGCCTGGGGTACGGCAGCTTGAGTGCGAATGCCAGCTCTGTATTGCTAGCGCATCCATTTTGTTGAGCTGGTGATCATATATCACAACTTTGCACTTTCATGATTGTCATTGTGAACACGCTCGTGCACATCAGTGAGGGCCAGAACTTTGGTCAGTGGTTCAAGCATGAGCAAGGGATTACCGAAGTGAGGCTACAGTCCAAATCTAGCTAGCAGTTTCCAAACTGTCAATGCTATCATATCTGAAACACCTTTCTAAAAATTTTAATACACTTTATTGTGAGCATGAACAAGTGATTATTAATCAAAAGTCACCACGACCTCTCCAAAAGTAGTTCCTGCTAACTCAATCAGGGAAACAACAATGTCAGAATATTATTTTTTTTTGGTTAGAAGATAAACTGATTTATATTGTGTTCTGATACAATTCTTCAATATCATCCACTTCAAAGCGCATGAATATTTGAAATAACCTGGAAGTTACCAGCATGGTGAGATATCCTATTATTCTCTAAAACCTGCAATAAATGTCAGTTGGCGCTCGTCGCGATCACTGTGACCTCATCTAACACATTTGTAAGGAAGACCGCTATCTAACAAAAAACAATGTGAGAATACTTTCAATCCAAAAGACCCCCTGCTTTTTCTATGAACATATTGTATAAAAAAACATCTGTGCTTTAGGAAAATGCATATGGCACATCCAAACCTACTGTAATTTCATATGTCAAGACAAATTTTGACGTGGTGATTATATGTACTAAATGCCAATGCTCAACAAAGAGGAAAATTTATTGTGATTGGAAATGGAAAAACATGGCCACTCACCTCCCCATTTCAGTTCTTCTGCACATTGACACACTTTTTTCAACAGAAGACCACGTGTGAAGAAGCTTTTCACTGCTTTATTGCTATATCTCCCCCCCCTTCAATGAATGCAGAAATGGTGATTCAAATAAAAAATTCTTAAAGCATCTTCTTTGACAGGTTTTACCAAGATTCTCAGCCTGCTAGTTAACAATGTTTCCTCAAAGGATGCACAAAGTACATTTTTACAGCCCAAAAATTAACTCATTTAAATTTATAGGCGAATACTTACTAAATTTCGGAATGGCCGGTGAGTGCACTGATTATTCTGTGCTCTCTCTCTCTCTCTCTCCACACACACACAAGTGTATATTTGTGGTTCATGAGATAAATAATGATAAATAATAAATATCAATTACAACAATACTGTAGCGCTCTCTTTTTCTCTCTCTCCCTCAAGGCACCACATTCTGTTCCGTATGACTGTTGACTATGACATTATCATTGCAGTTGTCATCATCATTGATTGTGGAAATAAATCTTTAAAAACATGGGCACTATCAAATGTTAATGTGTATTTAATACCTCAATGTATCACTAATTTACATGATTACTTGTCTCACAGAATGAATGTGATGTTTGCAAAATGTCTAAATGTAGTCATTTTCGAAATATTACATTTTAGTGTGATAATGCCCGCTTGGAGCTTGGATGCTATTAACAGTTTATACTACAAACATCATCAATACAATTTATATCATTATATGGCTTTAAGCACTCTGTGTAAAAAATTAATTAGTGTTTTGTGTCCTTGCACCTGTGACATCCTTTGGCAGTGAGATGCAAATGTTTCATTTGAACTTCACGTCCAAGCCCTTTATTTTCTATTGTTATTTCAGACTTTTTCTTTTCTACGAGACTGAGAGCATTCTCTGTTGCCGTCGGCACTTGGAACAGCATAGACACTCACCTTATTTTCACTGCTTTGATAACCAAACAAAATCTACTCTCTAAATCTCCAACCATAAGCACCTCAATATCTGTCAGTAACTGATACGCCTCCTCGTTTTCCCGTTATAAACGGCGGCCAACGGACACTTTGCCCCTTCCAAATTCAAATAATCCTAACCATGCCATGGTCAGAAACTCATGAGAAATAGAAATATAATAAAACAATAAAAATAGAATGTCTAATATGACAAAGACGCATTGGAGCCAAAACAAGAAAGAAAAATACTTTGAGAGTCACGGTATGAAGTTGTACTTCTTGCGAAGCAGACACACATTATGTATGCCTATATTGTATTATGTTTTTTTATGCGGTTCTTGATGCGTCAGGAATGAATTTAAAAAAATCCTTTTCTCTAAATGTATTCATAGTATATTGACATTTCTAAATGATTTATTTATGTATTTTCACAACTGTAAGGTACACTGTATTAATTAAAAGGCGCTCAGTTACGGGTGCGATTTACTATTTACGTAACACATACGTAAGGCTCACCATTTTATTGGGCGCACGCTTGGGAAAACATAGGCTAACTTAAAAACATACCGTAGTATGCGTGCATGCTAAAACGTACACTAGCATTCACGCTAGCGTATGTTCGTCCAGCTTCCTGGAATGATTGCAAGCTCCGAGTTCATTCGCTGCGCTACAGCATGCTGTCCTCAGTCATGTCCGCCTTTCCTCTATATAAGCAGTGTGTCGGCAGGCAACGCTCCCAATCAGTGAAGCGGAGCTCTCAAGAATGTCACAAAAACCTTTACAGACTTTGGAACGCGGTGCACACACAAGGCGCGCCGCTTTATTAGGCGCCCCATCCACATTGGAGTAAATGAAAGACTTTTAAGTGCGCCTTATGGTTGTGAGAATACTGTCTCCGTATGGCATGTCTGGAAGAAAAAAAAAGCCTCTTTTAATTTGCTTTAAAAACTGACATGTATCTATTTATTTTTTCCAGGTCATCAGTATTTCTTCCATGCATCTCTTCCAAATGCCTTTTCTGTAATCAGCAGCTGATTGTCTCCGACTGTTGTTTTTACATTTGGCAAGGGTGAAATCAAATTTCAACATTATTCTTGGTGAATGATGTGTTGTCCTAATCTTCCTTTTTAATAATGGAGAATATTTTTAGAGAACTCAACCAAGGAATACCTCAGGCTGAAAATGTTTGGCTCCCACTCAACCTTTGGTGGAGTGGTGAAGTGCATATACTTGAATTGATGTTGATGTTCTGACATGTCCCATGTATCACTAACTGTAGTGTTCTAAGAGTGAGTGGAAATAATCCATATCTTGAGTACCTTGCATGTGAATGATTGCAGGGCGGCAGTAACATACTGCTGAGAGGATACAACATTGATTAATGGGGGGGTGGGGGGAAGCCGCTCTTCACCGTCAAAGTCACTTTTTATAAAGGTAGTGTCAGGGGAAAGACCACTTTTGCTCAGGCTCTGATATTGCGGTAGGACACAGAGTGAACGAGACAACCTAAATAGTACAACAGGGTTATTTTTTAGCAGCTACTCTATTTACACAGTCCTGCGTCAAACTGAAAATGCCAAGCAAATTCAATTGTCAAATTTGATCAACACAGACAATGTTGCTGGATGTTAATTGACTGAATGAAGAAAATGCATCTTGTAATGTGTGATATGCTCACGCTGACACAAAGAATGTAGAAATAATGATAGATATTAAGAATATCTCCACACAATATATATATATATATATATATATATATACACATACAGGCTGTCAAGTGATTCTTTTTTTAACTAATTAATCACAAAAAAATCCATGATTAATTGTGATTAATCACATTTTTCAACTACTATTTTTTGCAAAGCTTATAACAGATATTTACTTGAATAATATTTAGGAATTGATACAAAATCACCAAATATGAAGTATATTTAATTCAAAGACTGTTCTAATAGTTTTCTTGGATTCTTGAATACGATCTAAATGGAGACATTTTTACAGACATTTATTTTCAAAACATTTCTCAAAACTCCCCAGAAGCGCCACACTCCATCAATGTTGCAAGGCCCAGTGGTAACTTAAACACAGTGTTTAGTTCTGAGACGTGCTAAAGACAGCTAATATGGCAGAATATTTGCAAAGTATGCAAATTATTTTTTAAGTAAATCAAACTGAGTTAACGCTTTAATTTTGACAGCCCTAATATATATATATATATTTTTTTTTGGGGGGGGGGGTTCGGGGGTTCTACGCTAAAACATTGTCCATTGAAGATTTCATCTGCCCTCTCGTTCTCACATGAATTACAGAATTTTAAATATTTTCTTGAAAATTAGTTAGGTGCTTTTGTTGTTGCTGTTTGTTTTTTAGAGCTCTCTCACATCGCTCGGCTTACTAATGGCCCGTGTCAATGGAATGAGTGGAAAATCCCTACTTGGATAGTTTTATTGATTTCTCTTCCTTCTCTTTCCTGGTGGAGACATTTCCATAAAGAGCACCTGAAATTCACTTGCTCAAGCCGAGCTAATGGAGTTGATACCATTTTGTGAATTGCTTGATTTAATGGATGCTTTACACAGCAAATGTATTTTTAAAATGAAATCTTCCTTTTCTCATCCACCTCCTCCTATCCACACCACTCGCCCTTTTCTCTTCCTGTTTGTCTTCCATCTGTGGCATCCTAAAACCTCTCTGGCACATTTTACTCACTCACAACCCAGATGCACACTGCCACTCGTCCATGTCTACCAGTTATTATCTGTTCTTTCACACCCACAATCCCCAGGCTCTCTCCCCGGTCACTTCACCACTGTTGTTCTACTGTGCAACACTTGTTTGCACTTTACACATTATGCGTGGGTGGAATCAAATATTTGGTGTTTCAGCCTTGAATACAAAATTTCTCAATGCTCCCTTAGAAGATGAATTGAAGACATGTGTATGAAGGAATGTTGTTGCAGATAATTAATTGAATTACAGTACTGTAGCTTTTAAACAATGTAATGTCACAATGGCATCGTAAAGATGATAAAAATTAAAACAGAAACATTTCAAAGAAGTTCAGTGTTTTTGTGATGAATTCTAAAGGATCAATTTATCAGGTCATCTTTAATCTTTCGCCGGTGGTATGATAAAAGATAATGTCATGTCAGAAAAGGGATATAGGAAATCAATAGTTTTTTTACTCAGAGCCCTCTAACTTGAAGTATAACATGAAATACAATGAACATAAGTGATTACTAATAGTGCATCTAATTCTAGGTGACTAAGGTTTAAATCCTCTAATTCTTACGTTGTACATTTGAGCAAATTCCATTTCGATATGAGGCCACGTATGCACATAACATATTATGCACCACATAGTATATATGAAACAAAATAGTTTGTTTGTTTGTTTTTAATCAGGACTGACCTTTCGATGTGCTTCTACCTTTTAATTCATCAAACATAAGATTTTTCTGCACTGTAACTGTCTGGGCTGATTGAGGTGGAGGAGGACCCAAACCTGGGAAACGAGGTAAGAGTAACTTAAATGGTATTGAATTGCAGATAAAAAGGCAAACAATGGACTGGGAAAATAAAAAATACAAAAGTACAAAATAACAGGGATCAACAAAACAAGGAATTGACTGAATTTGCAAAAACGACACTTGCATGGACAACAGACATGAACAATGACAATGGACCTACAACAACAAGGACCTAAATACAAAAGTAACGAGATAACGAGGAACACCTGGACAAGACACAAAAGGTTTAAGGGAGCTGATTGGTTCACACTAGGGAGTGAGACAACAAGCACAGGTGAACACAATCTTGTTTAACAAGAGACACACACCAAACAAGGAACAACATGGAACTAAATACTAAACCAAAAACACTAAACATGCTATATATATATATATATATATATATATATATATAAATATATAAATACAATACCCTGTATTGGGAAAATTGTGTGTCAAAAAATTTTATTATTTAGGTGGCTCAAATAAAAATCATGTGATAAAAATAACACCAGTGGAAAAAGCCAAGAGGTGCCTGTAGGTTTGGTTGCTATTGGAAACTGCTGATGGTGAATCTACCATCATAGACCTCCCACAGAGAAGTCATCTCAAAATTCCCATAAACAAAATTTAAAAGTGAGATGTAAATCAAAAAACAATTTTCCTCTCAATAGTTCTTCGTTCAACATTACTGAAGGCTAACTGGACATACGTCAGCCATATTTGTATTTTGTGACATAGAATACTTGCCATGATTCATGCTCGTGCGTCAGCTAGTTTTAGACTTCAGCTTCAGCTTGACACAACAACGTCATCCGAGTGTGTGTCATAGGTTTTGTGATGTTTATACCATTCAGCATGGTAATAATGACTCCACTTCTGTTCAAAAAGTAACAATGCAGAACATGAGAGGAAATGTAACTCCAAAAACATGAGTGATTCTCTCACACAAGAGAACTGGATCAAGCAGAACGGTGTGCTGAATTTTGCAAAATCCATGCAACCTGACAGAACTCCAAGCGTGGTCAAAACAGCTTCAACTTCAAGCTGCCTCGGAAAGTGCAAAAGAAACAAAATATTTTCCACCTCCACAGTGGGTAGAGAACTCACGGTTAGGTAACATTATTTTTTGGATGGGGAACAGATGAAGCTGGTCTGCTCCGCTGAGCGACCTATCAGAGCCTCAATCACTTGTCAACATGCCTTGTCAAAAAAAAAACACGACAAAATTTAAACATCTTCTCACCGCTGAAGCCACAAGCTGCCTAATCTTCCTTATCAGGCAGCAAATATTGGAGCCTGAGAGCAAAAGCAGCAAAGATGAGAAGATATTCGTTTTCCCAAGGGACTTCATTCAAATGTGGCCAATTTGCACCAGAGATTTTCAACCTAATATTCCAGAAATTAATAACCAAGATGTGTTTTGCTTTGTTTCTTGTGATAAAACACTATTGACTTGTGGCAACCTGTGTGTTGCTCCAACACAAACTCACCCCACCAGCTGCGGTTTGTTGATATTCCAAACTGAACAGCCGATATGGTTTAATGAATGTGTTCATACAAGATGTTATTACTAGGAAACTACCCGATTAAAAAGTGTCAATGAATGCAACACGGCGCGGTCAACCCTTTGTCCTCGTGTTATTCGACCCGTCAGCTTTTGCCAATCGATTGTTCACCAGACTCTCACTCTTTCTTTGATGGCTACTCACCTCCCATTGTGGTCGGACAAGGCTCACACGGGCCTGCAAGGCTAAAGTCTGCCTTTCCCGCCAGCAGCTGTTTGGCCTTGATGCTTCCCACTGTGGAGATTCAAACAATCATTTGCGGCACAGAGTCGAGAAGGAATGATAAATGAATACGCTGGCTCTTATAGTGGGCAAACTAAAAGTATAGTCAGAGTATTGTTGAAAGAAAAGGCAGTCGTGATGCAATAACAAGTGTTTTAAGAGTGGAATTGAAGTGCTGTGAAAACTCCTATGCTTTGTCTTATATTTGAATCATCCCATTTGAACATGCACCTGCTCCTTTCTAACAAATATGGTAATAAAGTGTTAAACACTTAACTGGTTTATGTGTTACATGTGACAACACTTGAACATAAATTCTGAAATGTTTAAACTTTATCAATACAGAAAAACTCTACAAAGATTTCTGGAGAAGTTATTCCCCCCAAAAAAAAATTAGCATTATTTTCTCATTTGCTGCTTATGTTGCACATAAGAAATATATAAATGTGCTTATGCCTATGATGCTAGCACTGCCGATACCGTATTTGTCTATAACTACCATCCTGGAATGGTTTTCCGTCAATCACAGGCCACATAGAGCATGGGTCTTCAATCCTGTTCCTTGAGGTCCCACCTGTGTTCCAACTCTCCCCGCTGCAACACACCTGATTTAAATGATCAGGATTGTTATGCAGCTTCTGCAGACCTTGCTGATTATCTGATCTTTGATTCTGATGTGTTGCAGCAGGGAGAGATGGAAAACAGGAACAGGATTGAAGACACCTGATATTGAGTATACTGTGGCAAAAGTATTCACATATATATTCACCTTAAGGCGATTTGCAGTTTGTGATCAAACACATGATACAGTCTTTATTATAAATAATTACACCAGTATTTAACAGAAAACTACAATTATTCAGGTTTATATGCAAATAAATACATCCATGCATAAACTATTACAGATTTGCGGTCTCATAGCCTGGCCTCATCTTTCCAAAATTTTTTAATGAACACACAAACGCAAGGCACTTGCAACTGGAATTCAATTTTGCCATTTTTTTCTTATTGAGAAGAACCAAAAGAGAGTTAAAGTGTGCGTGTGAATGAGAGGGGGCAAAACAGGAACATCTGGGTTCTGTTGGAGAGTGATGGTATTCCCAGCTGCTCTGAGGAGCTAACACCGTGCCAAAGAGAGGGCCATGGGAATGGCTTTGCTGCTGCTAGGGTCAAGAGCTGGGTCTACTCTTTCTACCTCAAATTGCCTTTGTTCCTCTGTGCCTCTAGAGGAAAGTGAAGTATAATTGTGATGCATGAGATCTACTCAAGGGAGCTTGCTACTTATTTGCTTCCCAAAAGACCAAATCACGAGATTTACAATTGTCAAGCTGGATTGGTATTGTAATGGCAAATGACAAACCAATCAACGCAACTGATTTCAACAAGTGAGTTGGCTGGTCAGCGTGCTCATTGGCTGTACGTATTTTACTGTTCTCTTGGAGTTCAATAAACGGTTGAAAAGTGCATCGTGACTATGGCTTTCTGAGGACATTATGGCACGTAAGTACTCATCGTTTCTGTCAGTGGTAAACTCCATTATCGCCCGTATGTGATAGCCAAATTCATAGTTTTTTCACAAATCAATACGATTGGTCCCCCGCTATGTCTGTTATTTTTACACAATATCAACCTATTTAAAGGGATGGAGAAACGTTGAGAACAAATCTATTGGCACGCTTAATTGCTCGGACTGTCAATTAAGTGTTGCGAAACTCTGCTGTATGACTTAAAAGTGAAGCGTCATTGCCACGTCGTTATGTCCGTTAATGAGCAGACAATCGTCAAAATGTCATAACACCTGTTGGAATTCACCAAAAAGCTTCATGTCTGATATAATAAATTAATAAAAAAACTAATTATGATTATAGAGTAATGATTATGCTGAGTAATGGAACGCTTTACAAATTAAAAAAAAAAAAAATCCCATTACAAAATCTACCGCGGTAATTGTAATTGTTTTGGAGTCAATTTCAATAAGGTGGCAGCTGTGCTTCTAATTTATTGAAATCGTGTTATTTTCGCCGAAGACTTACAACATTTTTTGACAGTAAAAGATAAATTTACAGACATAGTTCAGCATTTCAGGGTTTATTTCCAGGTATTTAGATGAGGATTTGAAACACATCTTAGAAGAGAGTACTTTGTACTTGAACCCTCGTGATAAAGAAGAAATTATGAAGATTGTACTGTAGATGTATTGCCTTTGCAGACATTGGCCAGAGCGTCCATTCAAAATGTTCAAAAGAAATAACCACAGGTGTACCCTACAACGGACAGGTAGATCAAAGAAAAACAGCAGCCTTTGACAAAAAAAAAATACCAAAACAATAAAGGATTTCAGCACAAAATTGGAAGGCTTTAGATGGCCACATCAATCTCCAGACTTAAACACAGAAGAACACGCATTTCCCCTGCTAAAGTGGAGACTGAAGGAAACAACCGCCAAAAACAAACAAATTAAAGGCTGTGGTGAAACCAAAGGATTCGCAGCTAAATATTATGTCTCATTAAATTTAATGTTTCGAGTACATCTGTTAAAAATTATGAATCCATACGCAAACATCTGTACATGACCAAGTCCAAAGGTTTTTTTTTTCTGCTTGGCTGTCAGCATAGATGGATGGTTCTGTTTCGGCTCCTCTCCTCCCTTATCTTTCCTGCAGTCTTTGTGTAGTCTTGTGTTTTAACTATCACACCATCATCCAACAACATTTTTTCCCAAAAATCTTTAGATGGATTTGGTCAGCCGGTCTCTCGACACAATTGACACGATTTTCTTGACGGGAATAGCTGCTGGAAGACAGCCCTCTTGCCTAGAGTGGACGGTTACAGCTGCATCCACGATGGATTCCTGGAACAAATGGATGATGGTGTGTTAATCTAGTCTGTCCATTGAGGATGTGAAAGACAAATATGTTCTTGGAATTCTGATAACAGGTATCCTGCTGTTTGGAGTTGGAAGTAACTCTTTTATTATAAAAAAATTATGACGACGGGAGCAGCTCGTTTGGAGGTGAGCAAGGTGTCGGTTTCTCTTGATGGTTTGGGATGAGTAATCTACAGTTTGACTCATCTGACGAGTGAACTCAATCTCGAGACACTGCATAAAAAAGTCAACAATGTCGAGATGATGGCGAATCATCCAGAAGAATTCATTCAATTCAGCTAATTAATGCCTTCCGACAGGCACCAGCAAGGACTGAAGGTTGACTGAGATGATGGTTGGCCTGTTCCCAATACAATCGTTATCTGGACTTTCTCGTGAAAGTGATGCTGCCGGACGCTTATCCTTCACCTCCCCCATCCCCCTGTGATCTGTTTCTGTTTGCGCGGCCAAGGCTGTCTCCATGGCGATGAGATATGTTTTGGGGTTCTGGCTGGGACATCGACACAGACTTTATGCTTACACAATTTATGACTCCACACAATGCACATCCCCGACATTTTCCCACACCGTCTTCCTCCCTGTCATGGCCCAGGTGCCGTTTTTTTTTCAAAGTTCCCTTCTATTGCTCCAACTTGAAGGAGCACAGATTGGTCTTTGTTTTTTTCCCTTTCCCTCCTTCCCCATGTTTTCCTGTTTTTCATTTGTTCAACCAGGGCGTATATTATTATAATATACGCCGTATAAGCTTCCCGTTCTGTCTCTCTCTGGTTGTCATTGTTATTTTTGGTGTTTCTTGGCTAGGTTGTGACTGTGAAGACAAATTCCTTGCGTGTTTTACTTCACCAATAAACCAGATTATAACAAATCTCAAGGTTTTTATCCTACATAAAAATTGTCCACATTGTCCCAATACTTTCAGTGCATTTTTATATTACATTATTTCTTGCACATATCTCATACAAACAACCATGTCTAATACAAAGTGTTATCTTTGTCTTAGAGATGCCCCCCATATGTACTTTAAGTCCTTATTCCAACATCAACATCTGGCTCCATTGGAAAACGCCAATGTTTCATCTCTGCCTGCTCATTAAAAAAAACTTGAGCTGTCACCAAGCTGCACATTTAAAATGTGTATTTATAAACCCCATGTAGGTGTCTGTTGTAAAGTATCTTCATGAGGGCAACAGATTGGAAGCAGTAATAATAGGACTGGGAAATACCAATTAGCTCCCAAGGAGTAGGCACATATAGACACATTGAGAGTAGATCTTTGATCAAACATCTGTGCGTGCCCGAGTCCAAATGTGCATTAAAAATCTATGAGTACGTTTAGTCACGTCCATATCTTTGTTTACGAGTAGACGCCCCTTACATTAATTCCCACATCATAGTAATGCATGTAAAAATTCTGACTTTTACTACAAAGCATGCTTGAAATGATCTTTTCTCTTCATTTTTTTTTTTTGATAAAATGAACAAATCACAATCATCATGATGGCTCAGAACTCATCAGTCCACATAGGTTGCATCCATGGACATCATTGACTGTAGTGCCTTTTACCTTTGTTGACAAGCCTTGAACTGTTTCCTTTTTCTCTGTGGCAATACCTCTTATATTGTTGACACGAGTGCTGCGGCAAAGGGCAAAGCAGGGCTGCAGCACAGGAAATATATCCTTTCACAGATTATATGTCAGCCAGTATACAGTACATGCACACCTATAATAGTGTTAAATGAACAGCATCATGTCCTTCTGATCTAAAGGCAGCAAAGGAGACATATATAAGGGAGTATCAGGGTTGGATGTGTGTGGAGGTGGGAGGGTTGGGGTGATAAGTTGTGTACAAGACCCCTGATGGGAAATGCTGGCACAGTTGGAGTCACAGAGTCACTAAGGCAGCAGTAGATGTCAGCTGTGCCGCTCAAGAGAGCCCCCGGGGGTCCACGAGGCCTTTGGCAGACATAAGATCTTGCCGCTTAAGTCAGCAATTAGTATAATGGAGTAAAATATGAATCCATTTCACACCATCACAACCTTGAGAAAGACAGGGATAAAGGATGTCACACAGGTCTCGATTTCAAATCAATGATGGGTGTATATTAATTGTCATGGCAGGAATTAATTGATTTACACATATATTCTCTGCATTTAGTTTAGATACACAAGACAATTTATACTATGTTCATCCACTTGTTAGTTTAATCTCTGAAACTTTTCTCACTGTCACAGGCGGACCCACCCACTCATTAGCCACTTTATTGGCATGAGAACTTTCCTCAGTAAGGCTTTGTAGCATCGCTTGGGAAAGATGCCATGGTCATTCGGGTTGTATTATAAAAGATAATAGTATTTTATTACAGCCTACCGGTATACTTCTGTATACCTTATCTGTCAGTGAATAAGATGGCTTCAGTGACCATGAAAATGGAGCAGGAAATAATGCAGGCAATTAGACGGCTTGGCTACAGACGCTCAGCAAGAAAGCTGCATCTGCATTCAATGGAAGGGATTGTGGACTTCATTTCACACAATATATTCCAAACAGTACAGAATGAGGATTTGAGTCAGATTTATTTATGGAGCGCCGTACTGCATTATGTAGAACAAGTTGCCTGACCAGTCTCTTAAACATTATAAGGGACTTACGCACAAGAAAGAACATAAACATAAATAATAAAAGTCGGCAGATCATGTTAAACATGCAGGGATGTATGAGGAAAATATATCATGTAATTATTTATATTTTTTTCTTATTATTATGTGCATCATATATGGTGTGGTGAGGTGATTAACCCTCAAAAACCTTTGTAAAACTGAATGAGACTTATTTGGGATAAATAGCTATTGGGCTCATATTTATTTAAATATTTAGAAGATCAGCCAGTGGCAAGGCAGAGCAGTTTTTTTTTTTAATCCAACAAGAGAATTTGAGATGCATTTTTCATTCCTGCCTCTTTCACAGCTGTGTCACAATTTGATGTCTCATAATTTCACTTCTGCGTATTGCCAATGTTGAAGTGGCACAACAAGAGTTTTCCATCATCATGTCCTTTGGAAGCAGCTGACAGCTGTATAGTCGAGCTATAATGCAATCAGGAATTGCTGAAGGTTTCCAATGGCCCCAGATTGATCAAAACAACCATTATCTGTTCTGCTTCTCTTCTCCAGGATTGCGGGCGTGCTGGAGCCTATCCCAGTTGTCTTCAGGCAGTAGGCGGGGGACACCCTGAACCATCCGCGCGCACACTCACACCTTAGAGTCTTCAATCAACCTACCATGCAAGAAATGCAATCAAATATGTCTTAAAAAATTACCCCAAAAATATGTTATTTGAAATTAGAGCCTTTATTGACCCTCTGACCAAAACTAAAAAAAGTACTGTATGTACTGTATTAAGTAATCTAAAAATGGAATTTAAACAGGACTGTTTTGGCTTTGCACAACCTTTGCATTTTACAAATTTAATGTCTTAAAACAGTTCATTCAAGATATTCTGTCCAGTTCTCACAGTCAACATGACCAAAGTAGCCAGTGCAGTACTTGCATCTGTTGTGTTTCCAATAATGGGAAATTATCAAAGCCATCCTTTCTCACATCATAGGGCAGCCCAGTAGCTTTCCTCCGGGTGGGTTGGTATTGATTCTGAAGATGAGAGTGGTCTGGCACCCATTTTCTTTTTTTTTTATCGAGTGCTTCATTCTGCACAATATATTCCAAAGAATACAGAATGGGATTCAAGTCCATCGACTCTTCCTCCACCCGTGAGGGATGTGCCAAAAGAAGCCTGAAATATTCACAGTGACAGGAGTTTTTGTTTGGGCTTTTTCCAAGTTTCTTCTGGATTGGTTCCATGTATTGATTACTGCCATTGTGTGTACTACCAAACATATAAATTAGCACCTTCAAGATCTGAAGCTGCATTCAAAAAATAAATAATCAAATAAAAAAAACAAAAACTTGGGTTTTAAATTGGACAGTGATTTTAATTGGACCGTCAAATCAGTGCTGTTGTTAGATCCAGTTTGTTTCATCTTAGGCGACTGGCTAAGGTAGAGTATCTCCTTTCTCAACAGCATTTAGGAAACTGTAATCTATGCCTTTGTTACATCTCGGCTTGATTATTTTGGAGTCAGCCAGTCCTCGAACAAATTTCTCCAGTTGGTTCAAAAAGTTGCTAAATGCCACGGAACTGGAGCTTGGAAGAGGGCGCACATAACCCCAATTCTGGACAATCCTCAATGGCTCGCCTCGCCTGAGCTCCTCCACCACTACACACCTGCCCGCTACCTCGGGTCTGCGGACCAAACAATACTGACGGTGCCAAGGACTAAGCAGGGCCTCAGGGGGGATTGAGCCTGACCTTCCATTAAAAGTTAGGCAAGCCCCCTCTCTGTCCACTTTTAAAACTCATGTGAAGACACAATTTTATTCTTGGGCTTTTGTCCTCACATGAGACTGTTTACTGTGCTTCTGTATTTGAGTGTTTACTGTGGTGTGTGTTAGTGTCATCAATGTGTTTAAATTTACAGCTTTCACTGTCTGTTTTGAATTATTGCTGTTTTATGTTATACTCTATGTACAGTGATTTGTTACAGCTGCAGCTTGCGGTTTTGAAATGCGCGATATAAATAATGTTGTATTGTATTAACAAGTGCAATTAGCATATGAAGAAGGTCAAAGCCTCGCATGAACTTGTGTCTGCCAACGATGGCAGGTCTGGGAACCATTCCGTTTTTAGCTTTCCGATCTCAGTGATTCCCATTGCACAGTGTTTCTATGCCAACAAAAGAAGAGAGCAGGCTCATAGCTTTGTTGTCGAACCATCTCACAATTATCTTGTGTCGCTCGTTTACTCCAAAAATCAAGAAATCCTCCTCCTTTCAATTTTCTCACATCCAGCAATTGGCAGTTTTGTTACTCTTTTAATTTGGTTGCCAATGTAGTAGATTCTTCTTCTTTTGAAAGGGGTTGAGTGTATTTTCAGCACTTCTCCTGTAGGAACAACATCAGATTTCTCTGTCCAGACTTTCTGCCCCTAGCCAAGTTGTCTGGCATGTCTCCACATCTTGAAGAAAAAACACCTCAGGTTTTTCTGGCATCCATCACCTTTGCGATGGTTTTCGTCAGCAGCAGCCTCTAACTATCCTGTATCCTATTCCCATTGACGAAACGCGAGGGAACACTTTGAACTGGCCTTTCCCGTTTTGTAAATAATGTAAAAAAAAAAAATAGGCTGAAGTCTGAGTTCTCATGAAAAATAGCAGCAAAAACAAAAGTGTTTATATTTTTGGCGAATGTAATAAAAGAAACAAGATGTCCCTCGGTGACTATGCATCTGTGAGTCAATTTATTCTTCTTTCAACACAGTAGAACATGCTTGATTACACTGAAAATTAAAGTACATGGAAGTGACTGGCACAGCTGTGTCCCTCGTGCCGAAAACGTGAGTTGGTGACTCAAGCCCCAACTTCCGTCCACTAAAAACTGTCATACTCCATCTCAGTCTGTTTTACCGCCAGCATGATTCGAATATGTCTCACCTGCTATTTTTCACAAACCTACATCTGGAGACAAGCCTCCTTTGACATAGTTTGGAGTAGAGCAAGTATCAATGGCGTCTTAGATTGCCCATTTGCCAAATTTATCTCACAGGGTTTTCACGCTGCAGAATGGCTATGCGCCTGTCCATGCAGGCCAGCTTCAAGCACAGAGTCAGCAAAAGAAGTCTTGTTATATAGTTGTTGCTACAGTTGAACTTTTTATTGTTTGCTTATCTTATGGAATACTGTAGTGATCGAAGGTTGCAGCAAGTGTGAACGATGGCAAATTGCTGATTAGATCTTGTGATGGCTCTTCAAGAAAGGCCGGTTGCTTAGACACTGGGGGGAAAGGCACTCAACTCTATGTGCTTCACACAAGCAAAGACACAATGCCGACAAGCATGACATACACAACAGTTAATAACATACAAAAGCAAAGAAGAGAAAACAAAAGTAGCTCACGAAAATGACTAAAATGCTTGTTGACATTTAAACACAAAACGTCCAAAAAATTAAGTTATGAAAAGAAATAAAAGTTGGTTTCTATAATATCTGAAAATAATATTTAAAATGGTTTGGAGGACGTTAATCAATGGTTTGAGGAAAAAAACAGTCAACATTTCTTTAACCTGAATTTAAAATTTACACTACACTTATTCCATTTGTCAATCAGCATTTCTTTAAAGTATTCAGGACCCAAACAATTCAGTGATTTATAGACGAGTAGCAGAATTTTCAAATCTATTCTACAGCTAATTGGGAGCCATTGTAAAGCCTTTAGGACTGCAGTAATATTTTCTGGTCAGACCCTGAACTGCAGCTTTCTGAAAAAAAAAACCCAATGCTTTGGGCACAGGGCAACTATTAATCTAAAGAAAGTAAAAGTGGAGCCACTAATTAATGTTATGACTCTTAATTTTGGTGACTTGTGAATGTAAAAGGGACTAAGATGGAAATAACAGTCAAGCAATGCGGACATGGGTTGCCAAAACACCAGCAATTCCAAAATTGGTGTCAGCGGCAGAGCTGAAGTAGACAGATACCTACCATGGCCCTCTTTTGAATTGTGTCATTTCACTGGCTTTAGAGAGCCAGCAATTTTGCTGATACTATAATATTGGTCTGTCCCCACACCATCTGTTTTTTATATTCATTATTAAGTCTTTTAAAGTGCTGAAAATAGCTTGGCAACGAATCTATTACCGCTCTTGAACACTCCACAGTCTGCAGAGTGATGTCAAACTACAAATGTCCAATTGCTTTTAAAATAAAGACATGTCACAATGCCAAACCTTTCATGATTGTTCACGTCTCACTTTTTGTACAAACTATTGAGTCCTAAAAAGAAGTGTGGTTGAGAAGCCTTCTGTCGAAAGGGAATGTAATGGAATGTCAGCATTGTTAAATACAAACCTGCGCCAAAGTCATTGGTACATTATTTCACTTGGCTAAATTATTCATGTAAGAAAATGTGAATACAGAGGTAGCTAGGCAATGGTGATTTGTTCCACTCCCATGGGTTCACAATAACACTGCACACAATACTAAAACATTGTAATGGGGGATACTATTGTGTACTTCTCAAATGAAGTAAAAAACGATTAATTAAAAGCGATTAATGTGATGAAAGTTGAGTCAGTTGTTTAATCAATGACATCGTTGATAAATATATATATATAATTTCTACGAACCGGCATTCCAACAAACAAAACCATTACTTTGAAAGTACAGTAATTGAAATTAGTTTGACCCCTGCACTCGATTTTCTATTCAGTGAGCCGACCAGTCTTACCTTGTGTTCCATTCCATAGAGCAGGGGTCTTCAATCCTGTTCCTCGAGGCTCAGTGTCCTGCCTGTTTTCCATCGCTCCCTGATGCAACACACCTGATTCAAATGATCAGGATCATCATCTAGCCGCTGCAGACCTTGCTGATTATCAGATCATTTGAATCAGGTGTCTTGCAGAAGCAAGCAATGGAAAACAGGCAGGACACCGGCCCTCGAGGAACAGGATTGTGGACCCCTGCCATAGAGTCATTGTTGTGAGGGTGCAAAAGTAATAAGCCGTTCACTGATTCTATCGCAAATGTACTTTTGTTGTATTTGAGAATGGACTACCAGTATTGTTAGTGCGTATTGTGACATGAATACCTTTCTCGTTTTCACAAAGTTATTGCCCGCTCATTAATGGCATCAATTCACGACCTTGCTCTCGTTCCTGCTGCTCTTATGAATGTTTCAAAACTAGCAGCAATCGGATTAGCTAAAGCTAGTGAGGCTAACCGTGATCGTTGTTGATGCCGAGTAGTACCGCTAATGTAACAGTAGGTACCTAACAATCACCGTTGCTCCCTTTGGGATAGTCGTTCTAATCCAATGCAGCCGTATCAATGCCATGACTCTCCATTTTCTGAGATGATGTCTTGTAACACTTTTCTAACTTTCCTGGCAACAACAGACATCTGTGCTATGTTGTCATGATCTCAATACGACCGACTGTTGCTGTATGCACTCCCTGATACTATTAGTCACTGTGGCCGTGCATTTATGTACAAATGAGTGATTCCATTACAAGTGAAGACCTGCGAGGCAAATCTTTCAAGAGGCCAGACTTCAGTGGCGGAGACAGTCTTTTGACTACTGCATGTTCCAGAAAGTAGTACAGCTTCCCCAGTACTTCAGAAGTGTGACAAAGAGAATATAAGTTATCATAAAGCAGGATTAATGGAAGCCATGAGCTCGGTCTCCATGTGATGAGACAGTTTTGAAAGCCTCATTAAAATAGGTAGCCGACATGCATCGTAGACTGCTTGGAGAATGTGAAATCATGACTTTTTCTTGCAATTGCAACTCTGCAGCTATCTTGAGCAATAATTGTCAAGATTGTCATTGGATTTTTTTTTTTTTTTTTTTGCGAAGGTTAGCTGTGAAGTTCATACATTTGTGTGCTCTTTCGGGGTTCTCTGTGGGCATATCTTCCACAAATTCCCAATTTTTTTTATCATTATTTATTGAAGACATTTAACTCAAGTCAAGGTGTGAATAAGAGTTTTTTTTTGTTTGTTTGTAAAGACTAAGGCTGAAATTAACAATTATTTTAATAATTGATATTTCTGAAGATTATTTTGGCAATCAATTCCATAAATTGTACACAACAGAAACATGACTAGATTTCCATTCTTTTATTCTAAAACGGGACATTATTTCAAATTGACATTGCAGAAAACGTACAAACAAATTAATTACCTTTGCTGGTTTGGTCATGAAATGGAAAAAAATGTCGATCATTGTTTTCCAAATGTTTTATTTTGATTCAACACAAAGATAGTAAATCTACTACAGTACTGCAAAAATCTGAAAAAAATAATTGTTGACAGGCTGAAATTCCTAAACTTCATCCAATTTTAAGTGAAATAAGTTTTCTAAATGAATCATCAAATAGCAAAAATAATTATCAATTAACTTGATAAATCACTTGTTGATAAATGGATTTATTGCTGCACCTCAAAAATAGATAGATAGCCTATGTTCTTCATATAAATGTTAATGTATTTCATAAAATCCAATTCTTAATCAGTTGTCATTTAATTATTCTATTTAGAGGACACCTGCATTCAGCACTGTAGTTTAATCAAGGGTATTATTGTATAGCTGTGAAACAGATCTGAACTGTGCTAATTAAGTCTTAAACCTGAGAGTTAGGGTAGCCATAGCAACAGCAGAAGATGGTTTGCAACAGTGATCATCAGTGTCGGATTCAATTTTAGAGATTAGCAGCACTTTTACTGTACCAAACTGAAGAACTCAAAAATATCAGTGTGGAAATGTCTCAAAAGAAATGAATCAAGTGTGAAAATACTAATAAAGCAAGACTAATTCCTCATGAAAATCAAATATATTATGATTCTCAAACCAAGCTTGAAATGCCACCATACCTTTTTAATGTAAATCCCTCCTTGAGCAGATCTTTTTTCTTTCAATTTAATACCGGTCACTCCATGTTTCACATATTTGTCCCGTACACTACCCATATTTACCATCGTCTACAGTTCTCTCCTGATGTTCTCCTTCTGTCACCAGTAACCATCCTTTCATCTGTTTTTCAGCCACGCATTGCCTTCATCTCTGGGAGAAAGTTGCTTTACTGCAGAGAGTTCAGGCTATCAGTTTTTTATTGTTTTGATAAATGGACAAAAAAAAAAAAAAAAAAAGAACAATAAGGAGATATTAGACGTTTGCGGTCCAAAGATGAACAACATGGCATCAGCATTGTGAAGTTAAGCAGCTGTCATCAAATGAAAAATAAACAATTATTTGCTAGACACTTTTCCCTATTGTCAATCAAAAAAAAAAGTGTTATGTTCCATCTCTCAACAACACTTCTTAAAATAAGACACTGCAGGTCTGTCTCTGCCTCCTCACACTTCAACCTACATGTTTTTACACCCACACACATATAAAAGTAAAAGTATGATAACTTGACTCTCTATAACCGTAATCAGCAAACCGTATTTTTTTTTTTAGTCATTCCAGTTTGCAGTAGCAGCAGAATCAAAACGTGATTTGATCATTTCCTGTAAGTCGACTGGAAGGATCAGGAGTAATGGAAAACAAATTTTCCTTTTATTCTTTTTTTTTTTAAATAAATGTTTATATATAGATATATATGCACGACTTATGTATGCATTCTTATTCTCAGTCAAGTTGGGAAAATGAAAAAAAAAAACTCATGTGAACATAATTCCACTGTAATTAAGAAATGATCATTTGGTGTGTGATAGTTTGTCGACAGAATGATGAATTACATGGCCTCACTCACAAGTGTTTACTCAACAAGGCTAACATAAACACAATTTACATCTCTTTTTCTCGGCAAGCAGGATTTTCCGGGGTAGTTTATAATTGAGTCTAGTGGTGCATGAAGTTTCTACAGCTGCAATCTGTCTAAGCGCTGCAATTTCTCCTTCTGCAGGGCCCAGCTCGCGTCTATTGAGTCGGCGCCATGTTGCAAACAGTCCCCGTACATGAGCGATGTTGATGAAAGCCGAATGTAATTATTAGTGAGGCACTTGGAGGGTGGTGGCAGGATCTTTACATGGTTCAGCAAACAACACCCCCTCTGGTTGATAGAAGAACATTTGCGTCCTTTCAAGGGTAATTAATTCAACCCTCAGTCAAATAACCCTTCTTACCGAGTGTTAAAAACTTTATGTGCTGAATCATTTTAGGGAGTTATTTTTGTCAAATTGATTATAAAATAATTTTTATAGAAGCTTTTCCAAATCAGCATGATAATGATAAAACTGCACAAATATTTTCAGTGATCATGAATCCATGACTGACAGATTACAAGTTCAGTACGCATTTCTGAAATAACACATTTGCTCATTTCCCTTCATACTATTAATAATAATATTCATTCATTGCAAAGACATCACGTTAATGAGTTCTCTCCATAATAAGGAAAACGGATAAATATCGTATGCAACACTTTATTTCTATAAATCTCTACCAATGTCAACATTTTCAAACGTTCACTTCCACAACATTCTTCGAAAATATTTTTTGGGGAGAACAAGCCTGAGGGCTACTCATGTGATCCTCGCGGGCTAGCTGGTGCCCGGGGGCGCTATATAGGTGACCTTCGAAATAGTTTTGGTTTAACTCAGGGCGAGCTCTCAACTGTTTAGAAAAGGAGAGAGTGTCCAACTGATTAATTCAATAAAGTGAATCTCGTGAAGAGGAGCAAGGTGAACTTCGACGGAGTTGGACATTGCATTTTTGCAATGGTACTGCTTCTTTGGACCAGATGCAGTGCCAGTGCAACACTGAATCATCCATACAAATCCAAAGAGGAAACCAGTAAGAAACTTGATACTGGTGGGAGATTGCTTGAGATAACTCGAATGTCAACTGTCGGGGTGGATTGCAAGTATTGTTGGATGCAGTGGCAGTGATGGAGTCTCGGGCAGATGCAGATGGATCCAACGGTGCAAGTCGGTTTAGCGTACATGGATTTGGTAGATGGCGCTGCACGCCACTTTTTATTATTTTCCGGCAGATCGGCACACCTGCCAATTTGGTGAGAAAATGTAGACTACATTTTAGACTACCTAAATGGTAGCACAGGTGGTATAACACGATTTTAATGCATTTGATTGAGGTGCCGGCAGACAGAATCATCGCTGCGCAAACGTGAGCGGTGTAGTGGATGTCATCGGATTTCATTCAGATATGACAACAGAGTGGGGCCACTCTTCGGAATCATCGTAGTAATCAATTCGTTGAACGGATTTGCATATCATTATCATCTTGAAAATATTATACAAACACCTCCCTCACCGCATGGCACAGCTTTCGGAGGCAAGGGGGTGATGTCACATACACACGCAGGGTCGTGGGTGCAAGGCGGCCTGCTATCGGCCATGTCACATGCGCAGCAGACTACATGTACATCATCCACAATGGGAGATCCTGTAGTTTTAAGCACACTTGACGCTCGGCAGTGTCATGCACAGAGCCCTGTTAAATATTTCATATTAAAGGCACACAACAACATGCAAATGTTGTAGATTAATTATTTAAAGATGCAGTACAGGGTAGATAACAAACATCTAATCGACTGGATCAGATCAGTGGGTATTTTTGCTAAATGTTATTATTATTATTGTTGAATTGGTGACCAGTTGTAATGTCATAATTCTCCAACATCATTGATCGTATGTGGAAAATAAGACATTTCAGCAAACACAATCATTTCACTCCAGGGATGTTCTCTGCTGCCATTGTTATATAATAATCTAAGCTTTATTAGCATGTAGAGTTTGATTTTTTTTTTACTGATTTTTTTTCACCAATATTTTTAAATTGTTTTTTTTTTTTTGTTGTCAGGTTTTTGATGACACTTGACGTAGGCTATGCCTAGCATCTGTCCAAATTTTTGTTCTGTTTTCAAGCAAAGAAGAGAGATGGATTCTTTGGGAGAGGTAATTACTGTCTGGTTATTTTCTGCGGAAACACAAAATATGAGGGGTGTAACAGTATCAAAAACTCACTATGTTATGTTCACGGTATTAAAGTGGAATTGAAGTAAAAAAAACAAAAAAAACGTTTTGTTTTTTTTTGCAATAATGTGTATCCCCACTACACACGGTACTCTGATTAGCATTGGGTTGGTGTAATAAGAATTATTCAGATAAATCCAGTCGTTTTCAGCCAAAGGAGGCTGACAAAAACATTTCTTTTCTATTCTTTTTCTATTTTTTTCAATGACATTACTGTGTTTTATTTGATATAGGGAGTATGTTTTGCTAAATTGTCTGTTCAAGCTTAACCTACATGACAATTTCCACTCATTTGCTTTAGCTAATTGCTGCTCTGTTAATCTACGTCAGGTCAGCTGCTGAGCGTAAGTCCAACAATGCTTAAAGGTCAGAAACAAATTGTCTATTTCTGTGCACGGCTTAATGGAAGCCTTTCTTTGATTTAGCTTTGAGAACAGCTACTTTAAGGGGGAGATTAGTGAGAGCTGAATGAAGATTTAGTACCTGTGTCTAATTGTTCTGGAAAAGTCTTTCGCCTCCCCAAAGGTTACACCTGGATTGACATGATGGTGATTTCCAGAGGGTGAGTAGGAGACGGGCCAGTGAAGAGTTGACTTTGGAGCTCGTCATGTCTTTTACAAGTGTCTACTGTTCGCTGTTTGAAAATAAAATATATTGTTTGTCATGAAATGTATCACAGTTTAATAGTTAAAATATTGAACTGAAACTTTGGTATATTTTAATTTATTTGATAAAATTCGGATATTTGATTGGTGTGCAACCCAAAGTCACCTGAGATCTTGAGCTCACCTGTGACCCCACAGAGGATAAGCGTTATAGAAAAGTGAAAGTGTTGGTGTATGTATAAAATGTCACGATAAACAACATTCTTTGACAACAAACTCTCTCTTAATTTATGGGACCTCTCAAATTGTGCCTCAAATTCATGGGGTTGTCATAGTTCGGCTCTCAATCCTGTTGTCTTTTTGGGTTTTTTCAGCACATTAGTGAATGGGGGTGTTCCCTTCAGCGCCACACCACAATCTACGGCAGGGGTGGGCCAAATTTTTGATTGGCGGGCCACCATGGGTATATATATGTATATATATACATATATATATGTATTTGACACACTACAGTATTTAGAAAATAAAACATTAACAAGGTTTATTCATTTAATTTTTTTCACGTTCGGCGGGCCGAATTAAAATGTTTATTGGGCCGCATGTGACCCCCGGGCCGTAGTTTGCCCACGCCTGATCTACGGGCTACAAAACCTGGTCGGATTGTTCTCCCTTGCTTCCTGTGATAGTGCAAAGTGTTTTGATAGGTCATACCCCTTCCCTCCGGTTTTTTTTTCTAGTCCAGCGTACAAATATCTCTTGTCGATTTGTTTTCTTGCTCCGTATTGTTTGTTGTAGTTTTTCTACAAGTGTTTTCTGTTTGTCTTGGATTGCATGCAGGGTAGGCAGTCCATGGCTGACAACTCATTACACATTCTGGCTGCCGAGAGCAGATTTGATGATTGTGCATTATGTAGTATTTTTTACCTTGGATTGAATTCCGCCGTTAAATACGATTTGGCCACAAGTGATGATAACTACTAATTGTGGTGAGTCAAATTTACAAGAAAGGGACTTTAAAGCCATTTTACCACTTATCAATCCCTTGCTGTAAATTCCTGTATAATGGCCCTATTCAAAAACTATCTGCATACCTTGTCAAAACTAAGAAAACAAAAACAAAGTCATAATAATAATACAAATTCATGTCATTTGAAAAACATTTGCTTTAAAAATGCGTTTTGCAAGACGCTCACAGCCAAATACTGAAAACATTAAGATTGGATACATTTTTCCCCCAGGCCTGTTTTGCCTGAACATCGCCGCAATGTAATAAAACTAATGGATTATTTGTCCACATTACATGTGAGATGAAGGATGACAAGGCAATGAGTATCACACAGTCGTGTTAATATTGCATTGTCATTGTGGAGGCTGTTGTACAGACCAAACAACTTTTATTGTTTTTGAAGCTCAAAACACGTCTTAGTAACAGAACACCTGAGACCCTGTTCATCGCTTATTGTCTCTGCTAACGGTGCATACCAAGTCCTCTGATGAATACTGTAAATCTAAAAATTCTATGCATTAAAATACACCAAGGTGTATCGCCCCATCTGCCTTTATCAGATTTGTGTTGATTTGTTTCTTTGTTTTTAATTCCCTCAATCCTGACAAGTTCCCCATTCCATACCTGGGAAAATCATCCTCACTTCATGGTGCTGCCACCACCGTTCTTCACAATAACGATGGTTTTGGTGCCTGTTTTCCTGCACAAAGGTGGAATTTTCTTTCTTTTGGTGTTGTCCTAGACTTTGAATAGGAAGAATTGGGCGTAAGGGTCACTGTTGTGTGCCATTGTGGGATGGAACGGAGCTGACTCCTGACCAATCAAAGCGGCTCTCCTCATTTCCATTAAAATAAGGGCAGTCCACACGTGCACAGTGCTTGACATTGCGGAAGCAGAAATGGACTCGCTGCGGTCAGCGCAAGACATTGCTGCGCGCCGAGTGCATTTATACGGGTTAAAAAAATTGTTAGACATTCATACAGGTAAATGTATATTTGAGCCATTATTAGGCTGGAAAACCCAACAAACCCATCAGCGAGTGTGCACGTGTGTGGTTAAAATGGTACGAATTCTGTACCGTGCTGCCTGGTGCTCGCTTATTGACAGCCGCAACTACACGACAATTTCACAAACTCTTTTTCAAAGCCATGAGCAAACCAAGACGAGGAAAAACAATGAGCTTACTAGAGCCGTTTAGATCGGCAGAAATTGTTCTGCAAAAGCTTACGTCATGATGTATGTATGTATGATTTCATGGTCTGAGCTGTGGTTTGGTCCTCCTAGACTTGGAATTTTGCTCTTTATTCGCTGCGGCAATCGATATTGACAAGACAAGCTGACTGAAATGTATCTAACCTCACTATTTTCACTCATTATTGCTGTTTAAAAAATCTACGTTTGAAAATTACATTGCACAGCTTGATTCCACAGAATGAGGAAATAGGAGGTATTTCTCACGCCTCAAAAATGTGTTCTCAGGCTGTTTTCGCCACTTCAAATTGGTTAATATTGCAAAAAATGGGAAAATACAAAGATTGATTTTAAGTGCAACACTACAAAATAAGATCTCAACTGCTCATCTATTAGTTTTTTTTTTTTTTTTTACACTTGTCATACATCATGGTTCACCACTATTTCAAATTTAACATCCAGCCATTCTTCTCTTCACAAGGGTCGTAGAGGTGCTGTAGCGTATCACAGCTGTCGTCGGGCAGTAGGCGGGGGACATCCTGAACTTGTTGCCAGCCAATCGCTGGGCACACATAGACAAAAATAATATGTGCTAACACTCATACCTAGGGTCAATTTAGAGTGTCCAATCAACCTACCAGGCATGTTTTTGGAATGTGGGAGGAAACCGGAGTACCCGGAGAAAACCCACGTCGGCACGGAGAGAACATGCAAACCCCACACAGGGAGTCCTGAGCCGGAATCGAACCCTGCACCTCTGCACTGTGAGGCCATCGTGCGAACCAGTCGTCACCGTGCCGCCCGGATTTAACAACTACAAGTTTTTGTGGTTCCTCATCTATGCTTTATATGAACAAATTAACTGACCTAACTGATACAAACTTTCAGTGACTGCAAGGATAAATGGAAGATCCAGGTAGATGTCTGGACAGCCAGCGTAAATTGCAAGCGGAATGTCCCATTTCTGCTGCTGTTAATAAACCCCAGTATGAAATCTCACAACCAAGGCAAATCTCCCTCATCTGTTTCATTGCTCAAAATAGTCCAGCTCCAAAGGCAGGGAAAGAAGGCAGAACTTCATTGTTTTGTTCCATGACATTTCCCAAACAAAAGCTGTAAAATAACCATGTCTCGCTTAAGGGGGGGGGGACAAAAACGAGGATTTCTTCCATGAGATGCCAGAGGGATTTGTCTCACTTTTCTTTCCATTTCCCTGCCGTGACCAGGAGGTTTTCTGAGGAAAACATCAGGACTGTTAGCAGCTAGTGCAGGGAGCGCTAGAGGCCAAACAGATGAGGAAGCAGCACTTAATGTAAGGGAATGGATTAGAGAGGTTGATTATGCCTCAGAGGTGAAAGGAGAAGCAAAAGAAAGGAAAAGGCAATGTATTTATGTCTAATCTGAATGTGAGCATGCAGTCATTTTCTGATGGGCCTTTTTTTCTACCACTGTGTACTTATTTTGAGTATTCTTAATATAGTAATTGAAAATTGTTGATTTACTTCCAGTACAATATATGATTACTTGACACAAAATACGTGTTACAAATGGAACATGGATTGGATGTCTGTTGTAGGGTTTGATACACATGTATGTGTTTTGGAGGAGGGTGTGTGTGGTTAGTACTATTCATATATGTATGTACATGACTCTAATTGCCAATGTATACACTCATGTAATGCACTGTTTGCAATTGTGTGTGGGTATACATGACATAAGCGTGTGGGAGTGTGTCTCAGACTGGGATGTGGTAACAGGCTTACATTTGCTGCCTTCAGCATAAGCTTTTCTTCATCTTTGTTCCAAGCTGAAAAGGCAGACTTGTTCTTGCAGAGAGGCTGTGAATGCATCGCTTGCCCCAGATCTTTGAAGCAAACATACCCACTATGTTGTCAACAACATAGCCCGAGAGCACCGTGTTAATCGCACAATGCACTTTGCATCACCATCTCTGTTTGAGAAAAGTCCATTTTGACCCCTGAGATGACCAGTTGAGTCTTAAAAGTAGCCTTGGAAAATAAAACTGGCGCGGTAGCGTTATAAGAAAGGAGAGATTAATTGAGTTTATTATTTTATTCCCCCGCCTCCCGCACTCATGTGTCATTGTGCCATTTCTCACTGTTAAATTTGTAAATTAGTTCTGCAACAATAATAAGCACTCAATGTTATTAAAAGGCATCAACAGCGTGGCATTTTTAAAATTATCTCCTTGACGCTGTGCCAAAACCTGAAGGAACTGGAACAAATTAGGTGTGTCTAATAAATAACGCAGAGCTTTTTTTTTCATTTATGTTTAATTATGATTGGGTGCGAATCATGAGGGTGTGCACGTAATGTTATGGTAATAGTGTTAGCCTACATGTCTGTGGCATACTCCAAGAATCAAGAAGAACAGCATACTTTTCATCTGCTTTTTCCAGTCAAGTGTAAGCAGGCAGCTTTTGGGCGGTCATGTCTCTTGGAAGTGAACCATTGTTCACCCTGCCGGCCTTTACTCTTGTGTGTGGCAGTGTAAGCAAGACTTTTGGTTACCATAACATGAAAGAAAAGTAACCATAAAATGAATATATCTATTTTCGCTCTCACTCCAATTAGACATATCACTTAAACGGTCCGGTAGTAAAATCACAGCTCAAATAATATGAATAAGAACTTGCCTTATCAAACCCGCAGGCGGACTTGCTAACCAGTCTTCAACCATGCCACCGGATAATATATATATATATATATATATATATATATATATATATATATATATATATATATATATATATATATATATATATATATATATACCAACATATTCTTCAAGTAAATATCTATTACAAGCTAACCAAATAATAGTAGTTGAAAAATGTGATTAATCACTATTAATCATGTAATTTTTTTACGATTAATTAGTGAGCAGCATTACAAAAGAAAAAAATTGCACTGTTTGGATGACAAATTATGATGGCATTTTTTTACTTCCTTACATTATCCACAAGAATTTCCATTTCGTAATATTAGTTGCTTTTCTTAACTCCTTCTGACTAAATATTTCCAGTATGTTTACTTCCTGCAATTTCCTGCAAGTCACAACACTCATCTTTGCATAATGTCCATTGTCACATTCAGTCGAGAAATGCTGCTACCTCTTTCATTTTTAATGCAATACACATTCTCTAAAGATGGGAGAGGGAGGGGTTGGCGTGCTGCTTAGGCGGAGCCTGAGGCCAAACGCAATGTAAGCACAGCATGAGTAATGAAATAATGACTTAAATATAAAAGGGTGAGGCAGCCCCTCTCTCTTTCCAGTGCCCGACAGGTGTTTGCCAGCGTCCCGAATCTCTACAAAGCTGCCAGAGGACAGACTAACTAACTAGATTCACAAGCAACAGTATTTTGCATTTAGCAAGTTCTCTGTTATTTTCAATGATTATTTTGTTATTACGGTGTCGTATGGATTTTTTTGCTCAATTCAGTGTCATTATTCAGGTAGGGGCAGAATGTTAAAATTTGTAGTTAATTGATTGCTAATCATATTAATCACAAAGCAAATAATTAGAGATAATAATAATAATGACATATATAGAAGCCTGTCATTATTGGTCCACTACCAAAAGGTTAAAAATTCATGTGAATCAGTTTCACGTAATTCTGTTTATTATTTTTCCACCACAAAAATAAGTCAATAATGACTAAACTAAACAATGCAATTTTATGTCGGATTTATTTATTTATTTTTGTTAAATTGTAATGTTTTTGTTGAGTATAAATGAATTTCCCCAAGAAATGAATGACATTTATTCTAAGTGTATGGTCAGGCATGACTGAAATGTGACCGTTTAAATGTTCACCCTTGGTTTGTATAGAGACTTTACTCACACTGTGCGAGAACATTTCTTTGCTGTTGCCAGCATAAAGGTATCTCACACGCAATGACAGGAATAAATATTTTAGCTATTGTCCAGCATGGAAAGTATCGCCATGTTTCAAATGAATTCGACTCCACTTTTCCAAACTGACGTCATTGCACAACAACAATTACTGCAGATGTAAGACTCAGGCTTGCAGATTTTACCTGCAAAAAATAGCTTCATAATAAAATGAAAAAGAAACCAATCCTTTTTTTTTTTTTGTGAAGGATCACTGATGTTCATTGATTTGGAAATTGCCCATTTTCTCATAAATAATGGAAAAGTGTTTAAAATTATACTTCCGTTTGTGTGGAACCTCACATTTCCTTTTCCATTGAGCGTGTATTTCTTAGCCTCATTGACTATGCACTTATGACCCCCAAAATAGCTAAATTACTCTTTCGTTTTAAATGAGTGTGTTTTTCCAAACATTTTCTAAAGCCTTGAGCATTAAACTTAGTAGATTTGCACGTCATCTACGTTGGTGTCCTGTTGCTTTAAATTTCCAAGGCCAAAACGAGAATTCAAAGGATCCGGTTATTTGTAGACATGCTAGTTTGCCTCCTGAGAACGGTCCAGCTCCAAATCTGTGCTGGAATGCAGCACTGTTTAGCTTACCATGAATAGAGAGTGATTCAAATAGTATAATTGGATCATATAATTGACTGTCATTTTGATTTGGATAAATGGTACTGTCAGGTTCAGGTTGTATTGTAGGAGGACCCAAAATGACGGGAAGTGAGGCAGAAGTGGTGTCCTACTCATATTTCAACATGCCATCGTTGGTAGGTCTACAATCTATTTTATCTAGCAAGAACTGTTTTCATGTTTGCAAAAATGTTATCGTAGCCATTGTGTGTGTGTGCGTGTGTGTGTTTTCCTTGCCCAAGGACATCTCAGGTGGCAAGTAACTAAATCAGCTTATTAGCATTTCATGCATAAATCAACTATTTATAATGATCCCACTTCTTCTGTATCTTACCCTATGCTGGCCTTTTTGTACACATCTGTCAAATTAATAACATCATGAGCAAGGACCTCTTTCCGTCATACGTTCCTCTTTGTTCATGCAAATTGTTGCCATCCATTCCCAAGTGCACTTTTAGGCAAAATTTTACTGCCATGGTAACAGATACGCTTTCTGCAACGGCCGCAGTACAGTATAGTACAAAATTCACATTCATGTCTGATGGAAGTTTTATGAATTTCAACATCAGCGGTTGCGCCAGAGTGCTCCGCCAGCAGCAATGTTGTCTTATGTTTTTATTTAAACTGACAGCGGTATACTGTAAATGCAAGACAAAGCTTTCGTTTCCCAACAGGAAAGCAGATCCATAGATTATTGTCTTGCTGGTACTGCTCAGATTATTCCAGAATTCTCAGCCTATCCTTCTGAGCGATTGGAAACGTACACTCTGGACTCCTCGCCAGTCAACAAGGCAGATATAGAAAGCCCTCACAAGCATAGCGAGAACATACAAACGCCACACAAGAAGGCCTGAACGAAGTTTTAAACCTAAAATATGTTGGCTTCCAAGCACCTTATATCCAATATTGGCAGGTTTGTCTATGTAATTACCAATAAATGTTCCAGACAGTCTCCCAAATCAATTGAAATTCATTTGTATAGCCCTTCATCTCAAACCGGTCTTAATAGGGCATCCTATATCCACAGTTAACAAATATTAACTACATCTCCTAATCCTAACCCCACAGGAGTATGCCAGTTGGGGAACATTTAACCCTATACAATGTTAATGAATAGTGTAAGAGTCCATTTAAAAAAGTTGAAGCACTGCAGGAGGATACCTTTGTAGAAGTGGGCCCTCCTCAAAACCCAGCCAATGTGAGGAGGTGGTCCACCTCCGATCTTGTCATCAAAATCCAATTCATCGTCACCTTTCCCTTTGTCCAAGCGTGGGAGTAGAGTGCAAGAGAAAGAGAATAAACAGCAGTCAAACAGTCCGCTTCATCTCCAGAATCAAAACTGAGTTCCATACAGGCTGTCTAAAAACTCCACATATTACGCTTTTTCAAATTCCGAGGAACTCAAACACCACTCCTTTTGTTAGATCGAAAAAAAACTCCCAGCAGAACAACGAGCAACAGCGGTAGCAACCCTCCTAGACACGGCCTTAAACTGGAGAATCCAGGTTGAGTAAAACCAGAGAGTCTTCATAAGTCGATAGTCAATGTGGAACTAACTGTTGGTGAAGCATTTGAATGGCAACAACTCAAATACTTGAACATAGCAACCATGGCAGAACAACAGAGTTGGCATGCCTGCGGGGTTCCAATTGAGGTCGGGTTGCAGAGGATTATTTTGCCACGTCCACGATGAAGGTTATTAAGGGAATAGGATTGTGAGGACAGCCCTTCTGACAGGCCGTCAAATCATTCTCAGAGGCTGCCAAACAAAGCAGCCGCTGACTTTGGATCAAGAGAAAGTGTCATGAATGTAGCCTGCTCTCTGCTTCCACGCCCTCCCCTCATCTGTGTCACCTGCTCACTGCTTGTTTCGCCCTCACCTGTTTCTCATCCCCAATCGAGCCGTATATATTTCCCTTGTGTTTCTTATCTCATTGCCAGTTTGTCGATTCTCTTCAGGTTATGTTCTAGCCTTGCTTTTTTTTCATAGCCAGAGTTACCGAACCTTGTTTGCTTTTGACCCTTTTATTTGCCTCTTGTACCTCTGCTCATTCATTTGTGTTCTCATTGTTTGTGTACCGAACGTTGTCTGGATTAAACGTGTTTTGCCCTCACCTAGTTCATGACAGAAAGGTCCCCAACTGGGCTGCAAAATGACCGCAGGGTAAAAGCAGAGGGAGGCACACCTGGAAATGGCCAGGATGGCCGAGTGGTCTAAGGCGCCGCGTTCCGGACCCAGTCTCCCCAGAAGGCCTGGGTTCGAATCTCAAAAAATTTCCCCATTGTGGGACTAATAAAGGCAATATTATTATTATTATTATAAATCCTCCGGAGGTGTCATGGGCATTTCAGTGAAACACCAACGGAGGAGGACCACAGTGAAACTCCCGACCAAGTCCTGATTATCAAAAGGATTGTACTACCAAGTCCTCCAAGATCAATTGTTTATAAAGCCATAATGAAATATTTTGTATCGAGTTTAACTAGAATGATTACAAATTGTGACTGCCGAGAACAAGTGACGCATTGGACCCACGTCGGCCGGTTTGAAATACTGACGGGAACTTTGTCACGGACTGACTAAGCCCACCTCTTTGTCATATGTTATAAAAGCCCTCCCAATGTGTCTGCAATGCTTCGGTACTCAAAGCCCTTCACGCTGTGACCTCATCTACCTACTGATGACGCATCATCAGGTGGTTCACTATCTTGCTAAAGGACACTGCGACATGGTCACACTGGTCGATCGAATCGAACCCCCAACAGCTGAGTTGGGAGACAACCACTGAGTTATGATTAATTTGTTGGAGCCAAACACAGTTAACTCAATCCAAATGAATGGAAATAGAAACCAAAATGTTCTCCATGCTAACTAATCCCATCAATGTTATTTTTGTGACCAAAATAGAGTCCTGAGTTTTATTTTGAACTCTTGAGATTTGAATAGCGTGATTTATAACTTGTTTCCTTTACTACAGAATCAGTAAAGGCTAATTGACACTGAAATTGTATATACTTTGATTCAAGCTGCAACTGAGCTCACCAAGGTTATTGGAATAAATACATTACAATAAGAAATATTGAAAGCATAGTTTAATATCAGTTATTATTATGGATTAACAATTGTGATGTGCAATTGAATAGTCTGCATAATTCTTTTCATATTACACTGCAATAACTGCCACATGGTAATATTCTTGACAAAATGTAAAAAATATTAACATTTTGATATATTGTTATGGAAGTGAAGTTCCGTTGGTTGGCAGCCAAGTGAATGACTCAAGGCTGGATGAGACGTTTGATGCGAAATTAGGTCTCCTGAATCAGCATACCAGCCCAGTATTCCAGAAATGCCACATTTGCATTTTTAAACTAAACATATTTGATCAATACTGGAGAAATGACGCTACAACTAGCTTCCGGAGTGGTCAGCTGTAACCTGCCATTCATATACAAATTAACCTTGGACGTTTCATGAAGGGAAATATTCTACAATATGCGCTAAATTGATTGCAGTGGACCCCTGAATGCTCTCGGTGATGCAACCGTGGAATTCACCTATATTGGAGGATTTGTTTTTAATATTCCTAAATATTTATAATATATTTTGGGGTTTTATTTTTTTCTTCTGCTCCACCCTAAATTGTTTTGGTTAAAACCACATACTGGTGGTATAGCTGAGTTTTTATTTTACTGATTTATTTATTTTTGTGTTTAAGAAAAAAAAAATCCCAATGCTTTTCAATGGCCGTCAATTATACATGTTTTCACTATCCAATTTTTTAAAACCTATTTTTGCAACACTATATTTTGATATCTTTTACAGAACGAAATGTACACTTCTTGAGACTACTATACTGCCACTCGCCCAAGTTGAAACAGATGCATTATTTAATACATGATTCTATTCTCCACTGAGTTGAGGCGCGGTATTTGACACTGTCCTATCAATTTTGGATACATTGTGCCCTTAGCTGTTCACCTTGTTTAATTTTAATAATAGGCATTGACCAAATGTCTTCTTTTCTTCTCTTCTTCTGTCTGCCTAGCACTTCTCACGCTTCATAATTTACTTAGCCCCATCTTAACTTCTTTGTAGTGTTGATGTGAGTTGAATTTTCATCTAATGGCAAAGCAACAGCCATTTTTGTCATAGTTCATTAATCGTATTTACTACAATAAAAGATATAAAATCATCTGAACAAGAAACTGTAATATTATAGTTTGTATATTCTTTATACCAGCTACATTCTGAATTCATGTATTTATTATTTACTCATTTATCTGTATATTTTGTGCTTTACACAAAAGAGAACCGGACTTGCATCGTAAGAACCACGTGAATTATATAAACAAGCCCATGTTAACCATGGCTATTACGTTGGTAGCAGAGCTTATTCATGACTAAAATTTGCCAACCATAGTGGCAGTGGCATTTACTTTTGTAGAGGGGAGAATGTAAGCTTGGTGTAAAAACAAACTCATCTTAATTTTCGTACTGGCGAATGCCTTGGCTTATGTTCGCACTGCAGGTCAATTCTGAGTTTGTTTTGCCCATATGCGTCATGAATCATGTATTTTTTTTCATGGAGTGTGAGCATAATTCAGATTTCTTCATATACAACCGGGGCCTCTTAAGCGCAAGCCAGCTGTTTGCATCAAGGCTTGAAGCAAGACACCAAAATTCCCAACTGAAGACTTTCACAAACATCAATAAGATGATGGTCGTGCTGGACACCAAAATGCACCACCTTGAAGTGTTTGCGGAGGTAAATGAGCAATCGGGGAATGAAACCATGTTACCAATTTCTCAAATGTATGCCAACAGACTGCTAGTTACCTCCAAGGATGTAGCCTGAAGAAATGGCAATAAATCGTCGATCAACACTCCTTGTAATTTGCTGGGAGCAAAGCCAAAAGATAAGAGACAGCATGACCTGAGCATCAAATAATGATGAACAAATGAATGAGAAGGCCTCTTCATCACAGAGGAATTGTGTCTCTGGAAAAAAGCAGGAAATCAACACGGGGAGAAGAAAATCAAATGCAAGATGAGGTGCGTCTGAACAAATGAGGGATGAAATTACTGACCTCAAATGTTTTATATGCTGTTCTTCACTCAGCACCACCTTCCCAAAACATCAGGTAAGATTGTGAACTACAAGAGATAAGACATGGCTACAATGTTAAGGCACAAACAAGCACAAACTAAAATATAAACTACACCAGCAGCCCAAACTGATGGAGTTATCCTCATCTGCTCAAATGTCCGCACTCCCCAACCCTGAAATCATTCGTAAGAACCTCAACAATTCTAGCACGCTATTTGCTGTGCTTGATAAACTCACTAATCCCCTATATCAAGTAGTGACAGTTCTCCTCTCAACAGACAAATGCAATGAATTTCCCTACGATTTTGGTGAAGAATTACAATCCGTCAGGTCAAACATCTACACAAACTGATGCGAAAAAAAAATACTTTTTGTTTTTTTTATTAAATGCTATCAGGTTTCTGACCGCATCACAATACAGAAACAGCTCTTTTGGAAGTTAAATGAAATGCGATTGAACATTGATGCAGGGAAGGTGTCGGTGCTTGTCTTGTTGGATCCTAGTAAAGAATTTGATACAGTTAATCATAATAGACTATTGATTAAGTTGGAAGCTTGGGTAGGATTAAATAGAAGAGTCCTAAAATGCTTTAGTCCGACACCTCTGCACAGGCCAGGGAGTGTGCTCGGGAGATTCATGACAGTTGTCCATTAATCTACAGAGTTGTTTAGAGTAACAGTGTTGATTTTTATATTTTGCCTCATATCTGCAAAATATTTCTACCTCCTCCCACCTCGCTACTCCGTCGATATGAGATGAGCCCCAACACGGGGGTCCAGATTTAATTCCATAAACACGGTGACTTATGAAGCTGATTTTATTTTTGGGTGCAGGGCAAGTGTATACTGTATACATTTTATATGTAGATATGAAACAAAAAGGAAACGTGCATTTTCATTTTTTACTTATTTCGTTAACCTTTTTTTTCAACTGTAGTTTTAGTTATTCCGTTAGCTTTCGTGAAGTAAAATGAATGGGTATGATACAATTCATGGACGGTACATTTTAAAATTTAACCATTCAATTTGGTTTGGTTAAAACAAGACAAATCAATCAGACCCATTTTCCCATTCAAATTGTTTTATGTTAAACCCCTAATGTGACAAAAACAACTTTTTTTTACTTAAACTGCAGAATTCACCTTTAACATTTTTTTAAATCCATATTTTTGTCAAGTCCCAATTGCCTCAACCTTTATAATTGGTATAATGAAATAAAAAAAAAATATATAAAAACATTTTATTTGAAATCCTTGCGGTTTAATACACTACGATTCATACACTGCATAGATGTCTCACCTGCGCAGTCAGAACCTGATGCCAATTGTAGGTCATGATTGGAATTCCTCAGCAGGCTCTGCTGCCACTTTGAATTGGCAATAACATGGCAGTTGTGTTATAAGGCTACTCTGGCAGGTCAGCACTGGGACACAAGGTCACGTAAACCGTTTGATGTGATGTCAGGAGTACATATTCACTGTTTAAAAGGCCTCACATGAGCAAGTCAAACTATTCATTTGGCCAACCTAAAATCATGCAGTCACGATATGGCTATATTATGTTCCAGTTATGCACCATGTTTAGTAACCATGTCTTCCCTCTGTGAACAATGATTTTGAATAAAGGCCTTAAATTATATTTTCATGCCATTCCATTTATGATCACCACAAGCATATTTTAATAGCATATACATGACAAGGTGAAGCCTAGGTTACATGCAATGTTGTCTCACATTAACATTGCATGAAATCCAACTCGCTCGTAAAAATGTGCATATAGATGGCGCATACAGAGAAGTATGTGCAATATTAATCAGGGTATTTGCACAATATATAGCTGATGGGGTTAGGCTTCTTGATACAAGGCATAAACATCTTTACAGTGAGAAATTAAACAAGAACAAAAAAGATATCAGAATTAAAGTCTTGTGAAGACCAAAACAGCAAATGGCTATTATCCACAAAAATGTCATCAAGAGAGATTTAAAAGAAAATGTAATATGAGAAAGACCATAAAAAATCAGTAAAGGATATAAAACAATAATAGAAATTTAATGTTAAAAAAATCCACTGTAGCAAAAAAAGGGAAATTATATAGAATAAAAAAGGCTATTAAAAAGAGGATTAAATGCTAAGAGAATAAATATAACATAGGATGGCAATTACTGTCAATGAGGGCTCTATTTCCACAGACAGCGCACAGTGCTTGGGCATAAAAACTGGTGCATCTTGATTCGCAGGTGCAAGACTAAATGAGTCTTGCATGTTGGGGAATTTAGCAGATCATACTGTGCCATGCTGGTTGTTCTGGTGGGCCAATATATATATATATATTTTTTTACTGTACATGCCCCTGGTGCACCTTAAAATTTGCTAACAGAAAGTATACAAACGTTTAGATACGCTAAAAGCAGGAGTAAGTTGTGGCGCGGGTAGTGCAATGCGACTATGGTGGATTTGATTGAGATGCAGGCACATTTCACTCTGTCCCCAGTAGGGAACATATAATGAGTGTTAATCAACGTTTTCTCAAGAATTTTGGGGGATGTATAATTTTTCATTTATTTTGCGGACTCCTCAGATATCCTTGCCTCTCCCATGCTGCCCCACTGAAGAAAAAAAATCTTAGCTCCGCCAGGTCTATCAGGGGCGGAAGGCAGTCAGTCCACTTCACAGTGGCCAATTTTAGACCCAGTGTAGATCTTGCAGTTCCATATAAATATTTAGATGGGCTGCTTCCACTCCCACAATGACGCAAACGCACATTTCTAACTGCAAGCATCTATGAAAATACTCAAAGAAAGAAAACTCCACCAATCCATATCCACATACAAAATGCATATTTGAGGTGAATAGTGCACACAATCGTTCTGCCTCAAGCATTAAAAACAAACAAAACTCAAAGTCATTGTAGCCATTGCTTTACCATTGTATGTGAACAAAGCTTAAGAAATGCATTTGCCAAATTTTACCATTAGTGTAACTAAAAATCTGCGTTAGCAGTGACATAGAAATAGAATATTTGACCAATGCATAAAAAAATGTAAAGTTTCATATTTGACCAAAGGATAACAAAAAAAAACGAGTATAATGGACTTCAAGTCCATGCTCTTGTCACAAACTAACGAACTATAAAGTAAACTTTGAGGCAGACCACGTAGGCACTAATAAGACCCTGAGACAGACTGATTTGACAAAGTGTAGCAATACAGAAGAGTGGACAGTTGCTTATCAGGCGGCCCAGACAGAGCAACTATTGTACTGTGATGCTGGAGCTCTCAGGACACAATCACAATTCACAACAAAATGTGAATATTCAAAACTTACTGTCGTGGCTAGAATAATAACCTTTGACACATTTAAAGTCTTCTTTCATTCAGGGCCTGACCAAAGAATGTGCACAATATGCCACAATCAGTTTAGGCTGGTCTACTTGTTTCTAAAAGTTGTTAAATCTAGCAATAAGACTGCTTAGTCAGCATCGCACACCACAATATAGACAAGTCCAGGATTCTCATGAGGAATAAAGTCTTCTGGAAATGTATTATTTTAACCAAATAATGCTGACCAGTTCAATCAATCAAAAATGTGAGGCGGAAATAGAGTTTAAAATGACATCATCCTTGTTGTATGCAGTAATTGCTCACTAACTAAGAGATTTATTGCTTCTCTCGCTGGATCAATATGTAACAGCAAAATGCTTACTGCCATCCGTCCATTTTATTGTCAAGCTTGTGGTGCGATGACAGTCGTGTTTAAGTGCGTCGTGTGTACTCGGTACATAAAAGTGACAGTTTATGAAACTCGGATCAGAGATTACCATCTCCTGTGTATCTTTTAGTGTAATTATTGATATTTGGCTGAAGTGGTCAGCTGCTTGCTGCTACCTCCGGGGTTCACAGCTGTGACACTGGTTCTAATAAAGGCTTTTCACAAAAGGCTTTTCTCAAACCCGAAGTCTGTTTTCATCTTCATCTATGCCTTTGCTTAACCAGCCACTGTCGCCTAGCAACCGTGACAATTTGCTTTTGTGCGATTTCTTGAGGTCATTTGCATCATTTCTGCGACTGCCTCGATTTAATATGCGTCAAGAATAGCTATAGTGTCTGCCTTTATACAGTATATACACACCATATAATGGCTTTTCGTTAGGCATCGGTGAAACAAAATGGTGACTTTTGGAACATGTGCTTTTTGAACACGTCACAGATTTAAAGACTAAAAACTATGGCAAAATTGACAAATATCTCGACCCCACCGTACGATCTCATGAGATCCGTTCCAGCATTAAGGAAGCAGTTTAATCTCAGAGCTATATGAATGAACTCCTTTATACAGAATGTATAAAATCCAAAAACTTGAAAATCCTGACCTCTCCCCCACCCCAAAAAAAATGGGATGGAATAGAACAGATATTATAATCTACAATTGTGGCCTCTGACCTTACAAATGTTCTTCTGGGTGAATGTCCCAAGAACAATTCAAAATTCAGCAAGTCTTGGCAGAAGCTGCTGATGCAAAGAAGTGACCAACGTCATCTGGATTTGAGATGAACATCAATCAACACGTTTCCCTGACAGAAACTCAACTCACATTTACATGCAAGCCAAAATTAGATTTGCAAGTGCTGCACAATACTTAGCAAGTTGCAGCTTCGGTTTAAGTGGTTCTCCCTGCCATCCTCTCTAAAATAAATTGAACACTTGGAACCATTTGAAGGAGGTGGTTGTGGTGAGAAAGAAGTTCCTTCAGAGACCTATTATCCACAGCGTCTCCAATGGCGATATGGGGGTATTTAACTTGAGCTTCTCCCTCTCCCTCTATCTGTCTTCATCTGTCTCACTCACTCTGTGCTTCCCACTGTTTGTGTTTGTGTCAACAATCATTAATCATCTGAAGCCAGTCGGATGAATGTTCTGCAGCACTTTGAGTCAGGTGAAAGCATGGAATAAACTATATATACACACACACACATATATATATATATATATATATATATATATATGTGTGTGTGCGTATCTATATATCGCCACTGTAGTTTGTCAAAACTACTGGAAAAATATCTGAAAGTCAGAAAGCAGGGCTCAAGTGGGTTCTGATGAAGGTTAATACTTTTTTGAATTGTTGTAATCATCTACTCCAGAATGAGTTTGAGCGTTCGCCCTCCAGCCATCGGTTTAGGGCTCCTAGGAGGAGGACAAAAAGGCTCCAGGTTTCATTTATCCCGAGTGCAATTTATTTACTTTGAATAGCAACTAGCCCTTAGATTACTCATGTTCTCGATTACCGTTGCTTATTTGCACATTTGCATGTTGCACTTATTGCAATCACTAATGATAATTGCCTATTTATGGTGTTATCTCTGCACTGTGATAGCATTCGTCTGTACAAACAATGTATTATTTATTTATTTATTTATGTATTTATTAATTATGTATTTATTTATTATGTATTTATTTATTTCTGATGTGTTTATTTATTTATTTTTTTTAATTTATTTATTTTATTTATTTATTTGTTTAATTCTAGGTTTTTGGATTTAAATTACGTCTCATACCGTGTTATATTGACTGTTTTTTTGTGTGCATTGTCCTTTATGTGCTCCTGCTGCAACATTAATTTCCCTTTTCGGGACAAGAAAGAGGTTCTGATTTCGTTTCTTACTATGATCACCCTTGCGAGTCATCTAGATAGCCAGGCGTTATCATGGCTCTGACTTTCTGCTGAATATTTATGGTTCTTCTACTATTTCCATTGTTCTTTTTGTGCCTACGCAATTACTTTATGGTAATGGTACACGCGCTTTCACTTCTATCGCGCTTTTCCGATGGGCTGAAGTCTTAATTTTAAAAGTGAGATATTGTGGTTGCCAAGGCGTGTTTAGAATTATTTTAATTTGTTGAGAAATGACCAATTTAAGATACTTTTCACCTGACAACATTTAGACTGTAAGCGTTAGATAATGATCTTATACAACCACCACTACTGTTTTGAAGAACATATCATCGCCAATGCTGATAAAGTGAGAGAATTTGGGGGGATTCATTTCCATATTATCAATTTCCGATGCCAACATTGGAAGATTTTAAAACAATAAACACAGACATAACAATGAATGTATATTTTTTGGGTGTTTTACAAAACACTGTTATAAAGTTTGTATTTTTCCATGTCGATGTCCTTTCTCAACTGTACATAGTAACCAATACAAAAATGCCATGATCTTGATCTCATTTTTCATCCTTGCTCATTTATTTTGATATCCATCAACAAGATTATGCTGTAAGTCTGTCATGACTTCTGACAACGGCAGGACAGTTTGTGCTCACGTTGTCCGTTGCCACACTGCCGAAGCACATTGACAACACTCTCTGGTTTGTTGCATCCTTTTCTGCACAGAGATGTTTGCATGCTGGTTATTCCTGTTCCATATTTAAAACAAGTTAGAGGAGCCAGAGTTGGCTTTGTTCACGCTCACAATAGAGGAAACCACCCTTTTTAAAATACGCTGGCTTGCGCGCATCGACTGAATTAAGAACACTTGGTCGACGCCTGCGTGCAGATTTACACACCACACCATGCCACTTATGCGCCAGTCACAAAAATAGAGCCCTGAGTATTTTTTATTTCTCTGTTTGTGGGGATATATGTGACTTTTGCCTCAGTTTTCATGGTGGTGTTGTGAAAAGAATATCCACCGTAAGTTAGTGTGAAGCAAACACCAACATCACACTGGTTTATTTGCAGTGTTTGCATGAATCCATAAAAAAATGTGTGCACAAGTGTTTCGTATTGTTTACTGTAAGTACTATTATTTTTGTTTATACTTTCTGTTTTTTTTTTCAATTGCCATTGCCGTATTGACAAACATTTTGCAAGCATGGGGCTTTGATTTGATCGAACCGTGACGCAGACATGCTCACAGGTCGACCACCGTGCCGCTGGTGTATTGGAAATCATTATAAATTCAGTAGCCTTAATTTGTAGTGTATGATTAAAGAAAGCCGACTTGCATGTTTATTTGAGCGTTTGTGGGAGCATGAAGGCATCCTAAATAAAAATATAGTCTTGTCTCACATAATATTGCTCCCATGCCCATGAGCTGATGGTCTGTAGTTATGACAAGGCATTGCTATTACTATTGTTAGAGGTGATGTATCTCAACAAGGTTAAGTCAGATCTTATCACAGTGCAGGTTTTGCTTTGCTGGTTGTTGGAGTGAGGCGAAAAGGGGAGGCAAACGTTTGGTGATAATGTACTGATGGTTTGCGTAGGACTAGTTTGCATTAAATGCGTGTACGAATTTGTTTATGTGTGTCAAAACTTCAGTGCCTGATTTTAAACCTGCTCAAGGATCCTGTCATGTTGTCATGATTTGTATTTGTTATTTTTGGTTTAATATTTGGTTTCATGTTTTGGCCTTGTTCATGTGTCTTGTCTCGTCTTGTCTATTGTGTCCACCTGTGCTCGTTTACCCAAGCCCTAGTGTTAACCAATCCGGTCCTTCCAACCCTCCATGTCTTGTCCAGGTGCTCCTCGTTGTCTCGTCAATTTGTGTGTATTTAGTTCCCTGGTTGCTTTCAGTTCTTGTTGGTTCATTGTCATTTTCACTGTCGCTTGTCCCTGTCGCCTGTCCCTGTCGCCTGTCCCGATCATTAGTTTCCTGTCGTTGTCTAGTTTTTCCAAGTTCCCTGTTTGCCTTAGTTTTCCGTTAATTAAATGCCCTTTAAGTTACCCCTGCCTTGCTTCCTTGCGTTTGGGTCCTCACCTTCCTCAACCCTGACACATGTTCTATCATGGTTCATGAGACTAAAACGGTGAACGTTACATAATTCCTTGTGTTTGAAGCTAAGGTGTTTGAAGTTTTAAGGATAGATTCACTGTAGTCATTTTATTTTTTGAAAGTCTGCATACATCTAACACATTCATTCCATCATGCCAACGCTTATCCTCATTTTGCCTTTTTTTTTTTAACTCAGGGAACCATAAAAATAAAAACATACTGTGACATGTTACAGTCATCTGATTTCTGTGTAAGCAGCCTGTGTTTGATTCCAATTCTGGGAAGGTGTGAATGTGAGTGTGCATTGTTGTCTGTCTCTATTTGCGGCTGGTAAAAGAGTGGCGACCGGTCGAGGGAGTAGGCTGCCTTCTGCGAAATATCAGCTGGGATTGGTTACAGTTATGATGAGGATGAATGGCAATCCATTATCTTAGCCGCTTCTCCTCACAAGGGTCGCGCGGGCTACCTTCCCAGCTATCTTGGGGCAGTAGGCGGGTACACCCTGAACTGGTTGCCAGCCCATCGCAGGGCACACAAAGACGACCAACCATCCCAAACACATCTACCGTCAATTCAGAGTGTCCAATCAACCCACCATGCATTTCATTGGAACACGGGAGGAAATCGCAGTACCTGGAAGAAACCCACGCAGGCACGGGGACAACATCCAAACTCCACACAGGAAGGATGCAGCCGTGGAACCTGCCGGTCAAAAGGACAGTAATAATAAATGCAAAGTATTCAGATTAAAATTGCTGATTCATAGATTTGCATGTATTAGTTGGACCTTAAAATGATTATTTCAGATGAGCTATCATTTAAAATCAATCTTTTTTTTTTTTTACACATCAACCATATATTGTTCAAGGTTTCTTCTTTAATCTTTCACCCTCGCTTGACCAACTTGTGTGAAATGTTCAATTCAATACTTACATGCTTTCAGGCAGTAAAACATAAATGTTTGAAGAATCCAGTCTTTTATTTTGGATGCTAGCCTATCCCTCTTGGGTTTGGGCAAGAGGCAGTGTACACCCTTGAAGTCATCACCAGCCATGCAGGGAACAAATAGACAAAAAAAAAATACATTCGCATTCATGTTCACACCAAAACATAATTAAGGGTATTCAATCACCCTAATGAGCATGCTTTGTGGAATGTGAGAGGAAACCAGGGTTACCGTCACTGGGCGAGCATGCGGACGCCCCACAGGTCCATGTTGGAGGATTGTTTAATATAGCGATTCCTAACCTTTAGTAAGATACATCTGGCCAGAAGATTACATACTGTATTTTCCAGACTATAAAGCACACCAGCATATAAGCCGCAGCAACTCCTTTTAAGATAACAAAAGATATACAAGCCGCACCAGACTATAAGCCGCAGTTTTCTATGTTGAAAAAAATGTGTTGTTTACTGCATGTACAGAATGATTTGGTACTGTACTGTTTGCACATAAACAGATTCTTAAAACAGTGCATTTTAACACGGCAACAACTTTGCCAATTAAAACAGAACAGACCCAAGAGAAAAAAAAATAATCAAGTAGCTGGATAGGTAGATGAACAAAGATGCATTATTTGTTAGAAATTTAAAAAAGAAATGTGACTTATTACGTGAAAATGTATAATTTCCCGCGGCACACAAAAAAGCATGAAGTGATTTCAGAAGATGCCAAATGAAAGTAATTCATCATTTAAAAAAATAATTTCTATTTTGTAAATTCGACAAAGTAATCGTGTTCCCGAAGTGAGATCCTGACGCGCGACAAACCTTCAAGTGAATACATTTTGCCGAAAAACGCGATAACAATGGCTAAATGCAGTTAACGGACAATCAACAAAGCAGTACAATGGCTGACTTGATTTTCTTTAAATGACATCACTCGCTGAAGATTACCAGAGATTGATGAACATATTTATTTTTGTCGTTAAGTGCGTTTCTATGGGTTTAATTATGAATCTGAGTGAGTTTGTATGCTTAAAATAGTTTGAGTCGTTATTATTAATCAAGAGATGGTTGGCCAAGTTTACTCCACACTTGATTTATAAGAGCTGTCACGGTACTCCAATGTGAGAGAAAAGGTTGAGAGTCATTGGTTTAATATAATGCTGCATCCTCTCAGCCACTCATAGGCTCTCCATTCCAATATGATGACATGCTGCATGAAGTGTTAAGAATACTCAAATATGCTGAAAGAAAATCTGAATCAAAGACAGTGGAGGGGAGAAAAATATTTTAAACTTGATGACTCAGATGTTGTGCAGGAAAGGAGTCATGATACTTTTTTTTTAGATTTAGCTTGAAATAGTCGTGAGCCTGAGTGGGTCCATCATGCTGGTTAGACAACCCGATTCTGTACGTCTTTGCCGGCAGCTCCCACATCCGCCAGGCCGGCCTCAACTTCATGGGCAAGCTCTTTGAGGCCACCAACTCGGAGAGCAGGAGCACGTCCACCTTTGCTCGCAGCGGACGCACCAGCTCGTCGCGGGAGGACGACTCGGTGCTACAAACGCTGTCAATCAAACTGGGGAAGCCGTTCCGAGGCAGGCAGGAAGACGGCAGCAATACTATAAATGCAGTTATACGCCGAAATGAGACATTTGGAGTTTTGTCAAAGGATTAAAAGGTTCTCGTGGCCTTGCTGTTAGCCATTTCAACAGCGGTTTGATGTTTGGGCAACATATAATCGCTAGTAGCTTTTGTGCAAATGCTGTTTATGAAATGTTTCCAAAAGGTTTTAATCCTATGCAAGTAATATTCTCAAGTTATTTATACTTGTTTTGGGTTTCATAATAATAATCTTGTAATAACAATAAACAAAATTATATTATATTATATTATATTATATTATAAAATATAATATAATATATTTAGCAATATATATGAATTAAGGTTAAGTTCAGCAACAGGTGGAATATTTTTTTCTGATACATTATAGCTATAAATTACAACACATGGTAAAATATGTCAATCTTAAAGAAAAATCAGAAACCTGATCCACTATAAAAAAAGTAGAAAGAAATATATATTTTTTTAACATCATCAAAAAATACATTTAGGGACACAAAGACATCTCTGATTAAAGTTTGCTGGTGACCAGTGACTATATGTGACTTACATCTGTTAATTAATTAGAGCAGCGCAAACATGGGGAAAGAAAAAAACTCTTTATAAATGCACACAGATCCAACACAATCTGCAGCCACTGTGGGTGCCAAGTATTCATTCCTACCGTCAGTGTATTATTGCTCCTTACAGGCCTACCCAGAACCATTTTACACCTCTACACTCTAAATATCCTCTGCTATGGTAACATGCCAGCCTCATAAAAAATTGTGTATTCACGCAGATATCTCATGTGAGATGATCACACGTTCGCCCACCTTCAGTGTCCTGTCAGGATGTTGCTATAGATATCCACAGCGAATGCTGCTAGAAGGAGACGGCAATGACTGAGAGCCAGTGATGAGAGGAGGCAAATGAGAAAGATCCGGCGGAACAGAGAAAAGAGTGAGCCTTAGAGACAAGGATACGGAGAACAATAATTATCCCACCACCAGTGAGTTTCCAAAAAGTGAGAGAACATGTGCAAACGGGAAAAAAAGGAATGATGGAAGGGGAAGAGCAGGAAAATGAGCCCTGCTACCTGTCAGAGCATCAAAGCCTTTCCGATGTTGAATCCTCATCTCCTCATACCTGCTCTCACCCTTTCAGTGCCTCCACCTAATGAGCCACGGGCCTCCCAGTGCCTCCTCTATATGCTATCGCCCTCACACCGCCATTAAAAACTGTGATACAGACTCATTTTACCGCATTCGCAGCAGCACACATTGGCATTTATTGTTGTCACAGCTTGCGCTTGTGATACTGTCACGTTACCTGTGACTTTCTCGAAAGGCGGAAGGAACTGTCATGTCTCGCACACACACAGCTATCCCGTTCTCTCCTTCCCTCAATCTCTCTCCCTCTCTCTTTCTTCTTTCTTTTGGAACTTTCTGGTCTACCAACTAATTAAAGCAATACTGTCAAATTGGCAAATGCATCACGCCTTAGTTACTTTCGCCAGTTGGCATTATATGCAACAAGGTATGTAAATTTTTGCAGATGTGGGGCATAGGCCAAAGAAGAATCCATTCAAAACATGTTATGGCCTTCTCAGACTACACAAATTTTTTGACGCTGTCAGACTAGAAGATAATATCGTTCTGTGTCTTGGACCAAGCGAGACATCGCATTATAAGTCTGTACCGACCAGATCCTGCCCGATCGTTGCATGCTTCCATCAAGATTCTGTCCATCAAGCAGCTGTCAAAGTCATGTCGACGGAGGAGTTATGGGATGTGCATTTGGAAACACACCTCCCACCGCTCCCAAAAATAGGGAAAATAACAGATTATGGATGCATCCCTGGATGGTGGGTATGGACTGTCTATACTCCAAAAGGAACTTTTTTTTAAATGACACCACATTTTCTAGTCAGCAAATGGCTTGCAGTTTGCATATGTTGCATGAGTTGAAATGCTACGTACGTATACTTTCCAATATTTCCATTTTTCACCATTCACTCACTCTCTTCTCATAAGTAGGAGGGCACTGACTTCCTTTTGGTCAATGCCGAAGAACCAATCGAAGGATAACGTAGGACATGGCACTCTATGCTGCTGCAATGCAAGACGTACAAAATTTCTGACATGCCCGACTTTCGTCGTGGTGGTCGTCCCAGATGATAATCGACCAATTGTTGAGTATGTCACACGGCACGCGCTAAGATAGGTCATGGTTACTCAAAATCACTGACAAGACACTACATTAGTCTGCAAAATCAGGCTACATTCATGTAGTCAAGTGCTTCTCAAATAGTGTCGTGGGTCCCCTTGGGGGGGCGCGGTGCGATATTGAGGGGGGTGCTTCTGACTCTGGGGAACATGCTTTTTTTCCGCCATACTACAATAAAGTGTAATTGCACATCTACTCCAGTAGTTGGCAGTGGCGCTCTCCTTCCCATTCCCATATTAACTCTGCGGTTTAGGTTTGTTTTGCAACAAACATATTATTTATAGTAGCGGCTGAGAGTGGGTGGTGGAGTGGGGGCGTGAATTCTTTTCTTCTTGCTAGGGGCGCGTAACAGAAAATAATTGAGAAGCACTGATGTAGTCTGACATTGGCATTAAGGACGCAGTTAAAAGTATGTCTCTGTTAACATTTCAAGATCGGGCATATTTTTCCAGAATTTTCATTTTTGCTGTTCTTGCATAAATGTTAATGACAACATTCGGGTAATTTTTTTTTTATTAGGTTTTTGGTGGCTTCGTGAAGATTTACACAACTACAACAGACAGTTCTGTTTGTCACTTCTTACTGTTTGCCAACCTAATTGTGAAAGTTTATTATTTTACTCCCGCACTGGCGGTGAAGTCTAAATGTCATTCAAGGCCTTTTTAATAGTTTTAAAGCAGCAAGTAGCATTTTATTATAAACGGCTCATAAGAGGCCAAACGTACAGTTAAACCCTTTTAGCAGTTCAATGGGTACACTCAAATGCTGGGTTGCTTCACGTTTTCTTTTGCTATGACCAGTTTATACTTATTTATTCACTGGAAGGTGTTCATAGCAGTTACTGCAGCACAAGCAGAAAAAAAATAAATTTGCTGCAAAAAAATACTATAATTAAATACCTAATATTACAAATCTGAATGTAATTTTGAAAAGGAATAGAAAAAAAGTCTGCAAATGAGAAGGAAAACAGAAATGACCGCAATGGAGGATGATGAAACAGTTCTAAGGAGTTGTGGTGAGAAATTCTAAGACCTTGGGGGAAAGTTGGTGGACAATTACTGCTCTATTTATTTTGAAAATAAAGCAATGGGTGAGACGGACAAATGGTAAAACCTGAGGTGAGGTTAGTGAGCCACACTCACTTTTATGAGAAAGCAGGGAGAAATAAATTCACGCCAATAATTATTAGTCCCTGTGAAGGTGCGTCACCCCGTGCCTCATCAGCTCAAATCACGTCAACCTCTGGCTGCCTTGCGTCAGTCTTGGATAAATTGTTGAAAATACATGAGTTTTAGTCTGTATTTTAAAGGTTAAGGATAAAAAAGCACCTAACATTATTCTTTTACTGAGAAAAAAAAAGCCTTTCACTAAGTGTGAAAGACTTTTTTTCCTTTAATTTCTTTTCAAGCTGCTATTTTGAAACAGTTTGTTCAACAGTTGTCCGGGTGTATCCTGGTATTTAATGTTAAGTTAAAATACAATTTTGAGTATTAACATCAATGTAGCAGAAGGTGTTGGAAAAGATTGAAAATTTATTTGGAAGGTATTTAATTCGTCTTTAAAAAAATAACTTGAAGTAGCTCTTGCCAAGGTTTTGTGTGGAGGATGACCCAAATGAAGAGAAGCGAGGCAGGGGTAACGTAAAGGGTATTTAATTGAAGAAAACTAAAAGGCAAACAAGGAACTTTGATAATCAGAATTACAAAAGTTGAAAACAGCCAGGTTCAACGTAACAAACAAATAACATAAAAGGAGGACTTGAACTTGAACTGACATGGACAGCGAACCGACAAGAACTGAAAGCAAACAGAGAACTAAATACAAACAAATTAACAAGACAATGAGGAACACCTGGACAAGACACAAAATGTTAGAGGGATCTGATTGGTTAACAGTAAGGCTTCGGTAAACGAACACATGTGGAGACAATGAGCATGACGAGACAGAAGACAGGAACCCAAAGGCAACGAAAGTCATGAACCTAAATCAAGAAAACAGATCTTGACAGTTATACAGTTACTAAATAGCTTTCAGATGTGTCTTTTCCATGCATTATCCTTTTGAAGGTTATTTAAAAAGAAAATCATCGATCATGTTCCTCCCATTGCAAAGAAATACTGCATATCAGTAAAGTGAAGTAATTGTAGATCTTTATCACATTTATCAAAGTGATGTGTTCATTCACTAAAGGCCTAATACAATAAATGAATCTCTTCACTTATCTTAATGTGGAAATTTTACTGCACATGAAAATTTGGCTTTCACCTCTGTGGATGATCATGACCTAAACGGAAGCAAATCAATCAATTTCAATATCGGTTGAAGCTGACTTTTTTTTAAATAGTGGGGAATACAGTTGGGATTGGCCAGCCAATCACAGGACTATTTTCTAAATCCATGATAAATATCATCTTTAAGTCATTTTTAGTTTTTTTTTTAAATAATGGTTTTCTCCAATATAATCGTTAATGCAACATTAAATTAGGAGTCACTGATGGTGTAGTGGTAAACTCGCCCGAGTTGTGTGCGGGCAGCGTGGGTTCAGTTCCCACTCAGTGACGGTGTCATTGTCTGCCCTGTGACTGCCTGGCGACCAGTTCAGGGTGTAGTGCGCCTTTCGCCCATAGTCAGCTGAGATAGGCTCCAGCACCCTCCCGCGACCCTGTGCAGGAAAAGCGGTGTGGATAATGACATGACAACATTAAATTAGATTCTAACTAATCTTATAATAATTAAATAAAAGCTGCTTAGGGGAAGTCAACTACAAAAAATCTATAACAAGATTATGCACTATGCAGCCCCACTAGTCGAAACACAGCATTTTGATTAATATTGTGCTTGTAGAATATAAATTAAGCAGAAAAATCCATCTGTTATTGTAAATCACAGAGAATGGTCATCAATGGCCGTTTTCTGTCGACTGAGAAGACATCACAGTTGCTCAGGATTCAACTAAAGATCAATCAGCTCAGCTTCAGCAAACAGGTGAGCCGTGATTGGCCGTTACGGAATTGACAAAATGGCCGCCCCCTGAGTTGTCTTTAAACCGGTGGATTTTTCTGCTCATTTTCCACAAATGTAATCTTAATCAGAATCCCATTCTTAGGCTGGTGAAGGCACAAAAAATGTTTCGGAGTTGACTTCCCCTATCAACAAAACGAGTCTTTTAGCAATCTTTTATCATCTTAAATCATTTTACAAAGAACTTTTTCACGCTAGATTTTGCTGTCATGCTTGTTTCCCTTTTGTTTCATTTATTGCAACACGAGCTTGTATAGGTAACAAAACTATTACGGTAGGCTTCTTTCATTTGTGCACTCTCTTTGCCACTGCTGCAACCAAATCCTAAATGCCCCCACTGCTTAAAAATGCAGAATATGAACAACAACTTTATTCATGTTAGCATTTCCTCAGACAAATGTCAAAAACACCTCCCCAATTCATAACCATTAAAAAATAGACCAAAATGTATCACGCAATAATAATTACAAGATTAAGAAGCAACATTTTTACTTTGTAGTTTTTCCTTCCAATCCTCTGAATATTGCAGTTTGAAAATGTACAGGTCAAACATTCAAAGGTGCTCACCGACGTGAACGTGAATATCTCACATGCCATGATTACGAATCAGAGCAACATAAAATTTTGATTGCAAGGATAGTTGGAAGAATGGCAGCAATATACAGAAGATAAAACGTGTGTTTGCTGTAATAGCAAGTTCTCATCATCCTGAGGGTAAAGTGCCTGAAAACATGTCTGTGCATTAGTGGAGGCACGGATGGACAAAGCCTTTTGCAACTGCCTACATCACAGCTTGTCCCTGTGGCCAAATAGCGGCACCAAAGTGGATGGAAAGGCACTTTCAAATAAATTGATTAAGAAAGGAGCTTCAAGTTGATTGATTAAATACCCTTGCAGTCCTTTTGCTTTAAGTTTTTTTTTTTCGTTGTGTTCCTGCAGCAAATTCAAGGTCCAGAAAATACCACAGAGCTTGTGAGGAATTTAAGCACAAATCAGGAAGAATCGTTTTCTTCCCGCTGATTGGTTGTGTCAGGGGGAAAAATAGGAATATTCACTTTTCACCAAACCTTTTATAATACATGATATTCATTTTTCCACATCGCATGTCGCTAGGGCGGCAGGTGAGGTCCCAGCTGACTTTGGGCGAGAGGCAGGATACACTACGCCCGCAAATCACATATTGAAATCCAATGTAGTCTACTCAGATTACTCTCAAATCTATGTGTGGAGTGTGTGTTTGTGTTAGCTCCGAAAGATCGTGTCGCTGAGTTGAAACGGGAATGAAAAAAAAATGAATACAGGAATAGTGCACTGCTTCATACTGCAAATCATTTCAAAACAATCCCCTTTCAAATATTGGCAGAGTTCTGATGCGTGGGAAAGTTCTTTTTTACACAACTGAGTAGAACCTGGGAATGAGTCATTGAATTCTGAGGCTGGCTGTTAATCATGGAGCAAGGACTTTTCCTGAAATGTGGGAATGTTGTTTTTTTGTTTTTTTTTGTTGCCTTAACATCCACTCATGACACAGCTACATCCCTTTGTTAAACAGATCATTCAAATCTACCCATGAAATGAAATCATTCCAAAATATATTTTGTCATATAGTTAGCATTTGGTTCAGTGTTTTGTGTTTTTTGGAAAAAATGGAAAAAAATCAAGTCATTTTTTAGGACGTTGACAGTATGAAAGGTCCAATGGCCAGTCAAGACATGTGCACCGCTCCAGCTAACACTTTGAAGGGAACATGTTTTTTATTCTGTAAATCCGATAAAAGTAATTGAATCATATTACTGTGCTGAACAAAAAGGGGGTTTGCTTGCCATTCAACGGACACCCACCCAAGTCAATTTAATTGAATAATAATGAATAATATTTTGATGACTGGCAAAGAAGCAAATCAAAACAAACTAACCATTCTCACAATTAAGCCTTCCTTCACAAGTGGATCTTAAGTTCACCAGAAGTTTTATTTTAATTGTATTTTTTAATTTTATGAGGTTGTTTTATTAGGTTGAAATGCGTATGCACTCGAAGAAAATTAACAAAGTGATAACTTGTTCCTTTTTCTATTTTTTGTGTGTATGACACAGCAAGCAAATAATCTGACTTTTCTGGCTCACGGCAGCATTTGTATCAATACTGCACTGTGGAAAAACCTGTCCAATTTTGATTTTTTTACACTTTTCACATAAATGGAAAGTCCATTCACATAAAAAAAAATATGATAAAAAATGGACACGTGTTTTTCACAAGACAGCATGGTAGAATCAATAGTTATTGTTCAACGCAATAAAAAATATATAAATGCCCATCTCTCAGCATGAACTAACTTTTTGACACACAGTAAAAATAATGACAGAATTTTTTTTTTACGCAAATACTACAATGCAAGCAGAGCATTACTGTAATTGTAACAATTGCATGACATCATTCACCTAATACTTTTTTTTGTGGGTACGGAAGTAATGTGAGACTTTTACAACAGTTGTCTATACGTAGCTTAATACCATTTGATTTTTTTCTGTGAGACAATAAATAATTTAGTTTACCATTGTGAATGCTTGTCTTTCAGCAGTCACTCGTGTTTTTTATTATTATTATTATTATTTTTATTTAATCAAACTAAAACATTTACAAGCGACACTATAAACATCTCTACCATAACACATTTGCACTTAAATACACGTTGGTTTAAGCGCTTTGTCTTTGCCGTGTAATGGAGCGTGATATTGATCATGAGTCTTGCTGTTCTCTGCATGGCCATCTTTATCGGTAAGATCTGGGGGGAGGAAGGAAGAGGGTTAAAGTGGTTTACAGTGCTGGCAACACCATATCCACGCTCCCACCCGTCCCGGTGACATTGCTGGCGATGCTTTACTTCCAGCTCCACGCGGGGAACGGCGTGACTTCATCGCGTCAAGTGGAGCGCTGCAATTAAATAAATAAATAAATAAATATGAAAGGCGCTGTTGCAAATCATCGCTGTTTTGAAAAATAATGGAACATGAATGACTCTCATAATGCTCATTGTTCATTAAAACAGTCACACAAATAAAGCATGTCCAGGGGCAAATTTCCTCTCTCAGCCGTGTTAGTTTTTTCTCGCGGGAAATAATTGAATAAGAGCACGCCGAGGGAAGAGGTGTGTATGAAAGAGAGAGACATGCAGTGGGGCTTTCAAGTGAGGAGGGGAGGCTGGGGAGGGAGGGCCGTACGCATGACATCATTCCCTCAGTCGGTGCTCGGACTCGCTTGTGGTTCCTCCAAGTGCGCACGGCGGCTGGTGCTGAGGGAGCGACTCCTCCTGCCGAACACAGACGCGCTCCTCAGCAACCTACGCTGGGCTGGATTTTAAGTATAGAGCGAAATATACCTAGTCTTTGATTTATCCTGCTCGAGGAACTGGTCAACCGACTGGAGCTGCCGCTGGGACGCACACTTTCACACGCACAAAAGAATAAGAAAAAAAAAAAAGAAACTCGGGGATTACTGCTTGTTTTAAAAATGAAGACGTGACGGCTCATAAGCCACAACCAGAAAGGAACTCCGAGGCTGATAAAGGTAAGGAGGCTCCCTGTGCACACTTTTGCACCCACGATTATGGATTTTCAACCAAGATACGGGAGTATCCCCCCACCTCTAAATTTGACCACTAGGCATGTGCCCATTCGGTTTTGCAGCGCGCAAGCAGCGCGTTAATATCGAAATTCCGCACCCAGGGCACTTGAGTAGACATTGGTTCGAATGTGTTTTGGGGCTCACTCGTGGTTTTCTCCCAAATGGATATCCATGTGTTCCCAACACCGCTTGTTTCTGCAGGTGTCTGCATACGGGAAGAAAGCAGATTGGCGCATTCGTGGTTCTGAAAAGACAGTTCCAGCGACTCGGCTTTCCGATACCACACTCAATCCAAAAATAAGAAGTGGCAAATATGCTTTTTTTGTGGTAATTCATTTTTCTTACTTATGCAGAGACGTGTGAGAAAGATCAATAGATTTTAATGAAGGCTTTTGAACAGAGAGATGAGTGAGCTTCGGTTCACAATTCTTTTCAATGGCCATTTCCAATCAGTTTATCCCACTTGACTCGCTTCCCCAACAATCTTCCCTTGGATCTCACCAGAACGCCGATACCCCCCCCCCCCCAGATGTTGGACTTTCATTACTAGATCCTGGACTTTCATCATTTTTGTTTTGCACTTCCAACATTTCAAGATCAACTTGGGTTCTTTTGTAGGATGTTTTTCAAATGAGTGATGATGCCGTGCTGATCGGCTTGTTGAATTGCTTGACACATTTGACTGATGTGTTGGATATTTGAACCACGTGAAGAAAAATCCACTGTTGGGAATTGTGATTTTCTTTTGTAAAGTTTATAATTGCATTTTTTTTAATTTACACAATTATAAAACACCTATTACAGTGTGGATTATTAAAAATAATGAAAAAAACAACATTGATTTAAAAATAAATAAAATAATTTCCCGTTTTTTCATGGTCTGCTGTTATAACAATGAGTGCCCCCAAAGCTCATAAAACCCAAAGAACAATATCTTGCCACCACCCCAGTTGTTAAAAAGAAAATGGCTTTATTTTTTTTTTTTCCTCTGGAGCTGCAGTAACTCGGTTAAAGCATTTTACGGTGCCTGGGAATGGCTCACAGGCTCACAGCGCAATGTAATGTAATCAAATTTATGATGTTGCTGTGTGTTACAATTTTCGGTTATGCTCTGTCTCATGAAAAAATCTTAATTTCCCCGCCCCCCCCCCCAAAAAAAAAAAAAAAAACTATCCCATCAGAAACACCTCATTGCTATGGTGCCCAGGAGGAGGCATCCAAGCAAGGCATATAACATGCAGTGGATTAGTATGCTCACTCACTGCCCGCCTGCACCCACCCTCCTTTGGAAATAGTCCAGCCCTTTCTAATATATTGTATATTCTGACTTATGCCACCTCAGATTTATTCTGGCAACCAATCATGCGCTGCTTGAGTTTTTTTTTGCTTTTCCATATTTCACTTTCAATTACAGCGAAAAGTTTGGCCTCCTGCAGTGAAGTCATTAAAATATGGGCAACAGATGATGTAATGCATGAGATAGCGTTTACACACCATGAGATGCTCTCAGTCTGGTTTTTCATTGTGATCCATGTTGTAATGTACAAGAGCACCCCTGGGATTTTTAAGACATGATTTGTTTGATGTTGGAGCTTCAGTTTGAATTATAATTCTCATGATCGCTCAACCAGGGATATGTCTACTTAAGTCTTCTTGTTGCTATTAAGATGTGGTGCCACGCAATGATCACCACGACAGGAGGGAGTACATCACTGCTGCCTTCGCAGAGAAGCCTGTGGACGGACAGCCATTAGTGTCCTTGCAGACTTAATGGTCTGGATACATTTTATGAAGCGTCTCCTCTCCCGGCGTTATGTTGGGTATATACATTTAAAATGTCTTTTTCGCTGAGATCTGAAGCGTTAATTCATAGTTCTCCTTTTTCTTTTGCCTTTTAAATTCGGTGTCTTTTTGGTAACGCTATAGTTTGGTGTGGATTTTCCAAGCTGGTTGAGACCAAGTGTGTTTCCACCATGCACGATTCTTGACTTGCCATCAATCAAGCAGCCACTCTCTATGTATGAGATGGGTGATTGGATAGCATGTTCAAGCATCCGTTGTTTTCTCCCGCTGTAATGCACCTCAATCATGCTCACCTGTCACAAGATGGACAGCCAAGATTGTTTCGGGCCGTGGTGGAGGCGACTACTGTTAAAATGCCGTGCACATAGTGTCAAGCTCACTGAAGCACACACGTATATCGCGCTTTATTGCATCTACAAGATGAATTAGACTTCATGCTCCGCAGCGTCATTTTTGAGGAGTCAATGTGTGTGGTCAACCTATTTTTGGCCAGTAAAAATGGTAATGGTAAACAAATGGGAGAGTTATGGCAGGTTTGCTTTGCTTTTTTTATTGGGGGACAGGGGAGAGGTTAGCTACATTAATAGTGTGACATAGTGATGTGAAAATGAAGCTTCAAAATGCTTCATGAACAAGTTGTACTTTTTGTCTCCTCTAGGTGGCACTCTATCCACATAGCGCTGAAAAGGCACTGACTTGCCGGTTCGTAAACCCCTATCTTTAAATCAATGGTACCATCTAGAGGAGTTAAAAAAATAGAACTGGTTCATGAAGCATCTTGAAGCTTCATTTTCTCATCTCTAGTGTGGCATAAACACGCAAAACATTGAAGGAAATCCAGCAATTAGTGAATACATTGCTTGTTCACAAAAACGAACTTTTTTGGGGAGAAAAGGCTTGTGAGGGTTTTTTCATTTAATGTCCTTATAGACCGAGCCACAGTTCTTTTAAAAGTGGCCTCGTAAAAAAATAACTAAATTAATAATAAAACTGAACCAAAGTTTTGCTTGAAAAAAAAGTTTCAAGACACTTTCTCACCAAGCAGCCTAGTTTATTTCTTGGGGTTACAATTATTTAGCCCTTATCAAGGCTGCATTTTCGCCATTGGGTGTTTATGATGGACAGTTATAAAATCAACGACATAATATCAGTGATTACCTACCACAGTGTGCAGTGAAGAGGTTTGCAAGTTTGCCATGGGAAATTTCACTTAATTGGTACAAAAATGAAAAAGTGCATCTATTTCTGCCAGCGACATATAGTGACCATGAGACCAATTAATAGATAGAAACATTTATGATGACCCTAATGCCAAAGTCGAGAGGACCAAAAAGAAAGAAAGGCTTGTTGATGGCCACAGAGCTTTGTCAATGTTTACGGTGTCGTAGGAGAGATCTACACGCTTGTTAGTTGTCACCTCCAGGTGAGCAGCAGGTTATTATTTCCCATTATTTTTTTCTTCCGGCCTTTGGCACAGTTGGAAAATTGGAGCAGCACAATGGCAATCTCCGAATGTCCCTTTTTATCCCAACCTTGCCTTCACCACATCAGCCATCTGCCAACATATGAAGGCTGTATGTTTTTACACCAGGTGACAGTCAGGGCAAATATAACCAATTAAAGATTGTTGCTGGGCTGAAGGGAAAAAAGCACAGGAAGGATCTCTAAGGGTGAATTACTTTAGGTTATTTATTACATAAATAATCAAATCTACTGTATAATGTGTTTGAGCATTTTTACTGCATTCAGCCCTTTGTCTAATTGTCAGCAAGCATATGGTGCTCAAATCCATATGTAAATGGTTTCTGGAATATTGAAAAATGAGAGCGAGACGAAATTGTCCTTGTGCTTTTTGAACGACGATTTGTCATTCGAAATTGCTCTGACAAAAGTACTTGAGAGAAGGTCTTGACTAACAGAATGAGGCCACAAAATGCACTATTTCCAACCTTTTCCACAAACATTGACCTGGTTTGAGTTCACTGTAAAGCATGACACTTTAATGGATTTGATGTGTACACACTTGCCTGGAACACGCAAAGATGCCAGTAAGATTGAGCGCGCAATGCAAGATGCATTTCCTCGAAAGTAACAAAGACTATAAGCTTCGGTTTTGTTTGATGAAGATAATAGTTATAAAAAATACACGTAAATTTCTGTTTCAAATTTTTGGGATGGGAAGCACAAGACAGAGGCTTTTTTCTGTTTCTCTTGAGAATCAAACATTTAAGACAAACAACAATAAGACAAATATTTCTTAAACGCTCTGAGACACCTTGAGAGCAAAAAAAATATTTCCTTCATTTGGTTTGAGTCAAAGGCTCCCCTGGTTTGCTACATACCATTTCACCTCGTTTTGGTCCTATGTGGCTTCAAACTGGGAGTCTTTGGTGGAGAGCAAGGGCCATGTCACAAAGATTACACGTCACAGTACACGGCTTGTGTTTCGATCTGAAATAACCATCTTCCCACTCCGTCAAAGGAATAGCTTCGCTTCCGCTTCAACTTGCCGTGCAATGTGCTACTGATACACAACTAATCGACAAGCACCTATTATCACGATTGTATTGTATTATCGTGTAGTTTAGCTTAATTTTCCCAATCCTCTGATTTAAAATTCTCACAGTAACTTTTCTATGAAAAGCCGACGGTTTATTTTTTTTGTGTTCAATCAAAAAGAGACATTTGCTTTTACTTTGGAAAACCATGACCAAATCAGTAAATCAGTTTCAAAGAAATTAGCAAGTACAAATTCAATCTTCTCACGTGACGTTACTTAATTGTTGTTTAATAGTTATTTTTGTATCACTAAATGATACAAAATAAATCGGAAAAAAAAGTTTGGAATTCAGGGTGTACCCCGCTTACTGCCTGAAGACAGCTATAGGATAGGCTACAGCTCCCCACGACCCTCGTGAGGATAAGCGGAGCAGATAATGGATGGATGAAATAAAATATCAGCTTAATTGATAGAATAATCTATTCTAAAAAAAAAAGTTTGATAATGACCTAACATCGCTTGTTGTGATACTTTCCCACTGCATTTTTATTTACTTGGCAAATTTTGTACATTTTTAGATTATGAAGAGGTTTTGAGTTTGTAAAAGCAGTGAAAGTGTACAGTGAACTTTATAGTGTGATTTGTTGCCTCAATAAAACATAAGAAAAGAGAATGTGAAGAAGTAAACTGGTTTTATAAAGTGTAATTAAATTGAAAATCACACACACTGCAGTATTTCTTTCTTGACGTTTGTGTCGTCAAGAGGTCTCACTCCAAATTCGGTGGACCGCTTTGCACATGAGCAGTTATTGTACATGTTCCTTGAAAGAGTTTTTAGCTTGTATTTGTGCGAGAAATATTGAGACCGTTCAACAAATGACTGAAATTGCATCGGCAATTGTGGCTCTCTTTTATTTTTCACTTCACATAATTTAAGTACCACTTTGTAATTCAAATTTTGGCTCATAAAAAAATGAAACAAGCGATGGCTCTTCACTTGAAAAATGCTAAGTTGAGGCACTCAACAGTCTTTGCACTCTTTATTGCAGGAAAATCACTATCATTTATTTGGTGTAATTTTGAGCTCTGAAGCAAGGTATATGATATGATTTCACGAAAAACAATATTTAGTGATTTGCCAATATTTATAGAACATGTTCAGACCATACCAGTAAATTATTTTAATTATAAACAGGAGACAATCAATGTTTTTTTAAATGATTTTTCAGAATTAAAAATTTAGTACAGTAACCAATTTACATTCAAAAAGTTCAATTGTTTAAGAACCATCACAAAAAGTTGACAGAGAATAAACCTCATCTCATTTCACCAGCACTTTCTGATTGCTGAGTGAGTGTAAGCCAGATTCAGCGTTCAAAAACTCTTTACTCTGGTCACGGTTGCAGTTATTGCATGTTTTAATGCTGAAACATTGAGTCACCGAATGCAGAACAATTACAAACTCATACTTCGAGATCATTTTCTTACACTGTGAGGACTTGCGCTTTTATTATACATGGAAAAAGATCATGTAGCTCTAATTTAGTCTGTACCGTCAGGTTTGGGTTTCAGCATGTTGGAGGACCCCAAATGCAGGGAAGTCAGGCAGGAAGTGGTTTTAACAAAAAGTGTTTAATTGCCAAATCAAAATGAAAAGGCAACCAAAAAGACTCATGTTTAAAAACAACAATGACAGAGTAACAAAAAAAACTAGCATAATAACTATGAAGCAGAGGAACATCTTGTTAATGTCTCCTATGAACATTTTGCTCAGATTTGATCTATTGTCAATCATCTATCCGTCGATTACCCAAGGTTGACTGCACTTATTTTCTTTACTGTTCGATAAATCCTCGTCGTTGGTCTAAATAAACTGCAGACCAGCCAATTGTTAAAACAGCGATGCGGTAAAATTGCTTTCATTCATCGTTTGTCTCTGTTGACAGTAAATGGATGAACAGTATAAATATGCATCATTTAGAATTTGAGGACACCAGATAAGGGTTCAAAAAACAAAGCAATTATTTCTGCTTTGTGAAGAGTCGACAGTTAGAAAACCACTCCACGGGGGAGAAAGATGCAAATCTCCTCGGTGGAGAGTCCTGCTGAGGGTTATTTGCCTGTGCAGCCATCAAGCACCCCCAAAGGTCGTAAGTCTTGAAGGTCATGGAAGCATTTCACGTTCCCCCGCTTCTCTTATCCTTTGCCCACGTCTCCTCGGGTCTTTTGGTGATTGTGTCATGCCAGGTGGGTGAGGATGATGCATCCAACAATAATCCGCAAAAGACAAAACACTGTCTCGGCCTGTTTAGCTTGCATCATTGACATCACAAACAGTCGGAAAATCATTTATTTTTAATTCGATTCATACTGTAAGGCGTCAGTCGCCGAGTCGATTCCCGGATGTGGGTATGTTGTTCAGGGAGAAAAGAGGGAGGAGGTGTTACGCAATACCAAGGCGCAATTAAGAGAGAGAGAGACGCACGCGTTGACAATGTCCTTGGACGTTCCTTCTGCAGGGCCTAATAAAACCCTCACAGGCAGCATTGATCTCTCCCAGAACAATCCATTTAGACTGAGTGTGCCTGGCCATGTGGGGCCTCTTCAATTATTAATGGCAGAATGCTGTGCAAGCTTCCGTTGAGATGCAACAATGTGCGCCAATAAACCTGTGAACAGTGGTTTGCAGGAAAGCAGAGGAGACAGAAGAAGACATTGTAGAAGATGCAGGACAAGATGCTGGTCGTGCTTTTCTTGAAAAGTGACCGAGTTTCACTCATGGCACGGGGAGAATGCTACCTGATAGGGTTAGGATTTGATTTAAGGCATCTACAAGCCAAAAAGGTAGCACTTTCCTCATGAATATGAATTTTCAACATAATGCTGCAAAAAGAATATGACTGCATGGAGGACACAAAAAAAGGAAGGTATAAAGAGAAAAGCAGGAAGAAGAGGAGATAAAATAACGAGAATATGGGAAGTAAGGATGCTTGGAAGACAATAAAGGATGCCGCTTGCTGTATACCCTAAAGAAATAACAGGATGCAGCATGAAAGGGACTGGTGGAAAAAATCCTGAGGATTGGAATGTGTAGTAAATGAAAATAAGGGGCAAGCACGAGACTGAAGTGAAGTGAACTGGCATGTAGAGGAGGGAAGAATTATAGATGAGACAGAGAAGACGACGTGACTGGAAATGAGGCAGCGGTAGACATCTAGGAAGAGGTTGGTGGATGGGACCTTTTGAAAGCAAGTCATGAACAACTATTGATCACGTCAGAGTTACGCTTGCTATTGTGATAAGTGAAGAGATCTCAGCCTGGCTGCTTACAGCTTAATGTGATCTCTTCTGCTGGGCTAAGGTTTTGGAACAATGTCGTCTCTAAAGGAAATTACTGTACCTGTTCCGAGAATAAAAAAAGGAATTAATCTCATACAAGATCTGTAGATTCCAATTTTTGTCCAAACCACTTTGGGCTGCATCCCAAAGCTGTTCAATCAGAACTGCTCTACATATGATCAACTCCTCAGTGTGCTCGGGCTGTTTTATTCTGCTGTTAGAAGCTTGCACACAGCTCTCATAAAACCAGACAGATATGCTTTACCTGATTTCCCCTGGTGTTCATCACGGAGCTCAGTTTCTGTTGTTCGTTAATTCCCAATACCGTCTTGTGCTTCCACCCGTCACCCACTCAAGGAAACAAATGATTATGATATTTGCTGTACAGCTAAATGACTGGCTGTTTATTTTTGACATGACTATTTATCCAAACTTTGGACTAAGACTGTACATTTATCAACAAAAAACTGCGCAGAAGGCCATACAAATATTTCCTGTTTGCTCTATTTTTGGTGAGGTGTTTACCTAGTAAAGTCTATAGCTTTAACAAAGACGATAGCAGTCTAATCTGATGGGCTAAATGGTGTAGCAGCATAGCTATTAGCTATTGATGGCATGGAGAGATTTCTGTTTCATTAGCACCACTTTATTTCTTTCCACTTGGTGTTTTCCGGAAACAGCTACACCTACAATGTATTGTTTGTCCACCGTCATTGATTATTGGTTTCTAGTAATTGTTTTGCCTTAGCTAGATTAACAAACCTGTGTTTTCTCCAGAGGCTAGCTCAATAGCAGGTTTTAATGGCAGGGCGGAGGCAAATTCAGTGCTACTAATGTGGGTGGAAATATTTTTGTTATTTGCACACTAACAAAAAAAAGAAAAACGCATCAGTGTGATTATTTTTGTTCAATTGCTTTCAAAATTCTATAGTTATATATTTGGTTTTTAAGGCATAGATTGTACTGCATTCGGCCGACATGACATACTATCCTCTCCTTTTGATGTTGTCTTATTTTGGACTTTGGTCTAAACTGAAAAGAAAAATCTGCAAAAATGGTTGGGCTCCCTTTTGCTCAATTCACAAAAAGTGTCCAGTTGAGATTTTAAAATGATTTGTTTCAATGTTAGTCCTGCCTTCTTTCACTTTTTGACTATAGTCATTGTTAGTATAGCCATTCGACTAACTTCATGTCAGTTGTCACAGCACCACAAAATGGTCCTGATGTGAATTGTGAGTAAGTGTACATTGTTGTCGTTACGTGAGCTTGGACAACTTGGACAAAAACCACAGTTTCTGTTCTACCGAAAAAGTTTCATGTACTGTATATGAAATATGTAATCAAACACCTATCATTGTGTCTGAGATCCTTTTCAAGAGGATTATACTCATTATTTGTCTGATTGCACTTTTGTTTCAGAGTTGCTTCTTTGTTAATGAGGTGTCAAATGAACCAGGGTAGTATTTGTCATTGCTTAAGGTAGATGCCAAAAATAATAATATGTAGTCTCTCTGATTCCTGTACTCGCCCTTTTTTTTTTTTTTTTTTTTGCAAATTCAGGCTTGCAGATTCAGCTCAGAACAGCTGTGGTGGCAGGAGGAGAATGCTGAGAGAAAGAAGGCTATTTAATTTATTTGAGCTGTCTCTTTGCCTGGGTGAAGAGTCAGTGACAAATGCGAGCTGGTTGTTTATGATGCCTGGCTAAGTGCTGGCAGGGCTGCTTTCCTCTGAGGTAGTTGGCTCTTTGTTTAATTCACGTTGTTGGACTCTGCATTGCATGCGGTCTCGTGTGTGGCAGGCCAGCTAATGAGAGGTGAACTTATCTGCTTCTTATTCTCCATCAGCCTTCTCACTCCTTTCTCACGCTTGTTACTCTTGCTGTGTTTTCCCTCGTCTATCCGAGCCTCTTTTTCGTTTTAGTCGCTACAATCTCATGCATGGAATGTAGTTATGGAAGAGATAAAAGAAGTACTGAATATTTGGGAATTTGAAATTAAAAGCTGGTATAATTGTTTATTATAACGAAATGTGAATATTCTACAGTTATTTATTTATTTGTTTTCTTTTTTAATTATTGTTCTTACCTTCCTGACTTAAATGGCTATCATTTTATAAATCTAGGCTACAGAAAACGAAGAACAATTTATGATTAAATTGTCCCTGTACTTATTGGACATTTAATACCAGCGACCTCAGCAATGCTTCCTTGCATTGATATGTGAAAGATATTTGTTTCGCAAGAAGACTGCACAAGATATGGCAAGATGATATTCAAACTCAAAAGTGAAAATGGGCCTCACACAGATTTCTTGTCATTGTTGTGACCTTCATTTTAATCTTGAAACACTCAGCCATTAACTCCAGCGACCATTCCCTTTTGCTTTCCGTCACATCATTTTGACATCTCCCTTCACATTATTTTTCCACTTTTACTACTTTGAAACTTCAAAGTCACTGAAGAAGAAAAGGCATTGATTTTATTTTTTTTTTTTTACCCACCGGGCTCCATTTTGTCTGAATGGGAAAAAAAGGAGGACACTCCCCTCCATCACTTCCTGCTCAATAAATCAGTCAGACCCCTGACGAACCCCAAATAAGAATGCCGATTTTTCAAAGCTGCCCAGTTCATCACTTTGATTCATCTCTGTCACTGCACACACACAAACGCAGGCACGCCATTTAAACCTTCATACAATGTGCTTATGCGAGTGCGCAAGGGGAGATAGGTCACTGCATTGTGTGTTCAGCGTTTGTAAATAAAAGAAGTCATCTGTAGGCAGCAGCCAGGCTAAATACTCAAGAAGACAGACAGCAGGCAGACACGGTGAGCGGAAATGTCAACCTTTCTGCCACCGACTCTAATATGTCTACGTTTTCCATCGCCACCTGTAAACCTTGAACTTTTGCTTTAAGTGACGTGAAGAGGAGGGGGAAAAAAAACTGTCTGTCTGTCCATCCATGCTTTGTGACAATTAAGTGCATTTTCCCTCCTTATTCTTTGTCCATCATTCCCTTGTGTTTCTTGGTTGATTCATCCTGGGCTCTCCCTTAAATTCTTCTTTCAGCGACACCTCTGTATTTTCCATTTTATTCCCTTCCGATAGCTTGCATTATTTTTCCTGGTCGAGTCATGGACTTGTTAAATCACAAGATAAATGAATAACAGTAATTTTAAAAGGGGGTTTAGGATTAGGGTTGCTATTTTCATGAAATTCATTGCTTCCAATGCTTTTCTAGGTCTCCATAAAAGTACAGTCATGGCCTTTAAATATATTTTTTTATTATCTATGTCTGAAATGGAGCAACATCATAAATATGGAATGAACTTATTTTAAAACAGATAATTAAAAGTTGGGGTTTGTGTGTGGCTGTGATGCAATGAAAAGTTGTCGTCAACTTGGGGCGGTCGTCCAGCGCTGAATCATAATCTTTGGTTGGTTGCTCCCAGCCGGGATGGCCAACACCGGCCAAATACTGGCGGTTGGTTCAAATTTGCATATTTTCCCGTTGAGCATGCCTATTTTTTAATTTATTTATTTTTTAATTAATTTTTTCAAGGATGCATTACACAGAATTTTGAGTTTCTAGTTGCCACTGCCACCTACGGTAAAATGAAATTGCACACTCCTTTCTTCAAGTGCATGACGCATATTCTGAATGACCATATCACTACTTCTTGGAAGTAGAAAGAAAACCATTTCTTTATCGCTTTTCAATCCCAACTCCAATGTCAGTACTCTCCACTGCTCAAATTTCTGGTCCGAGACAATTACGAGAATGCGTATGACGTCACAAACCACGGAAAGAGCAAGGGAAATTCAAACCTGATTCCAGTCTGAAAATTACTTTCCTCAAGCTTGCAAAAATATCCATATGGAATAGCAAAAGTGTTAATCTGCTATTTATAAGAAGTGTGAGTTTTGGGGCAAAATCCTGCAGTATGCAGCTTTAAGTCTTTGTTGCAGAACAGGAATCTACGGAATCACTTTGAAGGGTGTGGCCTATTTCGTACGGTATGATTCATATCACACATTCATTCTTTTTTTTTGTGTTGTGTCTGATTCCAAAATAATATCGGGGGCTCGCTGACAAGTACCAATAAAATTGAATAAAGTCACAGAGTTACAAGACAGTTATGGAAGTTAAGAAACACATTTTTTGTGCATAGACTTAATATTATGGAAATCCCACAGTGATGTCGCAAATAATTTTTTAAATATACTCCTCTGAAGCCGATACAGAGAATGACATTGAGAGCCTTCATGAATAATGTTTTTATTGTCTTTCTTAAGTGATCATGTTTTAAAAGGCTTCTTCAGTTCTGTTTGATAGAATCCCCAAATCTAACCATCCAGGAGAAGTGGCACCTACACCATAGTTGAGCCATCATTTCATCGGCAGATATATGTCGATATTTGCTGAAGATTGTGGACACCGAACATGGTTTGGCTGAGTAAAAAGAAATATTTTAGGGGTCATCTCAAAACAGAAAAAGGACGAATCACTACTTTGTGGTTTGCTTATTGCGGATTCACTCCATTGAGGATTTCCATTTGTGACCATAATTTCAAGTATTCGAGTTTTACTGCAATATTTTGACACATTTCTTTTCCTTATAAGTCGGACCAGGCAAAAAAAAATAAATAAATAAAAATAATGAAAAAAGGGTCCAATTCTACTTCACGGAAATTCACTGATGTTAGGGGGGCTTGGAACGTGTCACCAGCAAAAAATTAGGAAACACTGTATACTATCCTCCTGTCATCAAAGTACAGCTCTGTCCTACTTACCTATTTATTGTTCCGCACTTGGTTTCTATCTACCTGGCAACAACTTGTTCACAAATGTGAGCAGCCTCATGGTGGAATTCCCACCTGCATGCACACTGCACGACGAAAACATGTTTGCATAAAATATCAAATGTACTCAATGAAGTTCAGGAAGTTGAAAGAAGTTCAAGTGCCTTTAATTGAACATTTTTCAGCAATACTGTGAACTACTGAACTGGTTGTCTAAAATCCCACACAGACGTACTGAATGTGTTTAAGCCATAAAACCTGACAAGACATAATGAGTGCAGGAGCTTCCCACCCTGTCAGCGTGCTTTCTAGCACATTATCAGCTTATATGCCATATTCCCTAATAGATGCATTTTTAATTGGTTGCCAGGTGCTTTGTCTACTTGAACTAATAAATGCCTCCCTCATTCCCTCCAGGAAAAAAATGGTAGTCGTATTGAAGCTGGACTTACTCACATCATAGATGCTATCGTTCACACACCGCTGAGTCGAGTTTAACTCTGTTGCAATAGCACTTAGCCATGCATGTAAATGAAGATTCCCTGCACCATATTAATGATGATCTCATGTTCTGACAATGGCATGTTTTCCAGAAATTAGCGCTCCTTCAGATTCTCATGCGCTTTCTCTGCACTTTTTTTGTGCATCCATGTATATGGTAGGAGGAGCGACACCTCAGTTCTCGTCATTTTTTTCTTATTTGAAATTCTGTTTTCACTTGGCATATACGGTGCATTAATAACCTGCATATTCATAGTTGACTATTCACCTATTTGCATTTTATTTTTCAAGGAAACCTATTACCCGCTATTTGCTGAACACGTATCTCCCTGTTCACGTTTTGCTGCACTCTTTTTGAAATGCTGTAAGATGCTGCCAAAGATACCTGGGAATTGTTGTTAAGAAAGTATGTTGAAGAATTATAAATTAATTATTTACTTGCAAGTGTCAAATTCGAAGCCGGGGGGGCCAGATTCGGGCAGTCGCATTTTATGTGGCCCACAAAAGCAAAATAAATGTAAAGATTTTAGGTTTCTTGTTAAAATACCAACATTACAAGTTGTCTTTATTGATAAAAAAAAAAACATTGAGATATTGCATATTTAACAAGCTGCCTCACCAACATATTCATACAAGAAACTGTTAAGGACGTTACTGAAGTGAAGCTCTCGGATCAAATGGCAACCTTGGAATGTGTGCTTGTAAAGGCCATCCAAGCTGATCTCTGCAGAGGTGTATCTTCTATTTAGTCCACCTGTCATTAACTGTGAGACTTTGCCTAATGGCTGATAATGACGAGGGCATCTTTTCCGAGATGACATATGCTTGTCCTCCACCGGACACACAGAGAGGATGTGGTGACTTGCCCTTCAGTTTACCGTGCCTGACATTAATCTTTAAATGACTGTTGCCTCTTCCACAAGACTTCCAATCCATTAGTGGCTTCATCTTGAGATGGAGAGAGATTGCCAAGGAGAAGAAAGCAGGAAGGATGCAGGAAGTTACAGCTTTCAGTGTGGGCGGGGTGACAGAGAGGATGACGTCAATGACAACGGAGGATAGAGGGAGAGTCAAAGAGAGTCGTTGAAGCAACAGAAGCGAATGGAGAGGATATTAGGATGGGAAATGGACGCATTCATTCTATCCAACTAACTTTTCTAACTTTTGCTAGGACCGAAACTAATTAATCCCAAAAAATCCTTACTTAATTGCGATTAATCGCATTTTTTCTGCTAATATTTTTTTTGTGAAGCTTTTAACTGGTATTTGCTTGAATTATAATCTTGTAAAAACCACCCTTCCCAACCATCAAATTATTTACTTGCTCATCTCTTTACACTTCCCCTTCGTCCTCCAATGCCTCTTCTTCTTTTTTGCCCTCATCTCTTGGCACAATTCCCCATCTTCCTCCTTCCCCTGTCCTCTTTGCACTCTCCCTCTGCCACCTCATCCACCCTGATCCCTCCCATATGCTCATCTCTTCCTCCCTCCCTTTCTTCCATCGTCTCGCTTAAGCCCTCCTCTCACCCTCCTAACCGCTCGTTTCCCTCCCTCTGCTCCTTCAGAGGTGAGCTATAGTGACTCTGACATCATTACCCTTGTTGTGACAGGTTTCATTTGTACCCTGTGGACCTATACATCAGCCTGAGTGATAGTCTGGGGCCCAGGGCCAGGGGTGCCCCGCCCAGACTGGGACAGAGTAACAGACAGATCGTCCCTAAAAAAAAAACACTTGAGCTAGGGCATACCACTACATATTTTTCTGCTGCTCCTTTTGACATGTCCCATTCAATAGTTGTTGTAAACAGCTACTGAGATGTGACTAATGTGGAAAAAAACTTGTTGGACAAAGTGCTGCTTCGACAGGTGGTTTGTGAAAAGTGCTTCACTTTATGAAAAATGAGTGGTGAGCAGCAATCGCTGAAAAAAATGGAGGTAATCAAATATGGCATTCAATGCTCTTGCACAGTAACTATGCTGTATACTTTCCGCATATTGTGGGTTGTTAATTTGATAATTGATGTCATTTTTCACAATACACTTTCCTATTTTCCCTTTATTACACAGTAGGTGTGAAACTCGCAGCTCGGGGGCCAAATCCAGCCCGCCACATCTTTTAATGAGGTCTGCAAACGCAAATCATGTTTGCTAAAAATAACAAAAAATCTAAATTGTCATAACATTTAAAGAGCATTTAAAAATAATGTAATAATAGTTGAACACGTTTCATTGGCTTCTGGTTTTGAAATGAGTTATCTATCAATTTGTTGTTTATATGCAATAATATGAGATGACCACACATTTGGATTTAATAATTGTATATTATCATATTGGCCCTTATTTTAAATTTTTCCTAAAATCATGGAGATGGTTTTTTTCATTACAAAATATAATAAGATCAATTGACTCAAGCAATTTTAATTATAAATCGTTGCCTGAGAGTAGTCACTAAACAAGGATCTTGCATGGTTTAGCATGTCATATCTGGATATCTGAATCTTTATCATAAAAAAGTGTACACTAGTTTTCTTTCGGTTTTTATTTTATTAAAAAAAAGCTGCTTTTTATTTAGTGTTCCTACTTCTCTGGTGAAAACATGATCTAACGACTTGTGCGGTCAGCAGTGAACCTTTATCTCACTACCATCATTGCTTCATAAAATCAGACAGTACATCAACGATGCATTGAGCTGTGGTCATATTAACATGCGGCCTAGAAGCTCACCACATCCTTTGTGGCCTGGCAAAAAAAAAAAAAAAAAAAAATGAACCCACTTGAGTGTGGGGCTTTTAATGGCCTACTATGCCGCTCAAGCCACAATGGAACATATCCACATTGTATTAATTCAGCTGCATGGTTGAAAGCGGTTGAAAAGGACTATTAGGGAAGAATCAGAGGAGCTTTTAATTTTAGACAGATCTTAACCTTTGTGAAAAGTATTTAAGGTTAGCATTGAAATGCCATGTGGAATATAATAAAATGCAAAAAAAAGGATGGATATTTTTAATAAGCAGAAGATCTTACTTACTCTTGGTGTTTTGATATACTCCTTTAAAATAGCTTTAATTCATTATTTCTACTGTTCATTTGTTCAATTTGAAAATAGTAGGAAGTTATTGTATACATTTTGAGTTATGTATTTGCAGCAAAATGACAAAAACTATCCTCTCACTACAAAAATAATGCATTTAGACATATCTGCCCATATCGATATGATATATATTGATATTAGTGTAAGTGCATATTTTTGCGACACGATAGATGCTGAAACATCTTGTGTGGTGGGAGAGAGAAATGGCATGGCATTAATCATACGGCTTTTTGACGCTCTCACTCACGATATGATGTAGTACAAGATGAAACTTGATTGATGGCTCCTCTTCCAGTCTCACATCCAAAGAGACGCCGGAGCAAATCGACAGGCCAGTGACCCCTTGGGGTTTTCCCCGGCTTGCCCAACAGGGAATGCAGCTCAGTGTGTTAATTGTGGCTTCTCATGTGTGCTTTATATCATACGTCTTGAATGCATACCCAAACATGAACTCCATGTCGGTGGGACTCCGTTTTAGTGGACTTTGCACAAATTTTATTATATCCTGTAATGTAGGTGATTTGGGTCTGTTTGCGTACCGTAGCATCAAACTAAGGTCATGCAGAATAATAAATATTGACTTGGCGCAATTACATCACATTGGGCTGCTCATTGAAAATGGGTTATGCAAATAAGTACAAGGAATATTAATATTTAACATTAGCAGTAGGACCTTTGTAAAATAAATGGTTTCTCTTGAAATACAACACTTGCTTATTGCATCGGTATTATTCATGCATAACATTTTACATTACTTTTCACAACCACCAGAACTATGAGTTTAATGGTGGCTTCAGTGTATAATGTACATATACTTTTCCATGTTAGATTAAAAAAAAAAAACGTACAAAATAATAAAACTGAGATTTGAATGCGGTGCAAAAATGCTGGCTTGGAATTCAAAAGAACAGACAGAAGAAAGGCATAGAAAAATGGACGTGACTGAGCACTGTAAATTCCCTCAATGGCTCTCATCCCTCCTCATGTGTCTCAGTTACGCAGTGTTGTCATTCACCTAACCTTGGTGACTGAGTGGAAGGTTTCATGGCGCCTGCCAGATCTTGGCACGACAACGCGAGGGAATAAACCTTTCATGATGAGGCGCTTAGTAAATGTCTGATAAACAGCTCAAAAATATTCCGCGCTTCTAAAGTGACGTTATGTGTGGCAACAGAATATTGTTAAGTATATAGAAAAAATATTTTTGAAATTTTAAATCTTACAACCAGAGACTATTTGTCGGAAATATTTTAAATGAAAACAAAATGAACTACAATTAGTAAAGTACAGATGAGTGTCGAGGTGAATTTAATTTATTGAAGATCATCATGATTGTAAGAGCATCATTAAAATGGCGTACCCTCCGGCAAAATATACCTTCTTAGACCCGGGGTATCCAAACTTTTCTTCCAGAAAAATAAATAAGCAAGGACCAGTTTGACATTCTTCAGTCTCGGTTAAGATATGAGAAGCAATTCTACGTAGTTTTTAAAATCGAGATTTTAAATGTAAAGTAGTGGTATATGGTGATCTTGGTGATCATACAAAAAATCGAGATTTTTTTTTTTTTGCTGGCCTACAACCCTGTTTTCCACTACAATAAATTTGCCAGTGTACTGAGCAGCAACAGAAGCACGTCCCTATATTCAGAATAAAACAAGAGCAATCCATAATATGATCTCCTTGACACAGACCACAAAGTGGAGCAAACTATCTCAAATCAGCGACACGTCTTACCAAATATTGCGTGAAAACGAAGAAGTTAGAGATGACAGCAAATTTCTCCTCCTTCTTATCTTTTCCAGCCGTGTCACCTAATATGCAGTAGTTGAGGGTGGCACTCTGAGACAAACTCTAAGCTTTCAGCACGAGTCCGCCAAAGTCACCAGCAAAGCACGGAAGCAGTTGATTGAATCAAAATGTGCAATGTGATGTTTCACCGCTGGAGCTTAAGGCTTGAGACACACATAAAGACAGTCGGGCTGTTATTGTCCAGATTTCGCCCCTTCCTGACCAAGGACGTCAAACACCTGACATTCTTATGTCTTATAAGATTATCCTTTTGTGTGAGGTGTGTTAAAAGTGGATTTGTCCCAATAATAGAGTTCAAAATCAGTCAGGGCCGACAATCTAAAATAATCTTTTGTGTGTGGGGAGCTGTATTGATCCACACACAATCCCACCAAAACTGTTAAAGACTCGATATTTTTTATGTGCATGTCGGACAAAGATAAAAACGCTTTTAAGATTTGAAAAATCATTACGTGTGAAGCAGGCTTAAGTCTCTACGAAAATATGCGCACGGCCAGATCTGTTTTTAAGGTCATGCCACCCAAAGTGCTGCAGCATGCCTTTTCCAAGTCATGGCAGAATATACCCCTAAATTGCAAATTTATGATTTGAAAATGAATTTGATTAATTGTTCAGCACTAGTTTGGACGCCCCTGATTCAAACGATAGTACTATTTCTTTAATTTGCCGTTGATTAATATCGAACTAACGGTTGTGCCTCATCTTGCACTGCAAACGGATGTGTATAAATATTCCTGGATCGATCAAATTAAGATGGAACATTTTGTGGAAGCTAACTTGTAATGAAAAAAAAGTACAATTAAAACACAGCTTCCACTACAGAGGATGCTTGCATAACATTTGCTTAAGCCTATGCTTCTCAAATAGTGGGGCGGGCACCCCTGTGGGGGCGCGGTGCGATGCTGAGGGTGGCATGTGTGACCCTGGGGAATGTACTTTTTTTCCCGACGGACTCCAATAAACTGTAATTGCACATCCACTCCAGTAGTTGGCAGTGGCGCTCTCCTTGCCTATTTAGTATTAACTCTACAGTTTAGGTTTGTTTTGCAATTAAAATACTATTATTTTTAGTTGCGGCAGAGAGTGGGTGGAGGGGGAGAGGAAGGCGCAAATTGTTTTCTTCTTACTAGGGGGGCGTTAACAGAAAAATAATTGAGAAGCACTGGCTTAAGCCAACTTTAATTCGTATCAGTGGAAGCCTTGACTGTCTGATGCTGTTCAGTATATTACCTCATGCTCACTGTCAGCCGGTACAGCCTTCAACTTTCAGCAACATCAGGCAAGATAGACACTACAGATAATTGATGGATAAATAGATGGATTTGAGTCACATTGGAAAGTCCAAGACATACGAGACAATTCTGACCTCCATTAATTTTTTAGGTTAATAAAGGAGGACAGATGCTTATGTCAATGCAGACAGGCACAATTGATGCTAATGACCTGGGTCGACATGTCCCGAAAGCAACGGAATGACTGACTAGGTTCCCGAGTGCAGATGAAAAATTTTTCCCTTGGGATGTTCCAGCCTTGAACATAATCGAGCCCGTCTACAGTCGAGGTGGAAGGACTGCTCCAAAGAGATCAGACGTGAAGCTAGAATGTGGAGAGCATACCAAACACTCAACTGTAATGCCAGAAGAACACTTTGCACCCAGACACTGATTCCTTAAAGGCAGTTGTTTTTTTTAATTGAAGGGATTAACCAGCATTTGGATCTGGGTTTCAAATCCAATCCAGACTCTGGCTTTTTCTTTGTCGTGTTTTCTTGTTACATTCACAGTCCAAAAACATGTATGTCACGTTATTTGGAGACAGGGCATGTGCACTCCATGTAAAAACTTGTTGTGCCTGTGCAAGCCTCATTTAGCTTGGATTGAGCAGGAATTTGGCAGACTGCGCTGTGCCATGCTGTGCATTCCTCAGATCGAGGGCATTTTTTTTAACACCCCGCCGGCACACCTGACAAATTGGTGACAGAAAGTAGAGTAAACATTTGACCAGATACAAGCAGGTCTAAGTTGTGGTGTAGCTGGTACTACACGATTTTGGTGGATGTGATTCCGACAGAGAGATTCTGAGCTCTGTGGGGTATTTCATCGTATTTCATTCACATATGCGTTTGTCTGAATCGTTTAAGAATAAATTAATTCAACTAATTATTATAATATTTTTTTATTTTCTTTAAATATATTTTAAAAATCATCCCCCAATATAAGTAATTGTTTTAACATGTTTCCCCATGTAGTCAATATGCATTTACATTACATTACATATTTATATGCATTTATTTAGTGAATTTAGTTCGTTTGTTATTTTTAATTGGGAAAGTTATAACATTTATTAAAATGTTAGCTTGTTCATATAAACACTAGTCCAGGTCTGTAACAGATTTCTTAAAGCAGACTGAGTCTGTTTGAAGGTGCGGTTCTCGATCTTTTGTTTGGAGTGCAACTAAATTATCCATAGACGTGAATGTTAACGGTGGTCTAGCTCAGTGTGTCAAGTCTAGGATTGAAATGATCGGTAGTGTGCGCTGCCTTTCACCCTAAGTTGCCCCTTCATTGCTTTGAAATTTTAAAACACACATCAGAATCACTTATACTGTAATACATAATTGAAAGAAAAAATGTGCAAAAGCATACCTCTCATCTGTATGATGACTGAATCATTCAAGTGGATGTCTTTCAAGTGCCTCAATGTGATTTTTGGAGTATTTAAATACCATGTGCCATTGATCGTCTTATGCGGTCCGCTGGCAACAGTAGGGCCCACATATTAATTTGATTGAAGTAAGTAGTACAAGAGGTCAGAAAATAGGGGTTAAGAGCGGTCTCGATTAAGCCTCATCGACACCCAATCATCCACTCCATAAGAATCACACTAGAGAGTTACAGCAGGTGTGCAGAGGGAGCAAAAATAGCCTCGAACGCACACATCTACCCTGTTGCTCAGAATGTAAATTGGATGGACTTTCAAATCCAGCTGAACCGGTCTGGAGGGCATCAAGGCAAAGCTTGGTATTGCCACACATACTCTTCAAGGTTTAGCAAATTAGGAAAATATTTCGTAAAAAGGAGGTCATTACTTGCATCCATCGACAAGTCTGAAGATAACCTCACACTCAGTGGACAAGAAGCACAAAACCTAGATGCATTTTTGTTATTTGTGTTTATTTATATTGGTGCTTTTTATAAGAGCCTGTCTTCTTGTCATGATATTGAGACAAATTGCATCGTCACCATGAAAGCTACTCCGCTGATTAACTCTTTGCGGATGGCTTTTCATCTGTTGGCATTTGATGTACGACGTCTTTGTAAGGGCTACGGTCGAATGCAATCACGGGCCCTTTCATTGCTGGGGCACCCTCAGATTGCCTGCTAGTTCCCCAGAGAGGCCATCCTTCAGAAAATATTGACTGCTGGACAGTGAGTGGCCGTGTGTGTACTAGTGGCGAGTCTGCTTTAGAGAGGCATTGTGTTGGCTGTTGTGTGTGCCCGTGTGTGTTTTGTCTGTCTGTGTCCATACGAGGAAAAATCAGACAGAAGCACTTGGGGGGCCAAAGTTCACTCAGCTTGGAAACCTGAGAAAGGAAAATCCATTCTACCCATTGCATTGGTCCAGTGCCCTTTGGTTACACATGAACTCTGTCAGTCATGAAGGATACACACAAGTGATCATTTCAGAGCACTGTATTGCAATACATTATATATTTTGTTAGCTTTCTCTCTACTGACGACTTAAAGTTACATGCCACTGAACAAGGTCACATTTTTCATCCATGTTTTTTTCTTCAAATGCAACCCAGAAACGGTATTTGACTTCTTTTTTGTAAAACTGAAATACCAGAACATTCGGCGAAAAAAAACTCCACTAAGGGTTTGTCACCCGTGAACTTGTGAGGGAACAGTTATGGATTATATTTAGCCTTTCAGTTATAACATTTTTGTCCTTATTCACAAAAATGAGAGAGAGAGATAGAGAGAGCGCTCAAGATTTCATTCTGGTCCGAGCACTATGCACATAGCAGTAAACGAGTGGACGGAAACCCACTTTTGGCCTTGCTTAATCCGTGCTTTTTAAAAAAAAAAAAAAAAAAACTTCAGTTGTCTTAATATGTCTGGGCTATGGGTGGAGATAGCAAGATGGAAACATTATCTTTGCCATGGTCTGCATTTGTTGATTTTGGTTTAGTATTTTGCTTCATGTTTTCCTTGTGTTCCTTTGGTGCGTCTCTCGTTGAAGCTTATTCTGTCCACCTGTGACCAATCAGCTCCCACGAACCCTTGTCCAGGTGTTGCTTGTTGTCTTGTCAATTTGATTGCATTTAGTTCCTGGGTTACTTTCTGTCTTGTCAGTTCGTTGTGGTTATCAATGCTCCTGTCAACCTGTTTCACTTCACATAATCGTAGGGTTTTTTTTGTTTTGTTTTTTTGCTAGTGTTTGTTTTGTACTTTGATAGTTTAGTTTTTTCGAGTTCTTTGTTTGGCTTTTAGTCTTCAATTAAATACCCTTTAGTTTATCCCTGCCTTGCTTCCCTGCATTTGGGTTCTCCAACATGTCCGAACCTGACCATCTTACAGAGAAAAGCATTCAAGTCTGTCTTTTGCGGAAATATACTTGAAATCTCCCAAACAAGAAGGGGGAAACGTGTCATGAATTAAGCCAAAAAGTATTTTTCTATACAAGCGAGCATTAGCAATTAGCCGACGTGAATTTCGACTTCTGCATTGGTTGCAGGACTTATTTGTAATGGAGTGCAATTTTAACACAGATCATTTTACTGATGTGCAGATCGTACTCACAGTTTTAACAATTGTGTCAAACTGAGTTGTCCTCATGTTGCTGGTTATCTGAATATCAAATAACAGTAAAGTGATCACGTTTGCTGTGTTTTGAGGTGGACTTGGTGACAGTTTAGACTGGGGATCTTTCGAAAAACTGAATCAGGGTGAGGGCAATACCTGGTTGTGATGTTCTGAAACAAGGAAACAAAGTACTGTTTGTCTTGTGCATTAGTTTAGTACCCGTAATTGGACCATGACCCTAAAACATCATCAGATGCTAAAATGAGGCTTTTTTTGTTGTTGTTGTTGTTGTTGTCATTATAGGCAAGAAACATTTTGGAAGGAATTGTGGTCTTGGCCCATTTCCCATATCGCGAGGACATGGTGCTCAAGACAGAAGGAAGTTTCAGTTCTTGAGTTGATGCCTCAAACATCTGGTGTGTGTTTATTTAACATAAAGACAGCATCATTAGCTCGCACACATTAATTCCCGCCTGTGCTATGAGCTTTCTGCCTGAATGACAGTAATTATTACTTCACTCTTGACGTGGCAGCACTTGATGCCATTGTTTAATTCGAAGCGGGAGCCCTCACTCAGATGCCCACGCAGTTGCGAGGCATTTGCAACGTTGAGTTTATTAGTTGTCAGTGTCATGTTATTACATAAAAATTTGCAAAGCAATGGTTTCCAAAGTTATCCTATTTCATATCCTTAAATGTTAGATGTACCAAACATTTTTATCCAAAGGTAATTTTCAATTAATTTTCATCAGTCAAAAAAATTGAAAAATACGTCTTATTTGTTTGTTATTTTTATCATCACAGAAGAAGTCCTACAGCTTTTTGGACTCTGACTGCTGGCAGTGACTCAACTTGTTCCAGCACTTTGTCAGGAAAGAAAAGATTCATGACATGCACAATCACTGGCCAAACATGCATACGCAGGTGTTTGGGGCTTGAGATTGACTCATGCGGCATTGAGCAACCAAAAATAAGTTCACGTGTCATTGTCATGATATTTGATTTGCATTTTATGTTATGCATTGGTTCTAGTTAGATTAATGGATCTACTATATAATTACATGCATCAAATTGTATTCAAAGGTACAATCCTTATCACTTAATGTGCCTTGTTAATTCTTGTGGAAACCAAAACCAAGCCGCCATGACTGGCTGTTGCTGCTTTTTTATCATCGTCTTCTTCATTTCAAGAAGAAGAAACAGATTTCACTGGAAGATCGTAAGTAGAATACGACCATATCATGGTACATATCAACCCACTTTGCGCAAGGATTTACAAGGTCACAAATAAAAATCTGTGATAGAGTAACGCTGCATAAATCAAATTGCGATATAGCGAGGAAACACTGTGAGTTAGACAAGGTGAGAATGACCATCAAGCCCCGAAGAGTAATTCCAAGTTCTAATGAATTCATAAGTCTTCTCAGTCATATCTTTATTTGATCATTGCAGATGGAACATTTCGACCCAAAAGAGTCAAATCCCTTGATTGTTAAAAACACACTTAACCTCAAAGTCCAAACCAATTATCAGATCCATCCATCTGGCGTCTCTGGAGGAGGGTGAAAAGAAAGCTGGACAGGATATCAAGGTCATCTCAGGATTCAGGCTGGAGCTGAAAACATGTGGCAACAACTGTCATGTTGCACCTATTGCCTGCTCAATCTGTACAACAATATTGGGTGCAGCAGATGGGGTGTTGCGGGGAATCAAGGTCTTGCCCTTTTTAACCATCTTGCGCCGCTCTAGGGTAACAGCCCCTGGGGTAGGTAATAATGGCGTAATCCTCTTATCTATTGCTGCTTCTCTCACGGATCATTTTTCTCCTGCTTCGGTCTATCATTCCATACTGAGCCGACACGAGGCTGAATATTTTCCCATTGGAGTTGTCTGCTCATTTTTGATGCGGATTATACTGACAGGCTGCAATGTAAAAGGAACTTACACCATCATTGTCAAAGTCAAAGCAGTGACTATTGATGTCGAACTAGACTGATATGAGGAGTGGAACCCCTCTCAACTGATGAGGTGATTATGGCTCCTGTTATGCTTGTGGATATTCTCATTCATCCAGGTCATTTCTTTCTCTGTGAGTTTTACTGTTCAATGCGTGAAAACTCCATTAAAAGTGGCCTAGTTACAGTACAATCAGACATTGGCGCTGAAGAATGTTTAATGCTACAGCAAAAGCAACGCAAGCTCATCACATATACTGCCACATCTATTGCCATGGCTGGACATGCTGCGTGACACTGACAAACACTTTGTTGCTCTAAGATGTGAGAGACAAGCACGATGTGATGGCGAAGAACTCTCTTCACGCTTTGTCTCTCAGCATCACTGGGCACTAGACACATCTAACCTTAGCATTAAAATGCCTATCTATAAAGTTCTCAATCTTTTGGACTGGCACACATGAGAAAATAGTTTTAATGCATGCCCTTTTGTTCCCTTACAATGCATGCAAATGTCTCCACTTTGATTTTTGTCCTTTACAGTTTTTCTCTTATACACATGTCATGCTGTTCTTATAAAGGTAAGAGAGAGCCATCCTATTATTATTATTATTATTATTTCTCCTAAACGAATCACATTTTTGAGAGAAACATGGGCAAGGAAAAAAATCAATTCACAGTTTTAGGGGGGAAAAAAATCACTGAGACGAGACCACATAAGAGAGTGTAAGCATGCATGAAAACGCATTGAATACTGCACACACAACAGGGTTGCCTTTATAGCACTGCTTCAAAATTTTTTGTGTGCACAAACTGAAGTGACATAACTTATGGGTAAACAAATATGCGCACTAGAGATGAACACAAACAATATTGTGTTATCAAACTCACCTATGGGCATTTCCACACATTATTGAATGGTAGGAAAACAGGAATTTTGTCATAACTGCATACTTTCAGTTTTAGATTTGACTATGCACAAGATGCTCTAACAAAACAGGACAAAGGCAGGCAAAAAAGAAATACTAAATATCACTGAATTAAACTTGACGCACCAAGGTTTCATCGGGTGAATTTGGATTAATTTGAGTAAACGTTACGTTTGCTAATTCTTAATAAAATTCAGTACTCCAGCCTGAAAGTAATGAACACATGGATGACTTTTCCGCATCTATGAGAGAGAGAGGGAAGGCGGAAATTATTTTGGTAAATTGTCTGCTTCAGTTTCAATCACAAATGACTACCAGGTTGAAGACTTCTGTCCTCATATTTTTCAATAGAATGCCAAGGGATGAGGAAATATATTTGTGCTGCTAGGACTGGGCCCAGTGGGTGCAATTATAATAAGCTACAGTGTTGTTTAATTTCAGGAGGATTTTCACCACCAAACTTTGAATTTCTGACAGACAGGCCATTATGAATAAGACATCGCTGGGGTCAGAATTCATGAGGCTGTACAGCTGAGTCTTGTCCGCAAAGCAGTGGAAATTGATATTCAAATTATGATGGATTTTTCAAATGGGCAGCATACATATTGTGAAAAATATACGCTTGGGGAACCGTACAAACAAGAAGGGGTAGGAGGAAGAGACGTCTCAAAGTATTTAGAGCAGTTCTACTTGCAGGTTGGGAGGTAAACAAGCCCAGAGCCACACCACTGATGCCTAAATTGTCTTTTAGACAGATGAGTTGAACATTATGGTCTAATACACGGGTCGGATACTTAGTTTTGACTCACTTTTTGTGAGTCAGTTAGCTAATCATCGATGTATTTCTTGTATTGTTGTTGTAGGATGAATATAGACACCATGGGCCACTTTGCCCAAAACATGGAAGTGGACATTTTCCAAGCGACTTTGGCAAACAAAATTATATTTTATGCGGAGCAGCTCATTGTTTTATTTAAAAAAAAATACCATTAAAAATATGAATTATCAATCGTCTAATTTTAATTATTTGCATTCATAGAGGAAATCATCTGATATAATCTATGATCTAAGACTTAATTCCACATCTTTTGTGTAACCTGAAGGAGTTATTAATTTCCCCTTCTGTTGTATCTATAGCCCGCTAGCTGGGAGGTATATTGTCTCTACATCTGCTCCCCCCGTTCTGCTAATGGCTGTTTGTATTATCCCACTGTGATGATGGGTTGTAAAGAAAACCACCCTGATGTGATGACCGTTTTTCACAGAATGGCAACGCAAGGCTCCGCATTACCTCAACTGTGCGCATGTGTGTGTGTTGGGTGTATATGTAACAGGGTTACTTTGGTACTGGAGAGATTCCAGTTGTTTAAACGTAATGGCTCAACAGTGCCCCCCTCTTTCATGCAGTGTGAATCAATAGTTGGGTGTACCGAAGATGCCGCCAGTTCATTTGTGTCGCTGCCAAGTAATTTCAACACAACACAACACAACGCAGAGACCAAGATATTTGAGCTCCACCACCCACAAAGGGTTACATGTGTTGTAACTGCGACACTAGTAAGGGTGGAACGGTTCTCAAAATCAAAGTTTACGTCATGTGAAATTTCCTATATTTGATTGCATTCAAGCAAAACATTTACTGCCTTATGTTGTCATTTAAAAGCTGGTGTCTTAATTAAATGCAGTGCCCGTCTAAGATGAACTACAAACAACACGAATATTGAATTGACTCATTCACAGCAACCTGAGGGACGCAGGTTTGCTTGTCACAAACTATTTTACACTGTTTTGACTTCTATTTGAAGGTAAGTCTTTTCGACATTTTTTCACATTTGCTATGCTGTCATTCTTTCAACTTTTTGAGAAATGCCGCCACATCTTATGGGAGGTGTTACCTTCTCGGGTGGTTTTATATCAGTGTTTGCAGACTTAGTATCTTTCAGCTGGGCCTTTAACTTTATCGAACGTGTTTCCACTTCTTCACACAGGAGTCGCGAAAGCTTGATCGTGTTCAAGTCAAACAATAAGTGTGATGGTGTCGCTGGTGAGCCGTGGTTGTCCTAGCTTGCACGTTTTTTGGGTAGTAGGAGGATGATGTAAATTTGTGGCTCAATTTGAAAAATGTCAACAAATTGGCAAAGAAGTTTCTCCACTCGACATGTGTCACCTAAAATGAATGTGCGTCTATTTGTGCATTTGCACACATGACACCATGCGACTTTTTTCATAATAAGCTACAGATCTGCATGAAAGCTTGGAAGGTTCAGAGCCCTGTGCCTGGCATCAGACACCAGAAAAGTCCTTTAGTCCACAGACAAAGAGAGAACCTCGTTTTTTGGGGTTGGTGCGCATCATATTCACACAGTACTTTTTGCAAGTGAACTATATTCTATCAACAAATTTACGTATGAGACAACCAGGGCTCTCGTTGGACATAAAGGACAAGGGCGGCACTGTATTTCATCTGCAATTACAAATGAAATTATAAAAATTATGTATTGTTGTAAAACAAAAGTGCACTGTATTTTAATGTATTTTTTTTGCCCTGGTGATGACTGGCAGTCATTTGGTTACACCTAGAAATGGATTTTAAGTCTGTGTGAAACCTTATGTACATTTGATGACCTATGCTTTGCGACATTCCCACATTGTGCAACTGTGATTCATATTTCGAATTGCCACAAAACAGTGGCTAAGATTCGACCACTCGTGAAATCTTGTGGCCGTCCCCCTCACACCCCACTGCAAGTGTGCAGTGAAGGCTTGCACAGTTCAGTTGCTCCTGCCCCAATTGATTGGTGCCTGTTGTAATGGAGAGGCAACAGAGGCCAGGAGCAGACCAAGCAAGGCCAGACTGTTCTGGAATCCGAAATGGAAAAGCGGCTTAATTGTCCTCCTATGACCAGGCGACTAGCAGGCTCAATGTGAGACCATGAAATGAGGTTGTTCTTGCACTAGATATCAGTCAAATCTTCTAGCCCCTCCAGCTATCACGCTATGTTACCCAGAAGTCTTGTGAGCCATTAATGGACAATGTCAAACATTTCATTGACACATAAAGTTTATCATTCCTTTAATCGGGTTGCTGCAATGACAAGACGAATCACAGCATGAGGCTAAACCAAGGTGGTTTCTTGATTAAAAAAAATAAAATACAAATATTAGGATTGTTAGCATGTTTGTTTGTTTTGGCAGAGCACAGCGCAGAGATGAATTTTCTGGACCGGCAAAGCGTTTCTCTTGTTGTTTGAACACTCTTTGGTCATACTCCGCCAGGACTTCATTCATAAATCATATCACAAAATACAATCTAATGGAGGTAGAAGACAGGTAGCTTGGGGAGATGTATTAGTTGTTGCAGAGGGCTGAGAAGCGCCCATTTGTCAAATATCAGTAGCATCCCGGAATTTGTCTCTGAGTCTATATGACTGAATGGGCATTTGACAGGCATGCCTATCATGTAAAGTAAAAATGTTTTTCAAGAGTTATATCTACAAACAAAGCACAAGTATCTTGCCGCATGGACATATTTAAACACGAACAAAAATATGTTGGATGATAGTTTTCCCTATCTAGTACAGTGTATGTGGTGTCAGAATTTGTCTGAGTAAATACGGCTGAATGGGTATTGACACCCACATCTATCACGGAAAGTCAAAATGTTTTTCTTGAGACATCATGTCAGCAGCCACAGTTAAGGATTTCTGTTTAAGAAAAGTGCCACTGGGAGGTGGAGAGCCAACGCTGCGGTTGAAAAATGATGTTCCCACACAATTATGTGAGGACAGCGTGTGATCCCCATCTCTTTGCTGCCTCCGTTGGTCAAGTGAAAGAAGGTGGGCGGTTGTGGTTTGAGTCTGCTCGCTGTGCCATGGCTTTATCCTGCGATCGATGGTCTTGCTGTACCGCAGATCTTGAATGAATGGTGTTTCTGTTCTCCCTCCTGTTTCGCTTCTGTTTTCATTATAGGTTCAATTTAACGAAATTCAGAGGCTTACTCTCTGTAAAATCTCCTAACTCTTCAAGCGGTATGAAGGGTTATTCTGAGCTGCCTGCCTGGTTGTGATGAATGTTGTTCATAGCCGTTGCTCACTCATATTTAAAGGTATATTGCCAGAGGAGCTCAAAACAAGCATTAAATGCTTGTCTGAAAGATAATGAGACAAATGTTGGGGGACCCAGTTGCAGCATAATACCCCCTATGCCTGTGGGGTCTTTTGGCGAGCAGAGAGCACTATGGGGAACATTGTGAGAGTGCCATCTCCCAACTGTCTATCCTAATTCTGCCGCCCGCCATCGTCGGATAAAGACCCCACCGGCACACCCGCCAGTGTTTCAAGTCTGATTAATCTTGTGATTAGGTTAATCCAGCAATGCTTCATTGAAGGAAAACCATCCCCCCTCTGAAAAGTGCCCTCTTCCAAAAGTGGCCTATTGTGATTCCTCCTTTTCTGTTTGAGGATGCTCAGACCTGTCAAGTGATTATCGTGAGACTGAGGTCTAAGTTGCTGATCAGTTATCCCCAACCGCATTCTGTTTTCACAGCCATTTAATAGAATTTCATGCGAAAATCTTCAATGTTTCTATTTTTTTCTAAAATTCCAATATTAAATATCACACTCTGAACTGGTTGCCAGCCAATCGCAGGGCACACAAAGACCAGCCGCCCACCGTGCTGCCCTCATCAGCATTTTATATGTACTGTGACTTCGCGACCACAAAGCACACCCTATTAAAAGGCGGTGTCTCAATTATGGGTGCTTATTCTGTTTTTCTCTTAAAGCCATGGTAAAACATACTCTGGCTTAAAACATATGCGAGCTCACATGCATGCTTAAACGTACAATAGCATGCATGCTAGCGTATTTTTTTCAAATTGCCACAGCAGCAAAACTGAGTTTAGTGATTTTAGGTTCCCTCTCGTCAGTGTCAGTCAGTCTCGTTGGCGTGCTCCTCAGAAATGGTGCCGGCTTTTGCGAAAGCTCGAACAGTGCAAGCAGACAGATGAGTGGCTAACGGTTAGCCTAAGCATGCACAATCCATTAAAAAATTGTAGCGTAACTCACCCAGCACTGCCTCGCAACCTTAATGAAGTTGTGTTCTGCATCCGTCATCCATCGCTTGCATGACCTATTTACACGATGTGCGACGGTTGGAGTTCCTTCGTCCAGCTTTATGGAATGATGGCAAGCAAGTGAAGGAGAGTAAGTCTTTTTTTTTTTTTACGATGGTCCAAGTTGGGTTAGAATGTATTGTGCGGTGGGCCTTAGTGTTTGTGAATGACAACTGCAGAAATAATGACGGTAAATAAACACTGATACAACTACTATGAATGTTCTTTCTTTTTATTAGTTTGGTTCATTGCAGAGAACTTTGCTTGACACAGTATTTTTTTGTACTTTATTTATTGTATTGTACAAATATATACTAGGATAGTATAGAATAATAATAGATTATATTCTGTTTGTAATCTCAATATCTGTAAAACCTTCTTACTCTATTTTTCCACTTTCTTGCTGCACTCATCTCATTCTCTGACCTTCAAATATATTGGGGTTTACAGTACTTGCCTTGTGATTACGCACTAAACACATTACATCGGCTTGTTCAAAGTGACTTTGTATATGCGGTCTCAGTCTTCCAAATAACTTGTAAAACCTGTGTTCGATTGAGGCCATGGTTATTGTTCAAAGGTACCCAAGGTAATGAAAGTCTTGTAGGAAGAAAAAGCTTACAAAGACTGGAGGAAGCTACAATAGGAGTCATTTCCTGATTTATCACCACCGTTGCAGCAATGAATAGAAGATGTTAATGAAGGTCAAATGACAAAACACTTTCTTTGGGTTCATGGTGAGGTGGGGTCTATTAAATACTACCTGCTGTTCCACACACACACATACACACACGAGCGCAACTGCTTAATGATTAGAGAACATTCACTTAGTAGCTCTTGGTCTATAGAGTAATGTTTTTCAAAAGGTTTACATCCAATTAGCCTTTTAGCCTTTGCAAATCTTTAAAGCAGAAAAAAAAAAAAAATCATTGTTTATTTGCAATCCTTGCAAAGCCAATTTTCTATTTAATCGCCTATTTATTGTAAATAATTAAGCTTTTGAGATTGGTGTAATTCATAATCCTCTTGCTTTTGGCATGCTGGCTGTGAAATGACATCAATTTGGGTGGTTAATTGATAATTCGGTTGGGATTTTTTTTTTATGGGTGCAATTGATTGTACAAAGTACCTTTTGACTACTTTGAAATAATTTGATATTGAATATTGAGAAGTAAAATATGTTGGCGGTGCCCCCAACCCAGAGCAGCGGTTTAACAAACTCCTTGGGTTAACGCCCTTTTCAATAGGTCAGTGGTGGAGTGGTCGTCACCCAACTCAGAGGTTCTTTGTGACCATCTCAAAGTACCCTCGAGCAATCTACTGAACCCCCGGTTGCTCCAGATGCTACACCATCAGTTGATGAATATGAATCAGTGTGAAGCGTTTGAAGTATCTTAATACGTAGAAAAGCGCTATAAAAGTGAAAGACTAATTGAAGCCAATTTTAGTGCCATCTCATTTCTGATAACGCGAGTGAAGTTAAGCTTGGATGAACTATTCCGATTTAGAGAAATTTCAATGGCAACTGTAAACAGAGTACAATTTGAGAGTAAAATATTCAGCATAAAATTCTCACAGAAAAATTTAAACAGAATTTCACGATTAATATTTTACTCTCAAATTTTACTTCGTTTTACTGGGACCAAAAGTACTCTTTTTAAAGGAAAATATACTCTATGAAAACCACTGATTATGTTGAAAAGTACTCTTAGTTGACTGCGACTCCTACGAAGCGAATGGTACCTAGCGTACCAGTTTGGGGAGAGTCTGTCCAAAAAGAAAAGATTGCTCACCAAACAAAAGTGAGATATACTTGCCAGATGGCTTAGGTCAGCTAGCTAAAAACCAATACGATCACTCACTATTAGCCAACATTCAGTCACTGGACAATAAATTGGATTTACCTAGCCTGTGTTTTAGTGGTTCAAGTGAGATTAAGAATTTTTCAATGCTTTGTTTGATGTTAACGTTGCTAAACAACATGACTGATTCAGCCTTCAAGATCAATGAATTACAGTAGTTTCAAACCGACTGTTATGCTCGCTCTGTGAAGAAACGCAGCCTCTATATCAGCAAAGGTTGGTCTGCAAACAGTGAACTTAAAGGGGGCCACTGCTCCAAGAAAGATGCCAGCCACACTACTTGCCTTACAGGTTCACAGTTGTCACCGCCGTTTACAGAGCTCTAAGAGTTCTTACTAACATTAGCGAGGCACTTCAAGAGCTTTACGTCACTATTTCCCTCCAATACAAGCACTCAGAGATATTAAATACGGTCTCAGGTGATTTTAACCACTGAAAATTGGCAGACACTCTTCCAAGTTTACACCAGCATATCGCTGTACCAACGTGAGGGGTTAACACACGGGACTGTGTCCACAAGCATATGTAGCGCATACGAAGCCTTCCCCCATCCCAACTCGCCTTTTCTGACCAAATCTTCACAAAGATGGCATCCACAGTCCAAGCCCACGCTCAGAAGCGTGAAGGTGGGGCCCACTGGTGCTCCCTTTGTGCCTCAAGAATGTTTTCAGGGCACAAGGTGGCAAACGCTCAGGGAAGCAGCTACTCTGGAATGAGAAATGGACCCTGGAGGAATACGCTTCATCTGCCCTGGGCTTCATCGCAATGTGTTGATGATGTCCCCACCACCTAGACCATCTAAATCTGCCTGGTACCTGCATCAGAAGCCCTGGTGGAATCCTGAGGTGAGAGCACCGCTGAAGGGTAGGAATTCTGCAGTCAGGGTACATGAAGCATCGGCGCTCAGGGCAGCAAGAAGACAGCAGGCTTCAGGCATAAGGAAGGGCTAAATACTCAGGAGTGCCGAAAATCCACGGCCACTTCATCTCCAATAACCCTTGGATCATGTGGAAAGGCATTAAGTGTATCATAAACTATAACAAGTAAGACCAATGCTCAAAAGACATCTCAGGGCCAGATGTCCTGAAATAGTTTTTTGCCCGCATTGAAGACCCCAACAAGAACAGCCCCAATGTCAGTCCCATACCTCCACCTGATGACACCTCTCACCGAAAATGCGTGGCGGAATGTCGAAAAAGCATAACACTAGTCAATTTAGTTGCAATATAAAGAAAATATGATCATTTAAATAGAATTGAAAAGAGTAAAAGACTATTTTTTTCTAGACCATGTTGTAAGATTGACTTATAAAATAAATAATGCTTGGGTCACCATTATGGTGAAGTAAGTATTGTTTTCCGATTCTATAATAATCAATTGTTGTCAGTTCAACAGTTTTCCCATAGTGTGTCCATTTTTCTCTTGACGTCTTGACATATTAATAACTTATATTTGAAATGTAAATTTTGACCTTATGTTTGACTCATAGTGGAAACGGCACAAGGCTTTCTTTTTTCATCCCAAACCAGCCATTATAATTTTCTGACCCCGCCTATAATTCCCAATTTTCATTCAGTCAGTCACCCTGAAGAAAGATGTGACTGTCTTATAATGCAGTGTAGTTTGTCCTTTTACCATCTTCCCATCAATTAGCATTTTGGAGCTTAACACTGAGGCCCTTTCCCAACTCCATAGGGAAGACCCAGAGCCACAAGCACCACTTTTAAGATTAGATATCACCCCTTAAAACCACACTGCTTCAAGTTACACCGGGCACCCACCTAAATGGGCTTAAATATTTAATTGGGGCAGGAGAACAGTTACATCTTGGGATGATGGCATAGCTTTAATTTATTTAAGAAGTCCACAGAGGGAGAGTTATTTTAGAGGCAGAAAACTGCAAGGACAAGTATCAGTGAGCATTTTTCTGTTCAGCCCAAGGGGCTTGGAGGTAGACTCTTCTCGCAGTGCACCTCAGAATGAACATTCTTTTCATGTTCGCGCAGGTAAAACAAATGTGCAGAGTGCAGAAACAATTTCTTGTCTGTGCCGTGCAACAAAGTGGAGCTCTGAATAATTAATATAAAGTTTGCTAAATTTGAATCATTTTCCATTTTACAACAGTAAATTGATTCACTGGCCCTGTCGACCCGCAACTTATTTAATCTTGGATCATTCTACTGCTCGAAGAGACAATGTTGGAGCGATGGTGGCAAGGGGCAGCTAGCTCCCAAACTCCCAAGCATACCGCAGCGCTCCAAGTGTGGAACAAAAAGTGTTGTCACTCTTAATTATATGCGGCCCAATTTACATCACCAGGTGTGGCAGGTGTTCCGTGCGCTCAAGCAGAGGCAACAAACATGCATGCAGTAATTTATTCTAATCACTATCAAAGCTGCCACTTATCCACGGTGACGGTGTGGTTGTTTGTGTGGGTGAAAGTAGGGTAAAGAGGCGACGGGTGGGGGCATGAAGGCTGCTGGTGGTGGCACGCTATCATGCAGTTCATCCTTAATGAGTGTGGATTAGCACGGATGATCCGGGCTTTGCAAAACCCCTGGTCCAGGCCCGTGTATGTGTCTTTGTCTGTGAGTGTGTGTTTGAACATCATGATGTATGCAGAAGACAGTTTAGAAATATTTTTCAAAATTGGCCACCATTACGTATTGTGTCAGTTTTAGGGCGCAGTTTTGTTTTAAAGTTAAGTAAAGAGTCTGGTACCACAATACTGCCTCCTCATCCCTCACGGATGAGCATAAGAGCTGATTAATATTTCCCAGCCGTGATTTATTCATCAATTTAATCATTTGTGAGCCATGGCCATTTGTAAGGGAATAGCAAAACCCGTATCTTGGCCTTTTTGAAACAAAAATGACCATCTTGGCAGAGAAATTCAATTTAAAAATTTTTCACATTATACTGTGCAGTGAGCCCCCACTATTTGCAGCGGATAGGGACGAAGCCCTTACATGAAGAGCGTAAAAATCTACGTGTTAATTTAAACAAAGATATTGCCTGACTAAATAAAGCTCTTCCGCTCTTTTTGGCACAAAAAGCCACCAGATGGCACCAACGCTTTTTTTTAATGTGTGACATGGCTTTGGCATGACCAGATAATTGACAAATTTGCAAATGCCAAATCACGACTATTCTGGGATTCGCTGCACACACACTGTATTCTATGTCATTGCTGGGGGCAGTAAAAGCTACTGCCGGGAGCAAACTCATATTACGTGACATGTTTAAATTTACCCATACTTGTTTACATGGATGTCATTACACTTGTTTACGACCGCTGATTTATAACACATTCTTCTACTGGTCCGCCCATGACACAAGCCACAAGAGGCTTTAAAGCAAATTGCCAGTTGAAACTCACATAGCCAAACAATTGATAGAGGAGCAGTCATAAACATGTTCCCTGGGAAATTGTTCATAATTAATCCACTGAATCACAACCTTACAACCCCCAACTCTATACACACACACACACACACACCCCCACGCACCCCCACACGCACGCACACACAAGTGACAACTTCCCCTCCTACTATAGCCAGCCAGGCTTTGGAACACAGATGTGACCACCTCGGCACATTTCCAGCCCAATGTCACCACTGTGCCTTATCAGAGGGCATTGAAGGGGATTTAGCCCATCTATCCCTTGCCTTTAAACCTCTGCACCTTCACAACAGAACACCTGCTCAGTTTTATCCCACCCATCATATCATGAGCCATTAACACAAGAGACCTACAATAACATTATTTATGGAGGCATTAATATTATCGACCCCAGAGCTGTCAGATGAAGTGATTTATTTTGAGTTGGGGAAAGTGAGCCATATAAAGGTGGCAGGTGGACTAATCGGACATCAGTCACGGTCCGTCCATATATATTCAATATTTAAAAAGAAAAGCACACGGAAGTTAAGAATGATGCATTGGCTCAACCCCACCTCCGGTAGATTCAAGTCCATATCCATCATGTGTGAACAGAAGCAGGCATCATATACTATGTGAATTTCAGTTTGCATCAGTTTCATGAATGACTTGACTCGTCGCAAAACCTTGTCCTTGTGACACGGTACTAGAGATTAAACAGGATGGTTATTTAACACTTTTTTTTTTACCAGAATTGTCATAGTTGTTCGTATTATCCTGACATTACTAAAGTAACAATAATAAATCACAGAAATACCCCCCCCCCAAAGCACTGGAACAGTTCTATTTTGAATACAAAAAATATCAAATGAGTCATCCTATGTACATTACGCACGTTAGATATTGTAAACATGGATTTTAGATCAGAAACTAAGATGAGGACGTTCACAAAATCCGTTTGCTGTTGGATCATGCGCTCAAGGGAAGATGCTAAAATACAAGGAATAATCTCAAAGATTTATCATGGTAATGGTAACCTTTTTCATCCCTACATATTTGAAATGATTACAAGTAGTAGAATGATGGTACGGCTACCCATGTGGAAATGCGGTTGTAGCGTATAACCACATGTGCTATGCAAATGTGGAAAGCTATAATTAAGTGGTAATTTACAGCGCTTACATCACACATGCGTATATATATATATATATATATAGATATATATAGATGTTAAACACCATATCTACAGTATTACAGTAAATTAGTGATAAAGGCAATATTGGACGTGCTGGTTAAAAAAATAATAATCATGAAAAAAAAAAAAAACAACACCCATCACAATGAAAAGGCTTGCATTATGTCTGTGAAATAACACTGAATAAAGTGCAATGCACGTTGCAGTTTTTGTTATGTATTGAAGGGTGTTGAAGAAAATGAGGACAAGCAAGGTTATAAAGTAAGATGTGGGTCAGAATATAGCCTGGAGTATTTTAAAATACATTTGAATGACTAAAGGGAGTTATTAGTGAGGGAATGTCTATTTTTTACTCAATCCGAAAAGACCTTGACTGATACAGCGCCTCTCTTTTTTTTTTGTTTTTTTTTTCCAAGTCAGAAAGCAATATCTGTGTGGTCCATTTTCGACTTTTTATCCTCATGTTTGCCTTTTTCAGCCTTGAGCTGATGCTCGTACCATTGTAGTCTAATATGTGTGATAATGGAAAGACCTTTTTCAAGGATGCCATATCTGGAGAGCACTCCTCAGAAGCTAAATCATGTGTGCAGTGCACAATCTTGACATTTGTTTGTTTGTTTGGAATTTGCCCGCCATTTTTGATTGTGAGCCGTCATTTTTAAATTTTAGAAAATTGTGACGTTTCAATGAAATGTATAATACCGTTAATATTTGCACATTAATTACCAGATATTATTCAAGTAAATATCTGTTCCAGGCTTCACAAAAAATATCAGTTGAAAAATGTGATTAATCGCTATTATATATATCTGTCACAAACGTCTGTAGTGACTCCATAGTTTCCTCAGTTTTACGCCATTCTCTTTATTTGGCAAATTACCATTCTACTTTCCAGTCTAAACTCTCTTCCCCTCTGCACTTTTTCATCTATCATTTGTGTCCTCCGTTGTACTTGCTCACTCTCCCAACTTCTGCCTCCTCCTCGGTCCATCGCCGAGACCCTCGGTCACTTGCTTATTTCCATCTGGGTCTACTCTTTCCTTTTTGCTATTTTTACTCCTATGTCTCTTTTCTCGAATCAAAGTGTTCCTTCAAATTCACATTCCTTCCATATTATTTCTCTCAGACTTGCTCTGCAGTCTCTCTTCAGTACTCTTATCTCACGTACTGTACCCGCTCTGTGGCAAGGTTTTAACAATTACCGATTGGTATTCGAGAATTAGAGTTAGGGGTTCAGGCAAGTACAACAAAAATGATTCATTCATAAAGAATAAAAGATCCCCTTACTCTTATCCCAGTAAAATGCCACCCTTTTGTAACTCTGGGAATGAAAGAATGTGTTTTAGAAGCCAATTCTGGTAGTGAAAGAACATACTTCTAATCTGTGCATGTACTAATTGACTCTTTGGCTATATCCTTCAAACTTTGAACATCTTTGTTCCAAAGTGCAGAGAGCAGGATTTACAGTATATAGGCCATCGCTAATATGCTCATTGAAAGCTATCCCCCCTCTACTGTCCTGTATGTGGTCATGTTTCTGAAAAAGAAAAATGCACAAACTCATCTCTGGGCACGCATTTCATTTCCCAATTCGCCATGCACCATGATGCTAGGCCATCTGTCGCAGCAAGGTGACTAAACGCAATGCCAATATGTTGCAGGGTCATGAGAAAACAAACTGCTATCCACATGAGTGGACCAAGTTACTGTACACCCAACCACCAGGAACTGGGAGTCTTGGAGAGACATTGAGTTTTGTGATCCCACCTGCATGCTATTGTTGGGATGCCAGAACACATTTCTGTTTTTTCCATGTCAATCTAGAATGACGTTTAGCTTCCGTGCTCTTCTGCTCACCCGTCATTTTGGTTGATTAATGGCGACTTGCCTGGCCATGGGAGTGTCTCATGCGCCGGGGGAAGCGGCAGTACGACAGCGTGTGTGCAGTGAATAAATGCTGTACATTAAACAAATTCCCCTGCGCTTGTCTTAGCAGCCAAGCGTGTGGGAGGATCGCAGATCATGTTTTCCTCCCTCTCACACACTTAGTACGCTTAAGTGTACATACAGCCACGCATTTTGTTACCCTTTCAATAGTTTCTCACCAAATGCTTCACTGTATTTTCCCTCCTCCTTGGTGCCACTGTAATTGTCCCAAACAACCCCCACATATTCTCACACGCACACACACATCACCTGTACCGACACTCCACTGGCCTGCAGTCAATGCACCATTGGATTGCTCTGGAACCAACCTGTTACTTGGCTCTGATTGGCCACCGAGCACCAAGCTGACCCCTGTGGCCCATCAGAATGTTGACCACTGAGGTAATGATGCCCACTGAGGATGCTGGGAAACTGTCTACACCCAAAAATAGAAAAGGTGGAAAAGCCAATAAGAGCAGGTTTTGACTTCCAGAACCCAGCAGTGATTGTTCTTATTAACGCAGCTGTTGTGGAATCAACATTTACAGGCTGTGCCAATCATTTTATCGTGGGATTTATTTTTATATGCGAGTTATATTATATTATGCTCGCACCCTCACGTCCTCCTCCTCCTCTGTCCATCTGACTGCACACTTTGCTTGTCTCAGTACCTTGGGGAGCAGAGCTTTCAGTAACTCGGCTCTTCATCTCTGGAACTCTCTGCCACCTGACCTCGGCAACTCAGACTCTCTCAATTACACACACACAACAAAATCTGAACTCACAACATATCTTTTCAGTATTGCATACTCCCCTTAACTTCACTAATCTATTTTTTTTCCAATTTTGTCTTTTATTTCATCTGTTTTGATGATGTACAATGTCTTTGAAAGGCATTTAGAAATAAAATGTATCATTATTATTATTAATTGTTTATTAGTATAAATGGAAACAAGGAATGTGTTATTAATATTGTATATATTCACAATTTGTTTGTAAATATAGATATATAGATAGATAGATATAGACTATACTGTCGCGGTTCTATGAACCGTGTGGGAAGGAAGGAGGACCCAAAAGCGACAGGTGAGTGGGTATCAGGGTTTATTGAAGGCTGGAGTGGGGAGGCGAGCTGGAGAGAGTCCACCACAAGGCAGGCGTCGTCAGGGACAACGTTGAATGAAGCCGACGGGCAAGTGCCGGGTGGCGCGGACGAGGGTGCGGCCGAGCGGGGCGCGCCGGGAGGCGAAGTCGGGCTGGCGTGGTAGCGGGAAGCACGGCGGAGCGGAGAGCGCTGGCGGGATGCTTGCCGGGCAGGATCTCGGAGGCGCTGGCGTGCGGAGCGGGACCAGACGGGTTCAGGTCGGCTAGAGGGGGGAGACGGAAGAGCAGGGGTCAAGCAAGCACGAGAGCACGACGAGTCAGGCGATCGGGAAACAGGACGAGACATGAGCCAGTACCACGTGAGGTGACAAGATAATCCGGCGTCGGACTCCTGGCGTGGCTGGTTCTTAAGCCGGCACTGATTGCCGGCAACGAGCTGCAGGTGCGCCGGAGCCGACGCCCACTTTCTCCGGAGGAGGGCCTGGCTGGGTGGATCGCGGATCTGTAAACAAGCAGAACTGCCACGCCCTCCTCCCCGACCCGAACCGTCACAGTACCCCCCCCCCCCCTAACGGACGCCTCCTGGCGTCCTACCCGGCTTGTCCGGGTGAAGTGCGTAGAACTCCCTGATGGGGGCGTCGGTCACAAACAGTTTTCGGGAGATCCAGGAGCGCTCCTCCGGACCGTAGCCCTCCCAGTCCACAAGGTACTGGTAGCCCCGGCCCCGGCGCCGCACGTCCAGGACTTTTGCCACCGTGTAAGCCGGGTCGGGGCGAAGTTGCCCCCGGGCGATGATATAGCCCAGGAAGGGCACCGAAGGGACGTGGAACTCGCATTTCTCGGGCTTCACGTAGAGGCGGTTCTCCAAGAGGCGCTGGAGGACCAGTCGGACATGCCGGCGGTGATCTGCGAGAGAGCGGGAGAATATGAGGATGTCGTCGAGATATATGAACACGAACCGGTTGAGCATGTCGCGGAAAACGTCTGTCATGAGGGTCTGGAAGACGGCGGGGGCGTTGGTAAGTCCGAAAGGCATCACCAGATACTCGAAGTGCCCCAATGGTGTGTTGAACGCCGTCTTCCACTCGTCCCCCTCCCTGATGCGGACCAGGTGGTACGCATTTCGTAAGTCCAACTTTGAGAAAATCTGGGCCTCACATAGAGGTTCGAACGACGGGTCGATGAGGGGGAGCGAAGACTTGTTTTTGACAGTTATCTGGTTTAGGGGTTTGAAGTCGATGCAGGGGCGGAGCGAGGCGTCCTTCTTTTTCACAAAAAAGAAGCCCGCGCCCAGCGGAGAAGACGAGGGGCGGATGAGACCGGTCGCAAGCGACTCACGGATGTACGTCTCCATGGACTCCTTCTCTGGCCTGGAGATGTTGTATAGGCGGGTGTTGGGCAGGGGGGCCCCCGGGAGGAGGTCGATGGCGCAGTCGTACGGACGATGGGGGGGGAGGGTACGGGCAAGGTCCTTGCTGAAGACCTGCGCCAGGTCGTGGTAGTCCGGTGGGACGGAGGAGACGTCAGGGGGAGGGGGGGGGGAGAGCGCAGTGGAAGGGGCCGGATCCGCTGAACGCAGGCAGTGGGAGTGGCAGAACTCACTCCATCCGGTCAGCACGCACCTCCTCCAATCGATGGTGGGGTTGTGGGTCTGGAGCCAGGGGAAACCTAAGACCAGGGGGACCTGGGGAGAGTGGATCAGAAAAAATCTGATGGACTCCCGGTGATTACCCGAGACGATGAGGGTCAGGGGAGCGGTCTGTTGGGAGACCCGGGCGATGAGATGCCCGTCCAGCGCGACCACCCTTCGGGGGGACAGAATGGGTTCCATGGTGATGCCGAGCTGGCGGGCAAGGGTCAGGTCCAAGAAGCTGCCGTCGGCCCCCGAGTCGACCAGCGCGGTGACCGAGCGGGGGGTGTGTTGACCCAGCAGCCGGGCGGAGATGGACATCCGGGAAGAAGAGCCAGAAGCGGATACCAGCAGGCTCGGCGTTGGGCTCTCCCTCAGCGACGAGCCTGCTCTTTTGGTTTACTGGGACAGTGGATCAAGAAGTGGCCGGGGAGGCCGCAATACAGGCAGAGCTGATGGGACCGACGGCGCTGGCGCTCCAGAGGGTCCAGAGTAGTTCTTCCTACCTGCATAGGCTCCTCCGCGCCGGTGGATAGCTGAACTGGCGATGGCGAGCGAACCTCGGGTCGGGGAATGGCTGCCCGGGCGGCGACTCTGGAGGGGCGTCGGAAACGATCAGCCTGCCGGTCCCGCAACCGATGGTCCACCTTGATGGCCAGGGCGATTAGTTCTTCAAGAGTCGTGGTTTCGTCACGGATCGCCAGCTCGTCCTTGAGGGCGTCGGTCAGCCCGTTGAGAAACGCCTCGCGGAGAGCCGGCTCGTTCCAACGGCTCTCGTGGGCCAGGATGCGGAATTCCACCGAGAAGTCGGCCGCGGAGCGGGAACCCTGTCGGAGGGAGAGGAGCCGGCGGGACGCCTCGCGCCCCTGCACCGGGTGGTCGAAGACACGGCGTAACTCCTGGCTGAAATCCGCGTAAGTAGACATCACAGGTGACGCCGCCTCCCACAATGCGGTTGCCCACTTGGCGGCGCGGCCGCGAAGCAAGTTGATGGTATAGGCGATCCTGGCCCGCTCGGTAGCGTAACTGTGGGGCTGAAGGTCGAAAACCAGGGAGGTGCTGAGTAAGAATTGGCTACACGAGCCCAAGTCCCCGGAGTAGGGTTCGGGAGTAGGAACGTGGGGCTCTCGACCGCCCGCATAATGCAATGCGGCGGCCGGGGGAGCCAGGGTCGCGTCCCTGGGGAGGTTGGGGGGGGGAGCGAGTGAACCCACCTGGTTAGAGAGGTGCGAGAGCTGGTGTTGGATGGCCTGGAGGGAGCCCGGAACTTCCTGCAGCATCCGATCATGGCGCTCGAGCACGCTGCCCTGGTGGGCAAGCGCTTCGCCCAGGGGGTCCGTGGTCGCGGGGTCCATTAACTTGGCCGGATTATTCTGTCGCGGTTCTATGAACCGTGTGGGAAGGAAGGAGGACCCAAAAGCGACAGGTGAGTGGGTATCAGGGTTTATTGAAGGCTGGAGTGGGGAGGCGAGCTGGAGAGAGTCCACCACAAGGCAGGCGTCGTCAGGGACAACGTTGAATGAAGCCGACGGGCAAGTGCCGGGTGGCGCGGACGAGGGTGCGGCCGAGCGGGGCGCGCCGGGAGGCGAAGTCGGGCTGGCGTGGTAGCGGGAAGCACGGCGGAGAGCGCTGGCGGGATGCTTGCCGGGCAGGATCTCGGAGGCGCTGGCGTGCGGAGCGGGACCAGACGGGTTCAGGTCGGCTAGAGGGGGGAGACGGAAGAGCAGGGGTCAAGCAAGCACGAGAGCACGACGAGTCAGGCGATCGGGAAACAGGACGAGACATGAGCCAGTACCACGTGAGGTGACAAGATAATCCGGCGTCGGACTCCTGGCGTGGCTGGTTCTTAAGCCGGCGCTGATTGCCGGCAACGAGCTGCAGGTGCGCCGGAGCCGACGCCCACTTTCTCCGGAGGAGGGCCTGGCTGGGTGGATCGCGGATCTGTAAACAAGCAGAACTGCCACGCCCTCCTCCCCGACCCGAACCGTCACATATACCCTATTTTGCGGGTCCGTCCTTTGTCCACCGTCAGCGACCTGGGCACCTTTCCATCATCGTCCCTCCGTCCTTATTCATAAAATAATCATACTATATCTTTTTAAAGCGCTTCTACATGACGGGAAGCTAACGGCAGAGCTTTCATAATTCATAAACAATATTTATAGCTCATTAGCTGGCTAGTTTCCTATTCACATCCACTTACCGTAATTTCCGGACAACAAAACACACCTGACTAAAAGCCACAGCTGCTAAATTTAGCCACAAAAATTGATTTCTACATACATTAGCCATTTCGGACCAATATCCGCGGGTTTCCACATTATTAAATGTATTATCTATATTCTAAACACGTTTTTCCCCACAAAACGTATCCCCACACCTACTTGATTTTTTTCTCAGACTCCTGTTTTTACACGAGGCAAATTCACATATGAGCTCGGACTGGGGTCGCACTGTAGAGATGGCTGTATTGATTGCACTTCCTCCCTTTGGTCAAATTAAACGCAACTTAAGATGGTTATTTCGGCTCTCAATTGCTTCTTCCATGCGTATCGTTTGCATGGAATACCCATCTCTGGATATTATTCTTCTTCACTATTTTGACTATTAGGTAACAACAGTCTAATGATCATCAGGAAGTATAACAATATGCCAGTTACACACTGCTATCCATCTGGAGTTTTTTTTTTTGGTTCATAGTATCTTGCCTAACTTTATTACTATACACTGTAAGAGCCAGTACTTAAATGTAAGGCTGGAGAATTGTGTCAACAAGAGTGCAAACATTTCAGATATTCACAAAAGTAAAAGGAAAACATTTTCTTAAGCATCAATAACTTGTTTTTTTGAATGCAACATTATAGTTATGTTCCAACCCAAGCCATTCACTACAAAACTGAAAGGCGCGTCAACCGGAAATGGAAGAAAATAAACCTTAAATAGATTCCTTTCAAAGCATTAAGCACCTGAACACACCTCATGCAAGAACAAAACTTTATTACATTCAAGTCCATGTAATGCCCTGGGGAAAAGTATATCATGGCCACTGATATGAATCTTGTATGAACGTAGAAAACTCAACATTCATATTACTCAAACATGCCCCTGTTGAGCATTCCATAAATGATATTCATATCATTATCCTGGAGGAAACTCATCACTGATGAGCTCCACTGACCTTTCACAAAAGATAACCTTCTTCTAGTCTCTGTAAAAGGCTCCATGGGTGGTGGTAAGGACTAACAAAGATCCAGATCCAAATGAGGAAGTTTATTTCTGGGACTTTTTGTTAGTGTTTTGTTTTGAATATCTAAGTCCTGAACAACGAGGCAAACAATAAGGTATGATCACATTTAAGCATGCACAACAATTGTGCACATGCTAACTGCATATTGACATTTTAAGACCAAGCTCGTTAGAGATTTGAAGGAGAAAAGGATCAAAAAAGAAAGACAGAAAAAAAAAAACCCGGAGGGATTTCATGTAGATTTGCTCTGCAACTCTCAGGCAATCAGCAGCAAGCCTCCTCTTTGCCTGAGAACTGCCGTCCTGTGGTCACAAAGGGCAAGGAGAGAGAATGAGAGATAAACTCATCTCAGCATTTGTCGACTTCCCTCCACCCACCACCTACCACTTGAAGAAGCACTTCATTTACTAGTCCCTTTCATTAATGTTTCTCTTTCATTTTCCCTGTTTCTACCCCCTATCCCTCTCCCGCTTTCTCGACTTTAAAGGTACGCGTGAGCAAGTAACACGAAGAAGAAGCTGCTGGAGTAGCTGAAGATATGACGTTAAAGACGTTTTGAAAACAAGCCAGTGGTAAGTGGGGTCCTCCATTTATGTGCAGTTTCTTCGCCACAGGGAATAAAACATCTTGCAAAAAAATGAAATTCTCTTTTTTTTTTTTTTAATGTCTTAATTTATTTTGTCCGTATGCTTTAAACTATTTCACCCCTCTTACCTCGCTCCCGTTTATAAATCTGCTATAGCCACAGTGTAAAATAATCCTGTTTGGGGGAAAAAAAGGGTTTTATGATTCCATTGGGATTATATTGCCAGATAGTGTGACAGGCATGTGACTTTGATTTTAGCAAGCATTATAACTTAATTTAGATTTTTTTTTAATGCCAGCCACACCCACAAGGTTTGAATGGGAAAGTCAGCACTGATGGTACATACAGCACAAGGAAGTCTTAATACCTATTAATTCCTCAGTTAGAGGACTGCTCTATGTTAAATATAAAATATATACATTTATATCATTAAAAGATAAAAACATGTCATATTCTAGCTCCCCTGCTTCTTATTGGAGTAACTCCTGTATCTGTAAGTATAAAATATGTCACATGACTGTGTAATACATACTGAACTCTCACACACACACGAGACCACCCTAACCTCGCAAAACAGCATTGTGATGTGTTTCTATATGCCCTATTCAGTACTGAATTCCATTGCACTGTCTTCTTTATTTATCTAATTTATATATTTGTCTGTATTATTGTTGTATTGCACTGGAGAGGGGAGCCCTCTAATCTCGTTGCACACTTGAGTACAATGACAATAAAGGGATTTCTATTCTATTCTAATGTGATACATAGGTTGTTTTTTTTATCTATTTATCAAAGTTTTTAATTACAAAAAAAAATATTAAAAACATTCTGTTAGTGTAAAATGTTTGAATGTTGGAGTGTAGATGAGCAGGCTGGGGAGCAGGAGTAATTTCTAAAAAAAAAAAAAATTGAAAAAAAAAGTGAACAAATCTCAGTAACAATGAAACAGGAAGAAACAAAAACACTCATCACCATGAAGAGAAAGGCAACAGAAAAAAACTAACCAGCAGACTGACACAAAACATGGAAACGAATACAAGCACACTGACGAGATAATACGCTACACGTGGACACGTGGCTTTGGGAGCTTATAGGTTGGCACTCGGGACTGGTCTGATGAGAACAGCTGCAAATGAAAACATAATGAGTAACACAGGACATGAACATGGAACACCAGAAAACAAGATATTACATGAAACAAAAGTAAATATAGTCTAAACAGCAAAATCACAAATGGTGAAATTTTCAGAGCACAACATATGTGAGAACTCATTGCACTTGACCATAATTACAATTTCCTCAACCCATGTCACAGTTGTCAAGAAGTAGGTATTCTTTTTTCCCTAATGATCTCCACAGATTGATGTGTGACAAACTGTCATCTTTGCCCAAATGTTTGTGCTGAGCCTGTCCACCCATATTGACAGGTGAGCCAAGGCTAAGCGAGCACTATCATCTCACCTGTCACTGCCGAGCGGCATTGAGGGGCTATGCCTGCACTGCAGCTTTCCTGTCATCCAATATTTGACATTGGTGGTCTTTGGAGAGGATGGCTTTCACACAGTGGTGCAGAACACCAATAAGAGACTTCTACAGAGCTAGCAACTTTTTTCCGTTATGTTCTATGCGCCCCCCCTCTTGTCTAAACGTAGCATTCTGATTAATATTGCGTTTGTGGAATATGAATTAAGCGGGGGGAAAATATATATATATATATATATATTTTTTTTTTTTTTTTTAATCCATCTCGGCGGCGGCCAATTTGCGTTATGTTGCCACTTGCCCTCGAATGAAAATTAAATTTTTTTACTTGACTTCCCCTTTAAAGCTTTGTTTCACCCAAGTGTGAAATTCCATTAAAATTAAATAGCCACTCTCAATTCTTAGATATGTTTGACCAAACAAAATGACAGCAGTGTAATTAAATTTGACATTCTGTGGCCATTCACCGTAAATCACTCATGTTACCTCATCAATTTACATTACAGAACAACAAGGAACAATCTAAAGTGAGAATAACTAAAAACACAGATTAATTAATTAAGTCAGTAAGTCTGTTTTACTTTGCTGTGAATATTCATTTAAGGACTTCCGATTTATAACAGCAATATATAATTTTCGGTCAGGTTGGGAAACTCTTCGCACTGCTCTTGCATGTTAGATATAGATAGTTTCATTTTGAATTGAATTCTTGTATCTTCTATGGATAACTCTACTGCTGCTAAATACCCTGCTCACCCTTTCCTCATTGCCGTATCGTTGCTTGATTCTAAGTACTGTTGGCAGAGCTTTTCACAGTCACGAACAGTTAGACGAGGTGGAGGAAATGTGTGTCAGAGCAGATGTAGGGCCAACCATCACTTCTCTGTGCCTTCCATTCCCGCCCAGCCAGGGACTACCAGCCTCATGTTAAGTGGACCCACTATATTGAAACCACCACCTTACTGCTGAAAATGTGCGTCAGTCAATACAATCTATCAAAATGTGAATGTTCTGAAGTGGCTCCAAATCTCTGATTTTGACACACTGTCATATCATATATTGTGCACACATTCAAGCACCTTGAAAGACCTCAATTTGGCAAAAACGCATCTGTGAGGTGCATCGACAATGTCATCCACCTACACATTTAGCCTTGGTCATTTAAAGAGAGTTGTAGTGTGTGTCTATGGTAAGCCTATGTTTTCAAAAAGTGACTATACTAAATATATAATAGCAAAAAATGCTTGTAAGTGTTAATAAAAATGTGTATTGTTATTTTTATCTTATTGTTTTTACATTTTATGTTGAATCCGAACAGGTTTTGTGTTTGACTATCCCAATGCACAAATAATAACTGCTGCATTTAAAAGGGGTGTAATTGAAATACATTTCTCCCATTATAGCTTATATTACTGCCGTTGAGACGTGTGACTGCCTCTAGAGGGGAAAAAAATTAAGGCGTGAGCTTGGTAATGTGCAAATGATCATGGGAAGTGCTGATGGCACTAATAATGCATGTATATTGTCCTGCAAGTCATGTCAGAAGAATATGTCAAATTTCCAACACCTCTTCTTGAAATCAGAACAACACGAGAGCTGCTTTTACTGCTCATCACTTCGCACCCAGTGCGAAGGCTTTAGTGTTGCACAGATGAAGGATGTTTAGGTTGCGCTATGATGGCTGGTTTACTGTGCATATTTTTGCCGTGCTTTGCAAGGGAGGAAAACATGTAATTGGATCAAAGTTCAGTGACTATAATGTTTGATGTTGTTTATCCCAACTGGTGAGTTGGCTCTAACTAAGGCAATTTGGGTCAGTTGGCTGATGTATCACTCTGCCTCAAAGGGGCACTGCTGGGGGTTTTACGGGGACCTTTTTTATTTTCGGATTACAACATCAAATCAATTTAAACATGCAATAAAAGTGAGGGCAAATGCCTAATGTTTTTGTTGCTCCGTTTTGTTTGCATGTTACGCTTTTCCCCTAGGGTTACTACACCTTGGCTCTTGGGGATGCATGTGCCCTAAGTGCACGTTCTGCATCTCTTTAAGCTTTTAGCAAATTGCTCAGGACTTTGCGTTTGAATGAACAAGCAACGGTAACCACTGGCTGAGCTTTAAAGACAGTTTATAAGGAAAGGAGAGCAGTTAACTCTCGAGTGGCTTCCAGGATGTTAGCAGCACAATTAAACAAAGCTCTGCTAATCTTTACAGCTGGCATCCAGAGACAATGTTCTCGCAGATCACTGCTATCAGCTGGTTAATGTGCCTTGTGAGTTGCTATCAGCATCATCGTAACACTGGCGTCACTGCGCACTGCAACCCGTGCAACCCTCATTATGTACAGAAATGTATCCTTGCTGAAGGGACAATTGAAAAACTGCTCTGCAAAAATTGACAAGGTATGTATGTGAGTTGACTTTTCATTTGGGTGCACCACGGAGCCGAGATGCAGTATTTACCAAAGTGTTTTTATTTACGGCTGAGACTTTTACATCCTTGACGATCGCAGTGTTTTGCCTATCGTTTGTGCAGGTGTGTGTGTATCTGTATGGGGGATAATATTAACCCTTGTGTCACATACACATGGAAAAGGTTTAGGGTAGGGGCAAAAATACTTTTAACGTACCCTTATATCGAGAGCTAAGCTACATCGTGCGTGCCTGAGTGAGCGAGTGTGCCGTGTAATTATGTTGGTGATGCCATTCTTTTAACACATGCAGTGGATCAACATAAACCTGATCAAGATTTCCTACCTAACTACACCATGCAATGACAAACCAAACTGAACTGTAGAAATATTGTACTGTGGGAGGAAGCCAAAATGCAACCAAACCACAAAAAGGTCCCGGCCCAGGATCAGATCTGCGACCGTCTTGCTGTGAGGTGATGGAGTAAGCTCCTGCCCCACTGTGCTGGCCGCTTGGAAATCCTCCAGTTTTATTTTTCATTACATCAGCAGAACTCAACTGCTTCATCAATTCAAACGTGTTATACTGAATGTGAACTCATCTTTGCATGACATTTCATATCACCGTGGAGACCTTTAGAATTTCAGCAACGTAGCAGTTTCAAGTTTCCCCGAGTAGCCAGTACTAGCCTGTGAAACTCAGGGAAAAATAAACAAACTTTTATGGGTCCTAACACAAATGGCAGGGATGTGTATATATCGAGGGTGGGGTGCGGAGATACTATCTTTGGGTCTATTAATGTAGCCAGTGCCGTGTTTCCTCAGGCCATCAGACTTAATCCAGAGGAATGAGCGTGAATGAGACCGTAGCTCGAGCTTGCCATACCTACTTAAGTTCTGGTTGAGAGCACAGTGCTGTGTGGGCGAATCTATTCTGTCCTGGGCAGGGCACAGCATAAACATTGCCCAGGGAACACAGGCAGACAAGCAGGCAGGCATACAGGCAGGCATGCAGGCAGTCAAGCGGACAAGAGCAAAACTATAAGGATGGTTGCCTTTAATTTCCTTTCTACCTCCGCTCCACTATGCAAGGCCCCAGAGCAAAAATAAATAAATAATAAAACAAATAAATCATGCAATGAGCAAATGTTACGTGGAAATTACCTGCTGTAGATTTGTTTGCTTTTTTATTTTTTATTTTTATTTTTTCTAACGGGGCTTCACTCAAGTATGTACTGTTGTCTACCCACGGACTCTTTATAACTATAAGACACATTCAATCACAAAGTGAATCCTCCCCAATCCATCTAATGGAGCGCAGCGATGATTTCCTTGCTCTCTTGCTGTCTTTAACTGTTCTGGGTTTACTCCATGGCAGACTGGTACTCTGAACCCCTGACCCTCCATGTAAACAGAGCACCACTGTTCCTCTTTGCACTACTCTGCTGCCGCCCCACACCCCTTCCAACACTTCCCTACTACCAAATAAGGCTGTCTAAGAAGCAGCAAGTTGGTCAGCCAAGCCAGCGTGGAGACCATTAGTGAGCCAGTAGAAAGGTTGCTCTAAAACCACCTCTAGCATCACTCATCAGTATCAGCCTCAACCGCCTCTCTGTGGTGTGGAAGTGCACGTGCACCATTGCCATACATGTGCATGTGTACTTGCTGAAAGGCATGGTTATTTCTGCACGCAGCATGAACACACTTGGTGACCCCGAAAGCTTGAAAAGCACACAACTACTTTTAAAAAAAAAAATCACTTTGAGGCATGAGCATGTACAAAAGACTCAAGCACAAGTAGTGTGCATTCAAAGGATTCAAAGGATACAACATGCACACAGCTTGCACACAAATAAGTACAAACCTTTACAGTCCCTTATGCTATCTGATATTTTTTGACATACGCATAAAAGCACATCCCAAAAGTGGTTATTTCAAAATATGTTCAAAACAGACAGTGCTTGAAAGTCAATACACTAAATATCTCTACATTGTGTGGACACGCATTCAAGAACAGAAGCTTAATATTGTATGGCAAATACTGGAAATGGCATCAAAATGTGCTATGAACCACATTACGGTTTGGATCTAGTTACATTAAGCCACAAAGCACTGTTATTTAGGTAGAAGAGATGATTTTTGGTGTTGCTTTTGCTAATTGTTTTAATTATCCACTCATTGTCTTGCCCACTAGATGGCGTAGTTTGAAAAACACTGGAGAATTAGTCATGTTTTAAGAGGAGGCCGTTTTGGAGATTGATTGTGGGTATTTTTGTTGTGGACTCCTTACTTTGGTGGAATTATTATCTTATCTCTGCGTGTCAGGTGATTCAGTCAAGTTTTGAAAACTGCGATTGTGAAACTTGCACCAGCACCAGTAGGGACAATTTTAACAGGACAAACAGTTTAAAGCTCTAATCGGAAAATCTTGCTCTGTTTATGTCTTTGCTTCTCTTTGCTCTCCCTAAAATTATTTTCGTTGATTTAGCTGCACTCTTTCACCTGCCTTAAAAAGTCAGCCAAATGCAACAGCACTGGAGGGAAAACAATTTTGTAGAGGGAAAAAAAAGACAGATTGAGAGTGAGTAAGAGAAAGGCAGTTGAAGGATAAGAAAGGGTGATTGAGTCAGTTTAGGAACGTAGCAGCCCTATGAGATTGTTACCCTGACTACAATGTGTAATGCTTTCAACCTGAAAGCAGAAAACAGATATGGGCACCTGTCACCATAGGCGGACCATAGTGGGCCGTGCACATCCACTAAGATGCTTGTGAGCACCCCCCACGCCCCACCCCATTTGAGGCATAGACCTCCAAAAATAAACATTTTTTTGAATTATTTATTATTTTATTTTATCATAGTAGATACTTTTGTCTTGTGATGCAAGAATGTTGATTTGTTTATCACAGTCATTAAAAATGTCAAAGTTTAGCGTGGTAAAGTCCTGCACATTATTTTAAAGTGAATCTGCAAGTTTTTTTTGTATGTGAGTGGTAAGACCTGTCTGTAAAATATGTACGTATTTGTAAATTACGAGCGTCGAGGACATTGCAGTAGCAGGGTCGTAGCAAGAAATTTCTCAGTGGGATGGCCAGCGTTACATAACATCCCAGTGCATGCATCCGTCTTTCTTTTTCATACCATCCACAGTCAGGGTTTGATCAAATAAAATCCACACATATCCAGAACTACCACAAAACCATCTAGAATGAAGATGGATTTTCTTTTCCCTTTTTTTACTTTTAATTTCTGCTGCAGACACCCGTTGAACCGGGTGTCCCTTTTGAAGCGATATGTTAGCACATTCACCATATTGGATGTGGTTATTGAATTAGCCATAAAATTGGCAAATAATACTTAAAACTTAGTCAGAATGACATAGTACAATCAAAAGCAATGGCTCTTTATAAATCCAGCGAGTTATTGCTTGATCATGCATCTCCAAGGATCAATTAAAAAAGGCATCTTCACAAATAGCTTCCCGTTGCCCCATCCAAAATATGGCACAAACAAAAAAAAAAAAAAAAGAACATTATTTCTCTATTTGAAGCGAGCCGGCTCCTCTTTTATTCTATTCCTACAGTATTGCAGCATTGCTCCTCCCAGTGCACTTGCTGTGCTCTCCCTTCTCTGTTGTCACACTCCTGTCTATCCCAGTGTTCACTTGTGTATCAAGGTAATGAATTTATAATCTCTCCCAAGCGCTTTGTAGATCTCTATCACGGTGGGAGATAAGAGGGAGCATCGTTGCACTCTAATAGCCGTCAGTCTGTCGCTGTTTGTGTCCAGTGTATCCTCTGTAGTCTGTGTGTATGTTGTGTGAGTGAGTGAGAATGAAGCCACAACTGACCATACTTCCCTCAATACATTATCATATAATCGGTAAAGCCCATTGTCAAGTCACTGTTCCTTAACTGAAGCATCGAAGCCAGCAAAAGCAGCAAATGTCATTTAAGGTGCACTTCTAGTGCGTGCACACACACACCCCTACACACACACACACATATATATATATATACAATTCTTCCATCCTAAACTCTTGAGGGCCAGAGGCCAGAGAATGACACATGCTTGTGTTTTTAATTGTGCTTTGGATGAGGTGATGTAATGTCTACCAACTAAATGGGTACTGGAAGCAGGTTGTCGCCTCCAGAGACAGCGTGAGTGATGGCCTGCTGCTATCAGGGGTGATTGTGCGTCATCGCCTATGGGTGACAATGATAAACGGGCGGGGAAACAAGAGGACAATAAGAAACGAAGCAATGGACTGTATAGTCCAGACTTGCCTTCGCAGAGGTTGCTCACCTTGTGCTCAACAACTTCAACTTGTACCTCTTAGTCTTGTGATATGAGTCCACATTTTGATGTCTGGGGCTTCTTGAGGAAAAAATGTATCTTACGTTATCACAAAATCAGAATGAATAAAATGTTTTTTCAAGTTTTTACCCTTGTTGTATATTTGCACCCATTCCATTTGACCATGGGTGAGTGGCGGCTTAAAACCTTGATTAGCCGCCAATCAATCTGGGGACTCATACAGCATAGAAACATAAATACACGCACACGCAAATTGACTCCATGGAATTCCGTTCGCGTGTTACTCGTCCACAGTGCAAGAAAGGTGAACGGTTCTTTAGGGCATAGCATCTGAAGGAGCGAGACTAGTGGTTTCACTAGCTTAACTCGGAGCATCTTCGCGCAGTAACATGCTGTTACATGAATCTGTAACACGAAGCAAACGATTGAACACTCTCCCTTGAGCACTCTCCCTATCTTCCACTCGCTGCATTTACATGGCATTTATGAACACTCACAAGGAAAACAAAACATAGCGCGAGAGCGAGTTCCTGCTGTAGAGCAGTCTCATTATTCTGTTATGGATTGCACATGTCAGGCGGTAAGTGCTCTTTTTATCCTTCGAAAGCACTAACCTCGGTCACTGAGTGCATTTCCCTACCAGAGTGAAATTTACCATGTTAAGGCCTACACCACCAGGGGAATGACATCGAGACCTCTGGTTTGCTGCTAAGATTTACCGGCTAGATTAAATAAAGGGCTGTGGTGTAAATAAGAATATAACAGCAGACCCTAAGTAACATCAATACTTTTTTGGGGGGTCGTCGTTAAATTGTTTAGGGCCTCTCACGCCCTTTTTACACCTCTTTATGGTGTGTTACATGTCACGCTGGCTTTTGAATAAAGAGCAGATAGAGGACAGCGGAGGATTGCTTGTGGCTCAGAATGGCTTTCTGCCAACTGCGAAGACTGCCGCTGTAAAGATGGCCCCTTCCCATCCGTTACACTCTGCATTCCTCGAAAAGTTCACAAAATATATTGCCATGCACTCCTTCGATTGGGTCTTTCATTTAATGCACTCATAAATTGTCTCTCCCCTCTACGTACTGCTGAATTTCTTTCTTTTTTTCAATCATACTGTAGCTCATCTTGAATGTTCCATTAACTTTCTCACAGCCAGGTTGTGTTGTTCAGGTGAACATTAATACAGTCCTTTTTAATTCTAAATTATATAAATGTTTAAAGTGAGGGAGCTTGCCTTTATACAGAATATCACCTGATTTAAAATGCCTGTTATTTTTTTAGATGTGGAATTACTTTGAGATCATGATGGAATGCACGACTGTGTTTCTGACCTCCCCCCTTCCTTGACATTACAAACAACAGCAGTCACTGGCCGAATTCAAATTGAAGCAACCAATGAGAGCTGCTCTGTCCCCCTCCTAGTGAGCTCCCTTTCCTTCTTACTTGGAGCAAAAGGAATAAGCATTATGAAGTCGAGCTGAAATCTTATTAATGGTTAAGCATGACAGTTCTTATTTTTCAGTGGCAGCAAGGTCAAGGGTTTGGGGGGGGGTCTAGTTTCATGGTACATTCAAGAGAAGAAGGAACTGTCATATATATATATATATATATATATATATATATATATATATATACATATATATATATATATGTATATATATATATATATATATGCAAACAGCTGCAAACATCGGGGACCCTCCAACAAATGGCGAACCCAAGGTCGGACAGGCCTCACCATGAAGGACCCACAGAAGGGAGTTACATTGTCAAACTACCGCCCTATCACCTGCTTCGGCACCACATGGAAGCTCCTGTCAGGCATCATAGAAAATATAATAATAATTATATAAAATGAGTAGGTATAGGGATCAATACATGAGAAAAGCAAAAACCAGAAGCACCAACCTATGTACTGCCTGAGTTCACTACAAGGAAGCCTGCTACTCAATGCTGCACATGCGCACGCACAGACACACACAGTAGAGCTCTGCTCAGTTCAGCTTTCTTACCAGTTGAGAGCTGAGTGCCTTAACCACTCATCTAAAACCTCAGGATGCAAGCCTTCTGGCAAGCAACCTCTTGGGTATCGAGGAAGTAAGGTTCATATACTTGCTGAGTACTTTTCCTTACCTCCATTACACTCACTTGCCCTGAAACTTTGGAGGCACATAATTATGAATGCATTTTTTACATTTTTTTTTGTGGGTATAGATGTCAAATTAGTTCAGCCACCTTCAAGTTGTTATTTCCTTGGAACACGTAAAAGTTAACTTTGCACCAAATGTTCCACCATATTAAACCTTCCTGCCAATTTGGGTCACAGAGGGATTACTTTGAAGGTGAAATATGTTTAGTGACACCAGTCCTGGGACATTTCTGACACATCCAGTGTATAGCACTGGATGAAACATCTTACTTTGAAGTGCCCTGTGCTAAAATATGGAGCTTATATGTAATTCATGTTTGTGTGCATATATTCTAATTGAGTTTTAACTGGATCCCTGATAGCCATACTGTATCTTTGGTTGCTCAGGAAAAAATCTGTTATTATTATTATTATTATTATTATTATTGGTAGTAGTAGTAGTAGTGGTAGTAGTAGTAGTATCCATCCATTATCTGTCTGTACCACTTCTCCTCACAAGGGTTTTGGGAGGTGCTGGTGCCTATCCCAGCTATCTTTGGGCAGTATATTATTATTATTATTATTATTATTGTTGTTGTTGTTGTTGTTGTTGTTGTTGTTGTTGAAGCGGACACATCCCGAATTGGTCCCCAGCCAATTGCAGGGCACATACTGTACGTATGGACAAACCTAGCATTCACACGCATTTAAGTCTACAATTATCTCAACATGCTTGTTCGAGGAATAAATGTGGGAAGAAGCCAGAATACCCCGAGAAATAAATTACATGCACGGAGCGAACATATGCAAACTCCAAACATCTTTCATCTGGAGCTTGGACTTGAACGACCAAAGCTGTGCCGTCGTATTATTAAATGATGATGGTTTTAAACTAAAATATATGTTTAAATGTACACTTTATTATTAGTTGATTACTGTATTTTAGCCGAGAAATTTTCTAGGCACCTGAACGCACCAGCTAGTTGACTGCGGCTGAAGAGAGGAGGGTAGAGAAGAGGAGTTGAAGTTTATGAGGTGCCTGTGAACGCAGCACAGAACTCCGTATTTTCATTCAGTCCCAGAGAGAGAAGGAGAAGGAGGCGGAGGAGGGTGAGAGGGGGGCATTTGACTCCTGTCTCCCAACCCCCAGTCGGTCCGTGCGAGGTGGATTTGGGAAGAAAAGACTCCAAACCTGCGACGTGGAGATAACGAAAGAAGCAAAAAGGAGTCGTTTTGAGATCCACGCGCGGCGTTGTCGCGCATGGATTACCGTGGGTTATTTTTGTGTTACTTTTCGGTTTCTTTCACTGAGGAGATTCTGCCACGGAGCCTCTGATCGGCGAAGGAAATTATGTGTTTATCTACGTTACACTCTCCCTTCGTTATTGACTAAAAGTGGAATGTACCGTTTTTTCCCAAGAAGGATACAAACGACTGCTTTTCCTCAAGAAATACAACCGCTCACTCGCAAAGAAAACTCCACGGATTTTAAAGGCTTTTCCCAGTTGGGGGGTCTGCCTCTTACTTTTCCCTTAGACTTCAAGTAAGTTTACTTTTAAAAATTTTCCCGTCATTAATTTGCTAAATGTCACGTTTTGATTTTGTGGGTTAACTTTTTATTGATGGTAAAACTTTGTCTGTATTGTGTACAACCATTGGCGAGGTCCGTTTGACGCACCGAATATGAGTGGACGACTGGACGCAGTTGTTGCTCAAGCAGAAAATAAAAGGTTACCAAAAAAAAAAAAAAGGTTCACCACTGCCACATACGTTTCATACGTTGTTTTTGACGCAGTTTGTTCAAATATTATTTCTGAAGTCCATCAAATAAAAGCCGATCATGTTTTAAATGGGTGTCCTTACAATTAGATCTTAGAATTTAAACAGATCATCCAAGGAAAGTTTGAACCATCACCTCAACGATGTAAACATTGAATAGACTCAGCATCATTCCACAAGCTTAGTTCCCAGGTTAAGTTTGAATGGGTTGCTGGTTGTCAGAAGAATTTATTTTTTTAAATTTATACAGACAGTCACACAATTTCAACTTTTCAATTCATGTCTGGTGTAGTAAACCCTCATCATTTGTCTTTAATATAATTGTAATACTTTGGATTCATGGCTGTATATATTTGACGCAGAAGAGTCGTAGTTTTATTTTTATAATGGTCACGTTTTGTGTTTTAAGCAGCATTTTTTATCTCAACACATGCTGAACGTATTGTAGACCATGGATTTACATGGCTTCTTATGGTTCTGTGTATTGTCAGAGAAAGCAAGAGGTACTCCCTCTATGCACTTTTGAAATCCATACGACAACAGGGACTCCAAGTAAACTGTGCTCATTTTTAGGGCCAAACAATTATGTTTTCAAGCTATAAAAGTCAAGTGCCAAGGGTCAAGGAGTAACGGTATCATTAGTAAGATGCTGGTGCAAAGATATGTTAACAGAAAAAATGACTACCGAAATGAAAAGTGTGTCTGGGTCTTTCAGATAGTTGTACATTATGATTTATCGTTTAAAAAAAACAAACAAAAAACATATATCTAGTTAAGTAACTTTTGTCAATGTTTGCAAAAATGTTTAGATATATCCTCAGGCCAGATGTGCCTCTGCTTTTTTATGATGACCAAATTCAAGTGAGTCCAATTTCAATTGCAATAGAGCTTCATTTGCCTACACAAAGCCCTTCTCCACAATAGCTACTTTATGCTATAAAAAGATTAATACAACTTATTTGGTACAACTTTGCCATGGAGAGTAGCTCAAATCCAGTTAATTTTGTCCATGACTTTAATTAAAACAACAGGGGAGTGTCTTGGTATGGCAAAAGGTCAAATGTGAGGTTCAGGCAGAGAACGCTACCAGGAACAATGCTTCCAGGTCTTTACTGGATGGACAGGGAATGTTTTATTTCAAACTGCAATTTTGTTTTACCTTTTGTTTAATTCCAGTTCATCCATCTTTCACTCCAGTATTCAGTCAACCTGCTAGCTTGTATATATACAATCATTCATCTTCTGATGAGAGTCGCATGTTGGTTGTCAGCAGCAAGAAGTACTCTTGTCCTTCACAGTAAATGGACATCACGCACACATAGAGGCTTGTACGTCAACTGTTGTTCTGGATTTTTAATGTGCCCTTAATTGAACAATTTATCACCCTTGATCACTGTCAAATAACTGGCCAAGAGAGACAAACGGGTAGAAGCTGCCAGGCTCGGTGGAGATCCTGTCTGTCACAGCGCCATCAACATGCAATTTAGGGGTTTTAATCTCTTGTCTTGATGAAAAGGAATAGCAGATCAATGCATAGATAAGCTCCAGCCTTGCAGGCAGAGGTAATGAAGAGTGGAAGAGAACATTGCATCCTTGAAAACATGTTTTATTGGAGGAAAAACTTTTGATTCCTCCCCAGAGCTCCTTCCCTTGGAGTTGGATGAAATGCTAATTGAATTGATGCCTTTTGTAACCCCCCCCCATGCCCAACCACACATGCATACGCACGCACACACATGCCCTTGTCAAATTAACAGAAGTCTTCAAGTTTTGAAATTCATTTTGCTTGCAAATATTACTTTACCAACTGTTTTTTAAGTTTGTCCTACTTCAACAGTGGCTTGTGTACACCCCATTTTAATGAGATTAAATGGACTAAGTATCTGCTGAAATTGAAACTAACAGGGAGTTAAGCAACTTCATATTTTCACAAACAAACACAGAGACAAAAAAACAAACAAACAAAAAATAGCTGATGTGGTAAATATCTATCACATCAATTTTGGAAATATTGCAAATAATAATAATCCGTTCTACGGTAATATTGTCACCCGCATAAAGACAGCATTTTAAGGTTAACGTTTTAACATTAATTAATTTGATAAAAGTGTGATTTGGGTAAGTCCAACTGGGTAAATCTTTAGTTATTGAGTTGGTTAAATATATTTACAATTTTAGAAATTTTTTTTGTCAACTTTAATAATTAAACCATTGTTAATATACAGTTACGAAAAAAATCAACACTAAGTCAAAGTTTACAGTCAAATGCATGGATCCTTACCATACAAGTTTAATGTAGTTAACTACTCTTTAGAATAAAATGTAACAAGTGATGATATAGTGACTCAAGTGTTTTCATGTTCTTTTATTAAAACCCATTGTTTGAATAAATTAGAGGTTAAGAATTTGATTATTGTTTAGTAGAAGAGCCTGATGTCTGTTCTATGACCTTAGAGGAATATTTTTGTGTACAGCGCCAAATATTACACCCTGTTTGGGTGTTCAAATATTCCACGGTATAATACTTGAATTGGAGGATTGGCCTTACAATTTAATGGTCCCGCTTTTTTTTTATTTTTAATACTTAAACTTCAGTTCAATGAAATCCAAATTGGGGACCATTTGGAAGACATCAAGTGCTTTGCAATTAGTCACAAAGCTTTCGATGCAGCAACACAGCTAATAACAGCTGCTTCTAAAGTGAGTGTCATTGCAAAGAGGAAAAGGGAATTTATGTGCATGAACAGCGGTGCTGTTGCCCTCACAGCTAATTGTGTTTATTCATTTTAATTAGCCCAGAGAGCTAAATCAGTGCTCTTTCAGTTACATGAGGTGCAATTAGTGCAGTTTGAAAACAGGAGGCGGCGTGGCTTGTACAGCATGGCATCTTTCCTCTCCCCTCGAAGATGACTCCTCCCCCGGTTGTTCATTCATACATTGGGTGATCATCAGACATGATAGACGTACACACTGTAGCATGCACATTGCTTAAAGGCTGTTTGCACACAATAGGAACCTGACAAATGTCAAGTGAAACAGAAATGATGCAGACTCATTGACGGGAAAAACCATCTCATTATATAAATACATTTTATTAATCTCAAGGGGTAATTTAAGGAAGTAGGTTAAGCACTGGGAAGGGAAGTAATGTGCACAGAGCTCTTAGCGTTGAGTAATTTTAACCGTAAGTCAAATTTTGCTGCAGTTGTTCAGTGGCCAACAGTTGCTGGTTCACATTTTTTTCCATGTATGCTTTTAGCGTTGCAGTTGTTGGCATCCAACTTTAAGGCCAGTAACATTTTGAAATATGGGAAAGGTAACAAAAAACTTTCCATTGATAACACAAAAGATAACTTTGCTGACATTTATAGGAAAAGTCCCTCAGTTGTATTTTGACATTTACATGGACATTTTGATTGAAAATGCATTTTTTTTTTAAACTATAGTTGTTTTTTTGTCAGTTTTTTGACCAAGCGATGAAAAAGATGATCCTTTTAAATTCTTTGCCTCCCTCTTGGAAGAAAACTGCTTTTGCGAGCAATTCCAATTTGGCAGTCTGCTTCAAATACAGAACATGAGCTGTAATCCTTTGCAGTGTCCAACTAAGAAAGTAGTTGAGACATGGTAGGTGGTTTTAAATTGGTAACCTGTTGGTGGAATGACTGCCCAAATTTGTCCTTCCATTTTGATGGTCCACTAACATAACCATGTATACAAATGCAAGAACTATAACACAAGTGTATTTATTGTTTTTCATGATAGCTAAGAAGAAAAAGCAGAACGTTATAATATTTCAAATGACCATCAAGGTTAAATACACACACCACAGTACAATATAGTGCTGGGTCATTTTGTACTCCAAAGACCAACATTTTCACCTTGGGCGCTCTGGTAGAAACATGAGACAAGGATTACCGACCACTCACTCATACTCCTGCTAGCTGCTGTGTTCTAAAATTGGTGGCTCGGTTCTTAGCAGACTTCTCTGGAGGTGTGGAATTGCTGTACCCGGCTCATACAACTCTCCAAAAATTATCTATACAAAGTTTGTTCTGCTTCTAGTCAGAATTTGGAGGCCAAGGTCAGGTAAGACAATGGCGTGGTAGGCTGAACTCGAATCCCTTGTTGGCCAAGTTCACGGCCCCATTTCAATCAGGCTGCATCAGTGGTTCCCACTTTTTTACCCTCCCATTTTTAAAAAAAAATTGTTTTTGTCATAAATTTTAAAGGGACCTGTTCAGGTAGGTCTTGGTAAGTGGTTGTGCTATATTGTCTCCACTCACTGATGGTTGTACTTATGTTTAATGTCCTGAAAATCCTTTTGTACCGTTCTCCTGTCTTGATAACTTCAAACAATGGCATGCTTTCTGAAAACCAGGGCTTTGGCTGTGACCACATAAATGTCAGAAAGAGCCTTCTAGAACGGCTTAGCTTTACTTGGGGTTCATCAGGGGCACTTAAAATGGCTGCTATGTGCACACGGGTTTTTTTTTGGTGACTGGTTAATTTACAATACGGTTACATCCCTAGTTATGAGGGTGTGTACACTTTTTCAATCTCATTATATCAGTTGTGTATTTTTACTCCCACCTTTACATGACTTAAATTGTTTGCAGCATGTATGTACATATGCATGTGGGCCTGCTATCAGATATTTGAGTTGGAACCGGAGGCTTAGTTAGAGAATGTACTTCCAAGTTATTGGGTGCACGAGTGAACTGCTACATATAAATACACTAATCCCTGTCAGACTTTGTAGAAAAGCCTTGGGGAAAACATTGACAAACTGTCACCTTCTCTGCTCCAGCCCCCTCTTTTGATACCTCCAGCTTTACAAGAGGTGAATCAGGTCTGCAAATTTACTTTTGATATGAAGCAAGTGCAGAACGTCTACACAGTGCTGATGTTCCCCATTTGACATCGTCTCGCCAAGAAATATTGTGCAAAGTTTTCTCTTTGAAGCCCACAAGGAATGATGAATGTACTCCTTCTCCCTTTGGCCAAATCCCCTCATCCTAATCGTTACAGTATGTAGATAACATGAACTGCTTTTTGGTGAGAGATAATTAACATCCCTTCATGGACAGGCATCAGAGGGGCGTGTCTATCCTGTTTCTTTGTCTGCAACTCCTCTGTCTGTCTCTGTATTCGTGTCTCCGGCTGTTGAGCCGCTTCTATGTCAAGTGTTATTACCAGCTGGCTTGCCCCTGATTGATGCGCAGCATTACCCTTGAGCGGTCTTCCTCCTCCTCCCTAGCAAACCGTGTCTGGTAGGAAAGGTTGCCCTGTGCTCTAGCAGTGTGACCCCTGTGAGCTTCCAGACATGTGGCACCTGGGGAGGGGTTGAAAAGGACCTCCAGTTCTTTTGCCTGATTGGCTAGAGCAGGTTGCAGTTAGCTCATTTAAACGCTGCTCATGTGAGCCGTTAGATGGTGCATGCCAGCCTGTTGAGCCATCTGCGTGAAGTGTGTATCTGAGAAGCAATTGCCCCAAACCATTTCTCTAATTTTAGCCTCTTCACCCACATGAGGCAATAAACTTTAAGCCTCGCCAAGACTAAATGCATGGCAGCTGAGTAGTAAAGAAGGTCACTTCTGAGGTCTGGGCTATGCAACAGGCTGTCTGACTGTCAGCAGGAGTGTGTTTTGTTAGAATTTACCCAGAACACAGCATCTCATACTCTCTTGGTCACTGTCTGTTGACCTTATATTCAGGAGAAATGTGCCTGACTGTTAATAGAAAAGTCCTTTTTGATTAGAGTGCCAAGAAAATGCAGCCATTTTTCTCCAAAGTGGTTCACTCATGCTCACTACATTAACAGTAAATTCTGACCTTTGCATCGGAGAAGAGTAATATTGCATGCGTACAAAAGAAACGCAAACATCTTTCAATCCACTTAAGGGATTACTGCAGCATCGTATCAGGATCAGGTATTTTGATAACTTTCATAAAAATTCAGAATTAAAACTAAGATTATTTACAAAAAAAATAACAAATGTTTCTGTTAGTTGAAATGGGGATCCGTGTTTTTCACAGGTGCCACATCCCAACTGTAAATAATGCGGCGTTATTATTGTGTATATTTTATAATCCTCTGATATTTTCTTGTTGATTGTTATGCGATCTTAAGAAGCTTGGAAATAAGAGTGGCCACAAGCATTCAATAATCCTCAAAGTAGGGCTGGGCGATATGACCTCAAATCAATATCGCGAGAAATTGAGCAATTTTACCTCGATAACGATAAATGAAGCGTTTAAATCCTGTGCACGTCACTAACTAGAGTAGCTTTATCTTTAGCTATGTGCTAGGCTATCGCATCCACCTCTGAGACGTTCTCTCGTATGGTGTCGCCTCCTAATGGGCTGTTGTCACTTGTCGAACCTTGCTTCTCACTTTGAACTTTCAGCACAGCATGGTTGTGTTGTGGGTGGCGAAAAAGCTTCTGGATTTGAATCGCCAGCTACGACAGCGACGTCTGTTTTCCTTCTCGATCAGACGGGTGGAGTCACGTGACTAGAGGCGCCGAAGCGGTCTTAAAGGGGCATGAACATTGCCGCAGACAGAAAAGGCTTTTCTTTTTTTTTTTTAAATACCGAATTTACCGACAGGGGCAAAATGATTTCGGTCATTTTAATGAATTTCGGTAACGGTAAATTTTCGGTTTATCGCCCAGCCCTACCTCAAAGTCTCATTTCCATTGTTCCTCTTGTTAATTTTGCACAGCCTCAACTTTTGGGACATCTGGCACTATGTGTGTGTTTGGGTGGGTGCACTCAGCTGCCCTGGGGGGTGGGAGGTGAGTGATGGGGGCCAACAAAGAACATGCAGGCTGAGGGGGGTCTCATTGTGTAGAGAAAGGGAAGTGGGGTATCCAGAAAGAGTAGGCAGATAATTGATGGTTTAAAGTAAGCGTGCATTTGTGTGTGCGTGTGCGTGCGTGCACTGCAAACAACTATATGTTAACCTCTGGAGTGCGAAAGAAAACGAGAGGGCACCCATGGACAGGAGTAGATGGAAGAAGGAGATTGGAAGAGAGTTGGAAGAAGGTGAGGGATGCACCAGTCATCACTCGCCAGGGTTAAGGAGGAGCAACTACCGGCCTGTCAGGCTGATTGTTCATACCTATGCATCAGGGGATACGTGTCCCAGTTTATGAAAGATGGCGGCCGTTCAGTATGTGGGCCACTTAACAGAAATGGCTGCCTGTGGAACAGGGCCAGGATTGAATTGTATGCAGATCCCACCATCTCCTTTCAGTCATGATGCTTGTTCCCACGCCGTTTTCAGTGTAATCCACATTTTACCCTCTCTGCCTGCAGTTTGGCAAACGGCATACGTTTATTTAACGTTAATAAAC